>NC_023759.2:39824421-40168171 GCF_000499845.2 Phaseolus vulgaris
CAAAATTGTGATTTGAAATATTAAAAATGGAACTATATTTTGAAGATTTAAATATAAGATTTTATCATAGATTTGAACAAAAATATTATTGTTTCATTTGGGTATAATTTCACATTTTTTCAGCAAACAGAACACAAAAGTGATTACAGTTAGGTGATGAATGATTGAGGATGATGAGATGTGGTGGGAATCATGCTTCTGATACAAACTAACATTTGTTATTATTTAAACTTCTTTAATATGCAGTATTTGCTTGAAGCAGGTTATGAATGCGATTGATCATGAGCAGTTGAGAGCAGAAAAAAAGAAGAAGAAAAAGGAGTAAACATTTTTTTAATAAATTTATTAGACATATTGTATTTAATGAGGCAGATTATGGTTGGTGAAGCAAGGTTCATGTTTTCTGGTGAAGAATGTTGGAAAACTAGATACATGTAGGTTTTCTATATCAGAAACCAAGCCAACTAGATTTGCATAAACTCAAGTGATTTAGGTCACCAAAACTCTAATCGACCATCAAAATTCAACACTACACAAAAGCAGTTATCGCAACCAAACTTTGTAAAACCAAAACTTATAAATAAATAAAAATAACTAACCTACAAGATTATGTTTAATATGGAGGATTAGTCTTCCCTAAACACAATTGTCTATGAAACAATTGTTGAAATATAAAAAAAAAAATATGTTTTTAATTTTGGATAGTTTTTTTATCTTTTAAAATTTGAATGTATCTTTTTAATCTTGCAATTTGAAAACTTCTTTAGTCGACTTATTCAAATCTCATAAAGATAAATAATTTTTTTTAAAAATGTAATAAAGTGTTTGATTGTAAAAGATTACAAAATAACAACAAGTTATTGTCCAAGTTACTTGTAATATATATTAATTCCGGCAAGTGGAATTTTTAATTTTGTATTTTTAGTGTAAAAAATACAAGAGGTAAATTGTGTTTTCAATAACTTTTTCTTTTAATTATGTTTAAAGATAAAGTCTTATTTAAAATTACAATGGATTTTTCTTTTGTGTAATATGTCACTTTTTTAAAATTTGTAAGTTTTTCTAATATAAAAGTCTATACAATAAGGATTTTTCAAGTTACTTCAAACCAAATATCCAACTATTTTTTTTTTTAACTTTTTCTAAGCACTTTCTAAGTCATCTTTTATGACAAGATATGAAATCTTAATTTACATGTTTTGAGTTTTACTTTCTCACATCAATTTTAAGACCTATATTTTAATTAATTTTTATTTGGTTGTTAATTTATTTTATTCTTATGAGTTAGTGTCTTAAATTTTATATTAGGTTAACATAGTTTAATAATTTTTTTTTATAAAATTCAAATTTATCATACAAGAAATTTATTAAATAACAATTAATTTTAACTATTTTTATAAAAAAAAATAATTAGTTGTTATATTGATTAAGTTATATATTATTTTATAAACTAAAAAATCATTGATACCTAAAGTAATTTTTATTATTAATAAAAATGTATAAATTAGTTTCTAAATTGATATTAATTACCAAAGTTTTAGTTACTAACTATTTTAGATTCTAAATTAGTAAAGATCTAGGTATATATATGCTATAATGATCTAGTATGGTGAGAAAAAATTTGATGTTTGTATATAGAAGGAATGCTAAAATGACCTCATATATCAATAGGAATCAAGCCAAGAATATGAGTATAATCATTACTACTATGATTGAAAAGTAATTTTTGTTGTTTAGCTATATGACAAGATTCAAAAGCTTTATTTTTGTCAAAATGTATATACGAAAACATATTACTAATATAATGTAAAATATTATTTGAGGAATGATTAAGTCTATGATGCCAAAGATTCATGCTATTGTTACGAGAATTGAAATCTCATTCTTTAGAATTAGGACAGTTGATAACAAGTATGTATTCAAATCCTTGTATGTAATATAAACCATTATCCAATAAAGTTATCCTAATGAAACGATACCTGATAAAACCAGGAGAAAAAATTAGTCTACAATTTAAGGATTGTATCATGCGTTGCATAAACATTAGGTTGAATTTGAATTCTGGTATATAAAGAACGTTATATATGCATAAATGTTTTGAAAAGTTTACAACTCTTGAGTATTTGGAAACAACTTGTGAGTCATTGGATAAATGCACAACAACAGGTTTAATCTTATAAAAAAATGATAGAATGAGATATAGTGTATATGTGACATGATATGTGGTTCCTATGTCAAAAATCTTAAAAGATTTTTAATGCCTTTACCTCTCTCTAATGAAATTGCAACAAACTCACGAACAAGATTATTTAATTTACGTGTAGAACTAGCCTTTAAATCCTACATGATCTTCCATATACGTTGTATTTGTTATTGAGTAAATTGCATATCATTTTGATTCCATGCATGTTGATTAATCTTTGTAATATCACCAAGTGTATCTTCAGTTACGATAGAAATATTGGCAGTTAAAATTGTTAGTAACATGATCATTTATCTGTTTGTACCCATGAGGATACATTATTTAGAGTAACACTCTGTGATTCATCTTATTACATTAATTGCATTGTTTCACATAGTTAAGATCATGACATCTTCCCCTTCCTTGAGTTTTTTAGTTATTGTTGTAAGTATTGATGTTGTTCCTTCCTTGTTGCTTCCAAGCAATTTAACTATTAACCGTCTTTATATGAAGTTGTTATAAAAAAATGTCATTAAGGATTTTTTCTCTTATTAAAGAATAAGGGAAAATATGTTGTTCACACTAGACAATGACTCCATGAATACAATATGAGTATTGATAGTATTATAAACATAATTAAGACCTTTCAAGAAACACATGATGTGTTTTGATTCTTTGTACTTGACCATCATAAGACTACAAGTACAGTGTATGTCATAAATACAACTAGGGATAGGTCTTAAAGATTTCAACTCCTCCCATAAGATCTTCATATCAATGAATAAATTTGAAACGTTTATTTCTCTTTATTTTATTAAATGTATTTCCTAGAGAAGATCATAATTCTAAAATGGTCTCATTCAGAGAATCTTTCATTTAGATCATCCCATAAATCTTTTGCATTATCTATGTAGATAACACTCTTGCAATCTGATTGGACATGTTTTAGTAATACATGAGATGACCATAACATTACACTTTTTCTACACATCATGTAAGAGCTTGTTTCTAGGCGATGCATTGATACTCCCATAAACAAACTTCAATTTGTTATTTGAAAGAAGAGTCCACTTCATAACTCTATTCCATGAGTGATGATTGTTTTAGTCCACTTAACGACTTACAAGAATCATGTCAGGATTCTCATTTGGATGTAGATAGTAGGGATCATAAGGGTTTTGTGTAATCCATATTATTTTGTATTTCACTTGGTAAAGAATCCATATGCAGATGAAGGAAAAAAAATGAAAGAATGTTTGTATAATGCTGAACAGGAACTGTCAATGTAATGTGTAATTTTATAAAATTATGAGCTAATTAATGAAGCTCTAAGCTTTGATATGATTTAATTGTGTGATTTTGGATATTGTGAGATGTGGAATATGAATTTTAATCAAGACATGATATTTTCAGGAAATAAAATATCGTGTTAAGATTGTTTAGGATGTGCATTGACCAGAGATTCGTCTAGAAGGAGATATCCTGACTCTCCTGAGATAATAGAATCATATAAATGAAGTTATTCAGGTGGTGAGATTCGAAGGAGGTTCATATGAATGAGTAAGTTGTTTGAAAGACAACTAACTTGACTGTTATATGAGTAAGTTGTTTGAAAGACAACTAACTTGACCTGTTATATGAGTTAACCATGTCATACTAGGAGAGATGATATTGTGATTATTTATGCGCATAATTGTGTGAATTTCATAGTGAGATAGTATGACATGTGAGATAGTATGACATGTGAGATAATATGACATGTGCAGATCTCTTAATCTAATTCGACGCACAAGTCTTCCGAAAGTAAAATCAAGTGTCTATGTGTATTGAGTGAGTAGAAGTCTGACATGTGAAAGATGAATTTATGAATTTTAATAGACACTTGATGATTTAAAAAATTGTATGAGACTATGAATTATTTTTATTAATTTGAAATTGAAATTGTATAGAAATATTTATATATTTAGCTTACCTGTTCTTTGTTTGTGTTTGTTTCTTTATTTGTGATGTTCGTGTTTTACACGGGAGCAAATGAGGTTGCATGTAATAGAGCTCCTCAGTGAATTGTTGTAGGATGAGATCACTTTCATTTGAATGCTTTGTTTGTTTTTAAAACTTTTGGTGTATATATTAAAATTCGTATGAATAGAGATATTTTGTTGAAATAGTTGCGCATATTCATATGTTAATTACATATTGTTTTTGTTGTTTTACTTTTATTTTATTATATATGGATAAAAATTAGAGATGTTATAAAAACTTTATATCATTTAATTACAATTTATCACTTATAATAAGTTAATTAGTTGTCTTTAATTTATAATAATTGTTTTGAAAAGTATACAAATATATAAAATAATTATATTAAGAGAGCGCGTCTCCATCAAAATTAAACTATCTTTTAATATGGAACTTCATTATTATTCAATAATGATACACTTTTATTTTTTATATGAATTCACAAATAGTCAGTTTATTAATTTGAAATTAAAATTATATAGAAATATTTATATAGCTAGCTTACCCTATTCTTTATTTGTGTTTGTTTCTTTATATGTGATTAGTATGTTTTATACTAGAGCAAAATAGGTTGCAGGTAATAGAACACTTGAGTGAATAGTTGAAAGATAAGATAACTTTCATTTGAATCTTGGTTTGTTTTGAAAATTGTTAGTGTATATATTAAATTCCTATAAAATATCTTTTGAGATAGTTGTATATATTCATCCATTAATTCCATATTGCTTGTTTTACTTTTTATTTTATTATATATAGATAAAAATTATATTTTATTTTTATTTTATTATATAATTAAAAATTAGAAATGTTACAATTTTTTTATATAATTTAATTATAATTTATTACTTATAATAAGTTAATTATTTATCTTTAATTTATACTTGTTGTTTACAAATATATAATTATTAGCGCGTCTCCATCAAAATTAAACTATCTTTCAATATAAAACTTCATTATTATTCAATAATGATAAGCTTTTATTTCTTATATGAATTCACAAATAAATAAATAAATATCGTTATTTGACTACAAAAGATTATAACTAGTTATTAATTTGCAGACGTTTAGTTACTCATCTAATCTTTATAGTCATAGAAGTTTTCCCTTTTGTTTCTTATATTTTAAAATTATTTATGTTAATTCTTACCCATATCGTCTTAATTTTTCTATCTCCTACTACATATGTAACTTAATGCTAAAAATAGTATGTAGAATAAAATAAATAACATTAAACATTATAAAGATCAAAGTAAAGGTTTTTTTAATTTTACTGATAAACTTAATTAACTAGTTTAAAAATAACTATTTTATAATTAATTAATAAAAATTAACTAAGAGTTCGTAGAAATTAAACCCGAAACTCTACCTATTTGTGCTTCATTATTTCCCGTCGTTCTTGGTCTGATATCTGGCATCGTATCAATGGCAAATCACCCAAGCTTCGGCGGTCGCAGTGGAGTTCGAGTGGTGGTCGCCGGCGACCGAGCCACCGGAAAATCGAGCCTGATAGCTGCCATCGCGACGGAGTCATTTCCCGAGTCTGTTACGCCGGTTATTCCGCCCACTCTCTTGCCCCCTGATTTGTACCCCGATAACGTTCCTCTTACCGTCATTGACACACCTTCCAGGTCCTCCTCCTTCTCTTTCAGCTTCGCAACTTTCCACAGTTAATTCCACGCATTAGTTTTATCGAATTTTTTTCGAAGCAATCCGTATTTTACGAAACAATTAATCAATTAAAGGCGCGATAACTGAATCGCATTTTTTGGCTGAACTTCGTTCGTTCTATGTTATGCATGTTATTGTTATCTTATTCGCGGTGATCCTTCTAGATTTGAAGTGTTTGATTATGCTCCGAATGAACGCGCGTTTTTGTTGTGTGTAGCTTGGACAAACAAAGCAAGCGTAACGAGGAGTTGAAAAGAGCTGATGCTGTAGTTTTAACCTATGCTTGCAACGACACGGCTTCGTTTTCTCGGTTGAGTTCTTACTGGTTCCCGGAACTGCAGAAGTTGGAGGTTGGTGACTTTATGCATTTTTCAACCAGGAATGAAGTGCGAGTGGTAAACAAATAGTGATAATTTGTTTATTGTTGATTTTTTTGGGTGATACACTGATGCAGGTGAAGGTGCCTGTAGTTGTGGTTGGTTGCAAGCTGGATCTTAGGGATGAAAGCCAGCAAGTGAGCTTGGAGCGCCTCATGACACAGTTACTGCAACAGTTCAAAGAAATTGTCACGTGCATTGAATGCTCTGCTGCTACGCAATACCAGGTATTTTGCTTCTCTGCATTATTTGTACCTGGTGATGCTGAATTATTTATATATTCTATATAAGAAAACAAGATTTTATCTTATTTTCTTGCTCAAGTATCGGTCAATACTACAGATTGTATCACGGCCATTCATTACAATTTACAGCAATATATTGTAAATAAATCTAGTTTGCAATGCATTTCCCTTGTGATAAAATAAAAGCCTATGTTTTATTGAAGTCCAAAATGATACTTATTCATCAAGTACAAAAAGTTCAAAAGATAGAAAAAAATAGCCAGCTAAATGAGTTCCCATTTCTCCTTTACATGTATGACCATGTCTGGATAAGCTTCGCTAGAAGCTCTTGTATGAGAAAAAAAATTAAAAGGAAAAATGAAATAAGTTTTTCTCATAAACTAAAATAGTTTGTGTATAACTTAAAATCAACATTTTGGAAAAGCTAAATGATTTTAGCTTCTACAAAGAGCTGATTTTAACTTGTACATAAGCTTTTTAGCTCATGTGAGAAGCTTATTTCATTTTTTTCTCTTATTTTTCTTTTTCCTACAAATGTTTATGGAAAAACTTACCGAATACAGCCTAACTCAAGTGTAAAGTAAGAAATTCACGAGTTTATATAATATCACAGTTAACTTATATATAAGGATACGATCTTGATAATATATTGTCATCATTGTTTGCAAAATATAAGTGCCTGAAATTTAATGTTATTTCTAATATTTCAGGTCCCTGAAGTTTTCTATTTTGCTCAAAAAGCGGTACTACATCCAGTAGATCCATTGTATGATATTGGAAGTCAAGCTTTAACAGATCGATGTGTTAGGGCTTTGAGAAGAATATTTGTTCTTTGTGATCGTGACATGGATGAAGCCCTCAATGAAGCAGAACTAAATGATTTTCAGGTTATTGTTAAATTTAGATTTGTTTCAAATTTCCTTTTTTATTTAGATTTATTATTTTCATTGTGGCCATTTATTTAAAGCATGCAAATATACAAACAGGTTAGATGTTTCAATGTACCATTGCAATCATCTGAAATAGCTGGAGTCAAATCAGTTGTACAGCAGAAAGTACCTGAAGGAGTCAACTCACTTGGTCTTACGTTTCCAGGATTTATTTGTGTTCATAATATGTTCCTCAAAAAAGGGCGTCCAGAGACATTATGGGCTGTTCTAAGAAACTTTGGATATGATAATGATTTGAAACTGAAGGATGATTGTCTTCCTGTTCCGTCTAAGCACGCTTTGGATCAGGTGATACATAGTTTCTGTGTTATATTATTGTGGAAATTCCACCTTTTGTCTACCTGTCTGGTTTAAATTGAAGAGGTTGGAGTAGTGATACAAAAAAATTAACCGTACATTATTCAGTATTGGTATTAACAATAATAGATAATGCGTGTGGTTGTTGAATTGGGAAGAGTAGAATTTTACATTTAGGTTACACTTATCTGTTGAGAGCAAATTTAGCTATTCATTGGTAGGTTTTGCATATACTAGCTGTGAAAACCTATGCCTGTGGGATTGGTGAATTGCAGAAGTGAAGTGTGAATTTTAAATTTGCTCTTAAAAATGACCATTATATGTTGAGGCATTGTTATTGTCCAAGTCTTTCCTTATCTGCCAGCATACCTCTTGTATATATATGGCTGGTTAGAATTTTGGATTTGCAATTAGTTTGTTGTAGTTGATATAGTATTCTCCCACTTTTTCTTTATATTTGGTTCTAAATGTTATAGCTCACATATTAAGAAATACAATTTTTTTACTCATATATGTACTAAAATTAATTTTATTTTCCTAATTATGCCCCTTATCTCTTTTATATACTATCTTTGTTACTCCCGCTGTTTCTTTTTAAGTGTTAGATTTTTGGAGAATTTGTTTCTATTTATTGGTCACTTGTAAAGTTCAAGATCACATTAATTACTGTAGAACTCTTTCTACCATTACCTCTCTCATTTTTTATACGTGTGTAAAATAATTAAAGATTGGTAAAGATGAGGGTATAACTGAGAAAATAGCAATTAATGTTTTTTTGAACTTTTAAAAGGATAGGTAAAATGGAACTGAGGGGATGCTTTTATTCCATGTTGCTTGATATTGAGATGGAGAGAGAGACTCTGATATTTGTTGGTATTGATTTTTTGATACATTTTTGTTGAGTCAAATGGTTTTCAAAGAAGCACACGACATAGCATGATAGTATGCATTTTTTCCCAAATAATGCATTTCCTGACATTATATAGCTCATCAATTCATCACCAATTGTTGTGAAGTTATTTTAATTCTCCTGTTAAACTTACAAATGATATGAAGTATTTACTCTCGTACACATAATCTTTCAGAGTGTGGAGCTGACAGGTGAAGCTGTAGAGTTTCTAAATGGTATCTTTCGACTGTTAGATACAGATAAAGTATGTAATAATGGTTTCGTTGTCACTTCCTTGATCTCTATGATATGTTTTAACCCACTGTCTCTGTGTTCTAGGTGATATTCCATATCTAATTTACATTTTTTCTATTTACTTCTTTGAACCTTGATACTCTCTAGGATCGAGCCCTACGACCTGCGGAAGTTGATAAGTTATTTTGTACTGCTCCAGAAAGGTGAACCTGCTACCTCCCTCATCCTAAACTTTCTCTGTATAGAAAAATTAAAGGTGAACTCATCTTTTGATTGTCCCTTCTATAACTAGTATCTCATTAACGTCATATTTAGTCTGCATAACTAAATTACTTTTTCTTATTGTGGATGGAGAACTCTAGATTTGGTTGACTGCCTCTAGAAGCTTTAGGACGAAATTTTTATGATAAGTTGTAGACGCAACAAAACTGAGTAATCATTGCAAAGAGAAGATAACGTCCTGTATAACATACTTAGGCTCACTGAGAATTAGTAGACTTGTTTCCTGTAAAATGTTCGGGTTAAGTCATAAATGACCTGCCTCTTGAAAGACTTATCCCTTTATAGGTGTTGGTTACAGATTTTGTGTAGTTCCGTGATTAAATTGGGACTGATGTTGTCTTTACTTCATGATTTCTGTAAGCGACTGATAGGAATTAAAATTACTTTAAGGGGAAAAAGAAGAGGCAACCTAGAAGTATAAACTGCAATAATTGCTTGATTGGGTACTCGTTTTGGAATTCCGTTGAATTCTTAGGTGATCATAATTGTTCACTGGTGTAGTTGGTAGTTCTAGTTGCACTATAGAAATTTGATTTTGGTTTGTTCTAGTCTCTAGATTTTTCTATTAGCCCTGTTACCTAGGGATTTGGGCCTTTTCCTCCCTTTTCTTTTAATCCAGCTCTTTTGAACATATGTAATATTTTTTGGCCTTTTTCTAATTGATTGTGAGTAGGTGGTCACAGTGCATTTTGGATTAGTTTATTTTAAGGAAATAATCCGTTTCATTTTTGCAGTTTCTTGAGAGAGTTTTTTGAAAAATAATGCAATTATTTTTCTAAAAGAAAATCTTAACCAATTGTGCCATTGGTTCAGTGTCATTATCATTTTGCTGAAGGTTTGTGCTTGAAAATCTTGATGGTCTTACAGTTGGGGAATGGGTAGTTTTAATTACTGGAGAAATTGGAAGCTCCAGAAGTGTGATGTGATTCTTATTCTTGTATGTTGTAATTCCAGGAAATAACCTAGTTTGAGCTTTTCTTTTGGATAGGGGGTTGGGGAGAGCATTGATTTTTTAATTACTGATGCAGCATACCATTATAAAACTTAAGTGCATAAGTTGATTTTAGCTTATGAGAAAAGTTCACTTCATTTGGTATTTTTATTTTCTTCTCTTATAAGTGTTTAAAAAGAAGTTTATCCAGACATGATCTAAGACTAATTGAAGCAATCACTATATTGGAGACATCACTAAAATTCAGGATATGAGGAGCAACTCAGGAGATTCTATGTTTGACAATAATTCTCTGTTTAAAAGATTGCTTTTACTGTTCCTTGCCAAAGTCCATGTTTGTGCAGCATGAAACACCTATTTATTTCTGCATTATGAGAGCTCAGAAAGCAGACCTTTTTTCAAAATCCTATAAAAGACAGAGTGGTACCTTTGGAAACACTACTATTTTACAATTTTTCAGCTGAAGTATATCTGACGGTAGTATTGCTTTTTAATTTTGTCTATTGTTCAAAGATGGTATGTACTCTGCATATTATTAACTTGGTATCCTATTTCAATTGTGATAATCTTGAAATTATTTATAGTTAGTTTTTCCACTTGACGTCATCCATCTTAGGTTTGGTACATGGTTGTGTTGTGATTTCAGTCCTTGGAATGATGCTCTGTATAAGGATGCTGCTGAGATGAATGACATGGGTTACCTATCTCTAAATGGATTCCTGTCACAGGTGGGGATGATTTATACTGTTCTTTATTCTTCAGAATGAGTTGGTTATTGATATGTCTCTTGAATTGTATGATGCAGTGGGCCCTTATGACATTACTTGATCCACTGTGTAGCCTGGCTAATTTGATTTACATTGGATATAGTGGTAATCCTGCGGCAGCTCTCCGTGTTACTCGCAGAAGAGCAGTAGATCGCAAGAAGCAAGCAACAGAAAGGAATGTGTTCCAATGCTATGTTTTTGGTTCTAAAAGTTCTGGGAAGTCTGCTCTGTTGGATTCATTATTGGGAAGGTGTGTTTCTGAGCGAATCACCCTAGTCAGTGTGTCTTAAATATATTTTGTTCCATGAGTTAGTGAATTCATTCTCTCCTACTGTTTATATATGTTTTCCTTCTAATAAACAATTAGCTCCATTTTCACAGGCCGTTCTCAAACAATTATATTCCATCAACAGTTGAGAGGTTTGCAGTAAATTTCATCGAATTAATTGGGGTGAGTATCATAATGTCGCAACATTACTGTTATTTAAATGGTTTTGAAAAATGATTTTGTCTTTCTCTCATGCTTTGCTAGTAAATATAGGAGTCACATAGATTTTGTGTTGTGGAGGAAATTGGGTACAATATGCAATCTATGTACTCATGATCCCGGTTTTTGCTTCTGCTATACAGGGAGCCAGAAAAACTCTTGTGTTGCGAGAGATACCAGAGAGTAAAGTATCAAATGTTTTGTCAAAAAAGGACTATTTGGCAGCATGTGATGTAGCTGTTTTTGTGTATGACAGGTATGGTGCAAAATGTGCTTATGTGATAATGCTTTGCTATATTTAAATTATTGGAATGGTGTTTCACACCTTGCTTTGCTGTGATCAGCATATTTATGGGCAGTAAGTTAAAATAATGTATTGAAGAGATGCTGGTATCGTGTGTATTTATGTATAAACTAACTACCTAAATTTGTTTTGTGCAATATTGCCTGCAATGACACCTGGTTCGGTTTTAGATCCCTTGAAATATCTGCCTTCCACGGTATATTATCCTATTAGTTATCAATGTGAATGCTATTTGCTGATTAGAAACACAGTAAATTATAAAAACTTAATCTTTGATTAACAATTTCAATTTATTGAAAGTTAATGTGGATTTTAAATTGGCTTGCATTTACTTGCTGGAAGAATGAGCATATGTAGTTGAAGGAATGATTAGTATGACGGGATCTAATAAAGTAAGAATATGCATTCAATGAAAATGAAGGATTGACATGAAATATTTCATTAAAATCCCACATGGGCCCCTTTTGTTCCCTCACTCTGGTGGCTTACATTGACCTTCTCTCTTCCACTCTCCCAACCATCTTCTTTCCAGAGTTTCCATCTTCTTACCCTGTTTGTAGGTTGCGTCTTGTCCATATTGTCTATTTAACTTATATTCTTTTGTTTATGCTTGTATACTCAACTTTAACTTTTTTGAATCACTCAAAATAATTATTATTTATCTGATGATTTGAGGTATAATGATGCCACAATATAAATCCCCATCACTGCTCTCTAACAAAATATGAAAATCAATATGATATATTAGAGGAGGGATCAGGTTATTTCCAAGTAACTATAAGAGAATTACTCCTCATCCTTAATCTTCATTTTCTCTTAATCTAATGGTCTTAAGAAGTTACTTATTAGAACCATTAGATTAGGCAAAAATGAAAGGTGTAGATGAGGATTAACTCTTTAAAGTTACTCTAGCAGTAGCTTTATCAAGAGTTACTCTCTATTCAAACTTCTTAATTTTTCTTAATCTAATGGTCATAATAGTTACTTGTTAGAGCCACTAGAACAAGAAGAAAATGCAGGGTGAAAATGAAGGGTATCTCTCGTAAAGTTAATCTAGGAGTAACTTGATCCATCCTCTCTCTCTATATATGTGTGTGTGTGCATGTCAACCTATCATATTTATAATATAAACTTAGACGCTTGCCTTTTAGCCACTTTGATACATTTTATTTGAGGGAATCAAGAAAGTAACACCATCTTTCTGGAAGGAAAAGTAATAATTTTCTGAGAGTTGATCAGTATGCTGGTATCATGGAGAGTGGAAGATAGAGATGATAGGATTGAGGTGGGAAAGAGAGGTGCTTGACAAAGATGATTCATATGATTGATGAATATATCTTCTGATGAAAATTTAATCTGAGTCCATTTGTTCAGATGCTATATTTTAAGTAGGAACCAAAAACTCACTTCAATTTTTGTTCTGTTTTTAGGCCAGGCTCTTTTCTCAAGTCAAAGTTCATGTTAGACTATAAAAAAAATTGATCTTAAATACTTTTATTACTACCACCATACCGTATTTTGAGGTTCTGCCATACGTCTTTTCTTATGTGGAATTTTCCTTAACTGAACTAACCTAGTTTAATTCGTAGTTGCATATTTGGTTGTTTATTTTTGCATTATGCAGCTGTATCTTGGTTTTGTACTTTTTTTTCCAGCTCAGATGAACTTTCATGGAAGAAATCCCGAGATTTGCTTGAGAAGGTTGCTAGACAAGGAGATCTAACTGGTTATAGAGTTCCTTGTCTCCTTATTGCTGCTAAGGATGATTTAACTCCATATCTAAGGGCGGTACAAGATTCTGTAAAGGTATTGCTTATCAACTCAGTGTTATGACATAATTAAATGTTTTTGTTATGTATTTTTTCATAGTTAAAACCTTCGAGTTTAGGATGCTACTATCATCCGTTTGATTTTGCTACAGGTTACTCAGGAATTGGGAATAGAGGCACCTATTCACGTAAGTATGAAATTAGGCGATTCAAGTAACGTGTACAATAAGATTGTCCATGCTGCTGAGCACCCTCATTTAAGCATTCCAGAAACAGAGATTGGGAAGAAAAGAAAACAATACCATCGGCTTCTTCAGAACTCTCTTGTTTTTGCCTCAGGTGTGTTTTTCTTGGATACCTTCCACTACTAGAAACTTGCTGCTTGAATCACAAAGCCATAAACCACAAGTTTTCAAAAGTATCTGTTTATGTATTGCTCAATTGTTGATTTTTAAATAACTGTCTATCTTGAATTTACAGTTGGGACCGCTATGGCAGTTGTTGGTTTGGCAGCATGTCGTGCGTATGCAGTGAAGAAGAATTCTTCTGGTTAGTCATCAAGAAACTTTATACTTACACAGCTGACTTAAATTAACTGTTAAATTTGTGTTCAGTATTGCGCACACTAATCTTATTGGCTAACCTCAAGTTATATTTTATGTATAGTGTTACTAATTCCATTTATTTTATTGCTAGAACAGCTTCTTATATAGCTACTACCTAAACATGGTTGTGGCTGTTTGCTTTTTTTTTTTTTTTTTTTCAAATTGATTTTAATTGTGTATATTTCAAAGTTAAATTACTTTGATTTGATGTAATTACTGATCTCTCCTTTGGAGTTAAATATTTCACGTACTTATTTTATTTTTCAAATATGAAATAATTTGAAACATTTTTTCACAAGTTAGGTAAAAATTGTAACATTTAATTTAGTTTTCAATTGTTTGGGTCGACAATCATATTTAGTAAAATTAGTAAATCACTAATATAAAAATTACAATTCATTTTAATGTATTTAACGTGTACTTTGCTCGTGAATTAACTAAGAAGGATCCTATACACTCTAGGATTTCATAGTCTAGCTAAAAATATAAAAACAAAAGGAAAATTTTAAAATTATAAGAAATATATGGTTAATTTAAATAAATTAGTATAAGAGTAACTTACATTTAAAATGAGCGAGCAACTTCAATAAAAAAAATAAAATAAAATAATTGAGGGTACAAGTAATAAAGATTTGGAATTAAAAAGTGCTAAAAAGATAAAATACTTATTTTGATAAAGCTAAATTTAGAAATAAAATAACGTAAATAAATGATACTTTAAATTTATAGAAAAATTAAAAATTGTGTAATATGGTAAAAAAACAAAAAAAAATCCCTTTAAAAACAATAAAAGGGTACAATGTTAACATTTACAATACAGGAGACTCAACTACCCTTTTATTTGAAAAATGTTTTATTAACACCCTCTCTCACTAACACAAATTTGACACTACTTGCGTGACATTAATTGATGCTGCAGATGTGATATTTTGTGAGAATGTGACACTGACTCTATATTACCGTATATGACCCGTAGAACACGCAAAACTGGTTATCCGTGTGTTTGTAAGTGATTACTTATGTGACGTTTATGACCACCCATTCTTCATGAAAAAAAATTCAATTTTTTTTAATAAGAACCATATATTATATCGGTTAGATGACTTAATCAGTGTAATAACCCTACCAGAACTACCCAGCCACATGTTTCTCCTCATATACTGGCACATGCAAAATTGGTTACCCGTGTGTCTGTAAGTGGTTACCCATGTGACGACCCACTCTTCATAAAAAAAAATCAATTTTTTTAATAAAAACCATGTATTACATCGGTTAGATGACTTAACTTATGTAAAAATCATATATTACGTCAGTTAGATGGCTTAACCGATGTAATACCCCTACCAGAACTACCCAGCCACAGTTCCTCCACATATACTGGCACACGCAAAACTGGTTACCCGTGTGTCTGTAAGTGGTTAC
This sequence comes from Phaseolus vulgaris, assembly GCF_000499845.2. Lineage (NCBI taxonomy): Eukaryota > Viridiplantae > Streptophyta > Magnoliopsida > Fabales > Fabaceae > Phaseolus > Phaseolus vulgaris. The sequence goes on from NC_023759.2 coordinate 39,839,892, forward strand.
CTATGTGACGTTTATGACCCACCCACTTTTTATGAAAAAAAATCAATTTTTTTAATATGGATCATATATTACATCGGTTAGATGATTTAACCGATGTAATGGGTCATTCTGAGTAAAAAAATATATATTACACTGATTGTTTTTAAGAACTTATGTAATATATTTTTTTACCCTATTTTGAAGCTCGCGCTATTCATTCGCGTGCAATTTCACTCTGTCACGTCTGCAACGTCAAATGTGTGTCATGTGAAGAGAGTGTCAACATATCGGGACTCCTTTTATTTTTGGCAAATTCTACTTGCACCTCCTTTGCTCCTTCGTGCACTTCCATATCATTTTGAAAAGTCAAATATATTCTTCGCGTATATTGGTCAATCTAAACACTTATTTTTCTATTTCGAATATTGACTTGTAGAGTCCGTTAATTGAAACTAGGTCTGGAGTTGTACACCGGATTATATAATGAATTGTAAACAAATTGAAAGTCCGTTAATTGAAACCAAGTCCAAAATTGTATACCGTATTGTATAACGAATTGTAAACAAATCAATTTGTATAATTTAGTATACTTCGGTTTTAACTATTGGAAAATCTATCGGATTGTACAAGTCAATATTTAAGATAAAATAAAAATTAAATTATTAAATGGTCAATTCGTTATGAATTTATTTTTTTAATATTAAAAAAATAGACAAGAACAACAATCTAGAGTACTGTTATAATTTGATAATTTCTTGGACTAATTGGCAACTTCCTCCAAATGGCTGCCTCCCTTCATCCATTATGTTAACAGTTTCAAATAAAAGATTCTTAAACCAAACACAAGAAAAATATGTGATAATAATTTATGTATATTTAGTTCCCGTATAAAGTAATTTTAAAGTATAAGTTCATGAAATGAAAAAAAGAATCATTCTATCTTTAGCTTAGCAATTATAAGACCTAAATCAGGTTATCACTTGGTTGAATTAAAAAAAATTTATTTGAATATAGGATCGTACAATCCGGTTCCGGTTGTGGAAATCGAATTTGGGTTTCTATATTGGATTGTACAATTTGATAAGGGTGAGAAAAAAATTCAAATTACAAAATTTAATTTATAATTTAATCTGAATTTATTTTGAATTTAAATTCATATTTTTTTATTTTAAATCCAATCCATTTAAATAGATATGGATTAGATATAAATTGGATACATTTTTGGATTATCCAAATTGTATTTTGGGATGAATTTTGACTTGGCCCGATTCAAGTTAAGCCAAGACAATTCAGCTGAAGTCGAGCCGAGTGGTTCCGGGTCGATGTCTAACCGAGCAGTCCCAAGCCCATATCAGGTCGAGCGGGCCCAGGCTGATTTCAAGCCGAACGCGCTCGGGCCGTGTCAAGCCGAGCATTCCCAAGTCGATGTTGAGCCGAGCTGGCCCGGGCCGATGTTAAGCCGAGCTGGCTCGGGCCGATATCGAGCCGAGTAAGCCCGGGGTGATGTCGAGTCGCCGGGCCCGCGCCGATGTCGAGTCGAACAGGCTAGGCCAATGCTGAGTTGAACAAGCCCGGGTCGATGTCGAGCCGAACGGGCTTGGGCCAATGTCGAGTGGAGTGGGTTTGGGCCGATGTCGAGTCTCCCGGGCCCAGGCCAAGGTTGAGCCAAATGGACCCAGGCCAATGTCGAGCTGAGCAAGCCCAGGCTGATGTCAAGCCGAACGGGCCCAAGTCAGTGTCGAGTTTCCCGGGCCCGGGCTGATGTCGAGTTGATTGGGTCTGGACCCATGTCAAGTCGACCGGGCCTGCGCCAATGTCGAGTCTCCTGGGCTGGGCCGATGTCAAGTCGATTGGGCCCGAGTCGATATCGAGTGGAGCGGGCCCGAATCGATGTCAAGTCGATTAGGCCTTAGCCGATGTCGAGCCGAACGGGCCCAGACCAATGTTGAGTTGAGCAAGCTCAGGTTGATGTCAATCCGAACGAGCCCGGGTTTATGTCGAGTCGATTGGGCCCAGGCCAATGTCGAGTCGAATGGGCCTGGGCCGATGTCGAGTGGAGCGGCCTGAGTCTATGTCGAGTCGATTGGGCTTTGTCCAATGTCGAGCCGAGCGGGCTCAGGCCGATGTCAAGTCGAGCGGGCCTGAGCTGATGTCAAATCAACCGGATCCAGGCCATTGTCGAGTCGTCCGGGCCCAGATCGTTGTCGAGTCGTCCGGGTTCGGGTCGATGTCAAGTCGTCCGAGTTCGAGCCGATATCGAGTGGAGCGGGCCCGAGTCGATGTTGAGTCGATTGGGCCCTGGCTAATGTCGAGCTGAGTGTGCCCGGACCGATGTCAAGCCGAGCGGGTCGGGGTCGATGTTGAGTAGAACGGGCTCGGGTCGATGTCGAATCATCCAGGCTCGGGCCATTGCGAGTCGTTCGGGCCGATGTTGAGTCGACTGGGCCCTAGCTAATGTCGAGCCAAGCGGCCCCGGGCCGATGTCAAGCCGAGCAGGTCCGAGCCGATGTCGAGTCGTCTGGGCCCGGACCGATTGAGTCGTCCGGACTCGGACTGATGTCGAGTCGTCCGTGCCTAGGCCGATGTCGAATCGAGTTGGTCCACATTCAGGTTGAGTCGACTTAGATCCGGTTTGAACCAAGTTAGTATGTCTCCGTATCAAAATGTATTTAATGTATTTAACAAAATAGATTTAATTTAATTAACAAAATAGATTGAATGTAGATTTAATCTATTTTAAATGAATTTAAATTCATTTAAATTTGATTAGTTAAAATATGAATTAGTCCATTTATTTGAATTTAGATTTAAATTGGATTTTAATCCATTCCCTACAATTTTGTATACAACTCCGGATCCGGTAGATTATATAAGCTGATATTAAAAAAAAGGAAGCGAAGCATATTATTAAGGGTATATTTAACTATGTAGCTGCATGAAAGAGTAATGGATGTGCAAGGAGATTTTTTCTTTTTTATACATGTCTAGTGCTTCTAACTTGGGTGAAGACAAATATTTCTAAGAACTATGGTACTCAATTTCTGAACTTTATAATTTAAAATACAATTTTATATTTCAAATTATAGAGTTAAAAAATACTTTTAAATTCAGAAAATATCTTCTAAACATTACAATTCTAATTCTAAATATATTATAGAGTTCGGAATATGCTTTGAGTCCACGGAAAAGATAAATTAGATTTTTTATGACATGTGTGAATCTGCAGGAAGAAAATGTCAAAAATTCGTTTATTATTTGTGTTTAGATGTGATGGTGAAAGTATATTTGATGAGAGGTTCTTCTTAATTTTTTTATATAATATTTTACTTTATTTAAGTGAATCTTCCATCATATTTTTATTTTTTTATAACTTTTGTGAGGTTTCATAAGATCACGTTTTTACGATATTTTTACAATTTTAAAAGATAATTAAATATTAATTTAATGTTATTAAAATTATGTAAACAAAAAATGTATAATTAAATGAAAATAATATTATAAAAATTAGTTATAGTCAAATTTTAATTCAATATATGAACAAAAATGTAAGCTTTTTTGTGATAATACTGATTTTTAGTTTTTTTTTAATATTCTGATAATACTGCTTCTGCTTCTGAATATGACCACATTCATATTAATTTTTATTTTTTTTAATTTTTAATATTCAATATCATAATTTTAAGATTCTTTCACGTCGATATATTTCAATAAAAATTACTTCTACTATCTAAGTCTTAAATTTAATATTTTACTAATATTTTATATTAAAAATGTTATGATCAGCTATACAAAGGAGTTTTTGCTCTCTGATTAGTCGTGCATAAAATGAGTGATAAGGCACGTTTAATTATTCAATAAGGCGCGTTTGATACGTTAAGTTTTTCTTCTTTTTTTTTTCCCTTAAAAAACATAAAAAAAAGTGTTAAACAATTAGAAGTTACATGTTTTTAGAAGAATATAAATTACTAGGAGTGTTTTATAGTTACATTATGTATCGTAAGTCGAGGGAGACAATTGCTTTCTCCACCCCCTCAATTGATGGACCTATTTTTTTTAGTAAAATCAGTTTTAATTTAACCGCTGCTATTTTTTCTCTCTTTAGTTAATAAACAGATCTATTATTCAGGTCCTGATAATTCTGTTAGTTAGATTTCTACTAAGTGAAAAATCTAACATCTCCTTTCATTTGTAAAGGCTATTTAAGCCAAGTCTCTCTTTGAAATAATACATGAAGTGATTTCATCTCCCAGCAAATATTGAGTCTGTATTTTAGTGTGTGAACACAAGTTTTGACAATTGGTATCAGAGCCTCACCAAGAGGCCTGATCCAGGGAGTGAGAAAAATGTCGAATGAAGGACAAAACTTGTTGAGTATTCCTAAGTTTGATGGTGATTACGATCACTGGAGTATGTTGATGGAGAATTTACTTCGTTCCAAGGAGTGGTGGCATCTCATTAATCCAAGATACGTCGAGTTGGGCGCAGATGCAGTGGAGAGTGATGCGAAGAAGAAGGCAAGAGCAGATCTGAAACTAAAAGATCTGAAAGTCAAAAATTATCTATTCGCAGCCATAGATAAGAGCATTCTGAAGACAATCCTGCAGAAAGACACATTTGCACAACTTTGGGAATCAATGAAAAGGAAATATCAAGGAAGTAAAAGGGTACAAAGAGCCCAATTGCAAGCTCTCAGAAGAGAATTTGAAATTCTGGAAATGAAAGAAGGAGAAACCATTACCGAATATTTCTCCAGAGTCATGACGGTGGCAAACAACATGCGCAACAATGGAGAGACAATACAAGACACTCAAATTGTGGAGAAAATTCTGCGGACTCTCACCGAGAGGTTCAATTACATAGTTGTCTCGATAGAGGAATCAAATGACATAAACTGCCTCTCAGTCGATGAACTTCAAAGTTCACTCATTGTCCATGAACAAAAGTTCCGAAAAAGGATCAATGAAGAAGAGCAGGTGCTTAAAGTGACTCAAGAGGAGAGAAGCGGAAGAGGAAAAGGTAGAAACACGTTTGGAGGATATCGAGGACGGGGTCGAGGGAGACCATCATCAGCTTACAAAGCAGCAATAGAGTGCTTCAAGTGTCACAAAAAGGGACACTTCCAGTACGAATGTCCAGATTGGGAAAGAAGTGCCAACTTTGCTAAAATGGAGCATGAAGATGAGTTGTTACTCTTACTCAAGGCATACGTTGAAGAAAAGAAAGCAACAAGAGAAGAAATATGGTTCTTGGACTCTGGATGTAGCAATCACATGAGTGGAAATAAGGAGTGGTTTACATATTTGAATGAGGACTTCAAGCAAACAGTGAAATTGGGAAATGATGGGAATAGGAAGTGTGCAGTTATGTGTAAATGACATCGTTCAGGTAATTACCAATGTTTATTATATTCCTGAACTAAAGAATAATTTGTTAAGTATTGGGCAGTTACAAGAAAAGGGGCTCACTGTATTGATTTAGAATGGCACCTGCAGGTGTTTCATCCTAGTAGAGGACTAATCATGCATTCAGATATGAGTGGAAATAGAATGTTCCATCTCTTGGCGAAGATGGTGTCAAATCTACCTAAATGTATGCAAGTTGAAGCTGATGATGAATCACGACTATGACATTCACGGTTTGGACATCTCAACTACAAGGGACTCAGAACTCTTACATATCAAGGAATGGTTGAAGGGCTGCCTACTGTGAAAACTCCACAGAATCTGTGCACACATTGTCTCGTTGGGAAGCAGCACCGAGATCCTATTCCTAAAAGAAATCTCTGGAGAGCAACACACAAATTGCAATTTGTTCACTCAGACATTTGTGGTCCTATTAGCCCAATTTCCAACAACAATAAGAGGTATATCCTAAGCTTTATTGATGACTTTACACGTAAAACTTGGATATATTTTTTGAATAAAAAATTAGAAGCATTGGAGGTTTTTAAAGAATTCAAAACATGGGCTGAAAAAGAGGCTGAAACAAGCATCAAGTGTTTGAGAACGGATAGAGGAGGCGAGTATAACTCAAAGGAGTTTACAGACTTTTGCAGCACTCATGGGATCACTCGACAACTAATGGCAGCATACACTCCCCAACAAAATGGTGTTGCTGAGCGGAAGAACCGGACGATCATGAATATGGTGCGCTCCATGCTGTCTGAGAAACAAATGCCAAAGGAATTATGGGCTGAAGCAGCAAATTGGTCGATTCACATTCTTAATAGATGTCCAACAACAACTCTTGAAAACATGACTCCACAAGAAGCATGGACTGGCTGCAAACCAAGAGTGGATCACTTCCAAGTATTCGATGTCTTGCTCATGTACATGTTCCAGAGCAGTAAAGAATAAAGCTAGATGACAAAAGTAAAGCACACATTTTTCTTGGTGTGAGCAAGAAGTCCAAAGCATACAAACTCTTTGATCCTATTACCAAGAAAATAACAATCAGTAGAGATGTAAAATTTGAAGAAAATGCATGCTGGAAGTGGGAACAAAGCAAAGGAGAAGTGCAATCATATGTACTGGACTAGGAAGATAAAAATTCAGATGCTAACAAAGAGTTAGATTTAGAAGAAGACTCTAACAGTACAAGTAACACAATCTCGCAAACAGGAGGAAACTCCTCCACAACCTCATCAGGTGGAATCGAACCAAACTCACCTAAAGGAAGATGTCGAAGAGCTCCTGCATGGATGTCAGAATACACAACCGGAGAAGGACTTTCAGAGGAGGAAGAAGAAGCAATGATGATGATAACAGAAGAAGATCCAGTCACATACAATGAAGCTGTGAAAGAAAAAAAATGGAGAGATGCGATGGCTAAAGAGATTGATTCAATAGAGAAAAATGGCACGTGGAGACTCACAACCTTGCCGAGCGGAGTCAAAGCTATTGGAGTTAAATGGGTTTTTAAAACCAAGCTTAACGAGCATGGTAATGTAGAGAAGCACAAAGCTAGGTTGGTGGCCAAAGGATATGCGCAACAATATGGGATTGACTACACAGAAGTGTTTGCTTCGGTGGCCTGTCTTGATACAATAAGACTTATCCTGGCAACTGCCGCTCAAAACAAGTGGGACGTATACCAGTTAGATGTCAAGAGTGCATTCCTTCGAGGATAACTTAAGGAAGAGGTGTATGTACAACAACCTACTGGCTTTGAGAAGAAGGGAGAAGAAGAAAAGGTATATAAGCTAAATAAAGCTCTATACGGACTGAAACAGGCTCCGCGAGCATGGTACAGTCGCATAGAATCCTACTTCGTTCGAGAGTGTTTCGAAAGGTGTGCTTCTGAACATACGCTCTTTACAAAAGAAAAGGAGGTAGGTAAAATCCTAATTGTTAGTCTTTACGTTGATGATTTGATTTATACTGGGAATAACAAAAGTATTTGTGAGGAATTTAAGATGTCAATGATGCTTGAATTTGACATGTCTGATTTGGGAAAGATGAGCTATTTTCTTGGCATGGAGATTATACAGAATTAAAAGGGAATATTTATGTGTCAAAGAAAGTATGTGAGTGAAGTGCTAGCAAGGTTTGGCATGTATGGTAGCAAACTAGTTGGAAATCCTATTGTGCCAAGCACAAGGCTCTCCAAGGATGAGAAGGGAACCAAGATCAACTCAACCATGTTCAAGCAAGTTGTTGGAAGCTTGATGTACTTGACAACAACAAGACCAGACATTATGTTTGGAGTGAGTTTGATTAGCAGATATATGTCATCTCCAACTGAGGAACATTGGTGTGCAGCAAAAAGGATATTAAGATACATCAATGGCACAATTGAAATGGGAATTCTTTACAACGGAGAAAGCATCACATAATTGGTGGCATACACGGACAGCTACTTTGCAAGAGATCTTAATGACTGGAAAAGTACTTCTGGTTATGTATTTCTTCTTGCAGGAGGTGCAGTTTCTTGGGCATCAAAGAAGCAGCCTGTGGTTACATTATCTACCACTGAAGCTGAGTATATTGTCGCGGCTTCTTGCGCATGTCAATACATTTGGCTTACGAAGTTACTCAAAAAACTTGGGCATAAAGGAAAAGATGGCAGCATAATGTACTGTGATAAGAGTTCAACAATACAATTGTCAAAGCACTCTGTATTCCATGGCAAGAGTAAACACATAGATGTGAAATTTCATTTTTTGAGGGACTTGGTGAATGAAGGAACTGTGAAGTTGAAGTACTGTAATACCCATAATCAAATTGCAGATATTATGACAAAACCATTGAAGAAAGAACAATTTATCAAACTGCGAGAGATGCTGGGACTAATGTCTGCAATAGAAGTAAGCTGATTTACTTACAGTATTCAACTTAAAGGAGGGATTGATGGACTTACTCTTGATGGACCTATTTTTTAGTAAAATCAGTTTTAATTTAACCGCTGCTATTTTTTCTCTGTTTAATTAATAAACAAACCTATTATTCAGGTCCTGATAATTCTGTTAGTTAGATTTCTAGTGAGTGAAGAATCTAACGTCTCCTTTCATTTGTAAAGGCTATTTAAGCCAAGTCTCACTTTGAATAATACATGAAGTGATTTCATCTCCGAGCAAATATTGAGTCTGTATTTTAGTGTGTGAAGACAAGTTTTGACAAATTTGAACCTATACTTCCACAATTTTAAAATGATTATTTTACATTTTTTTAAAATAATTTTTGGATTATCTTTGGAATATTTGTTCAGAACTCACTTTCCACAATTCACGAAATTCATTATCGGAACATGTTTTATTGGAATATGACAAGATTTTCGTAACAAGAAAATAAGTTTTTGGAAAAGAAATTTTTGAGCAAAATTTTCAAAATATATTAATACATTTTAATGTATTTTTCAGAATAAAATTTTAAGAACAAACTTTCTAACGCACATGAAATGTTTTCTAGAATAAAGTTTTCAGAAGGAGGTTTTTTTTCTTCTACAGCAGTGATGGTGCAGAAGTGGTGGCAGTGGTATGGTGTAGTGAGAGAAACAGATGAAACAATTTGGTCATTTCACCCAATTGTTGAGGTGTAGGTTCAAAAACGGGGGTGCAGCAAATGATTTCCATCATGTAATTCTCTTTGAATGGGTCACGGCCTAATGGGCTGATTTGCTAATAGACTGGACAGAAGTCACTAACATATCAAAATTTCATTATTTCTTAATAGTGGAAATCCTGCAGCCATTTTTCTAATAATAGATTAAATTAAAACTTTCATATCACTATTATCGTAATAAATAATAATTATCAAAATATAAACATTATAATTTTAATAAAGTATCTGCATAAAAATAATTTATTTTTATTAATTGTTATAGTTATACAATAACAGCACTTTTAATTTTTCATCATTATTCATTTTGGACATTTTCTTGTAAATTATCAAAACTAAAAATTATTTAATTGAAATAAAATTATAAAATATAGAAAAAATATGTAAAAGAAGCAGTAAAATAACATTTTTATTATTAACTGATATATTATAGCTAATAAGAATTAGTTTTAATGTAGGGCTTTTGTTTATTAGTTTGGTGGTATTTGTCAGAAGTTTTTTTTTATTTTTTTATTTTGCATATGGTTTGAATCATTCCTGAAGTAGTTTCTATTTATTATTTTTTATTATATATAAAAAAAAGTTATTTTCAAACACAATCTCAGGAAATTGTAGTTAATTAATTCCTTTTACGTCTATTTTTCACTTGTTCGAAATGTATATGCAGTAATTTTGTGTTTGTAAAAAAAAAGTAAATATATTTGAAATTCAAAGTTAGGGAGATTATTGTCAATTATTGCTATGAGATTACTTTCAATTTAAAACTTAATTTTAATCTAATTTGACGTGTGTAAATTGATTAAATTTTAATTTATTTAAATAATATTTTATGTTAAAATATGTTTTTACTCTCTCAATTTTTAAAATAATTATTTGACAGACTTTATTTCTTAATTTTTTTTCATTGATGTTTTTAGTCTCTATCATTTAGGTTGTATTTGTTTCCACTGCTCCACTGTTTAGCACATAGAAACGTTGGTGACTTAGCTGTTTTAATCCCAATGAAAATCGGGGATTAACGAGTAAAAAATAACGTGGTTGGTTGCTTTTTTTCTTCATTCCTGAAGTATAAAGAAAGCAAGGAAAGCCACGTTAGAAAGTGTGAATAACCATAGTGCCCTACTTTTGGTTATTTGGTGGTGTAACATTGAGGTAAGAACATATGACCGAATGACCATTTGAGCATATATAAAGGCATTTGAACACATGATCCAGTTGATAATCGATTATTTAGTGTTTTTGAAATTTTTTATAATCATGAGCCATTTTTGAAGTGAACATCAATAATACGGTGTACGATTTTTTTCTAGTTTATAATCGATTATTTTGTGCTTTTGTAAGTATTTTATAATCAATTATTCTTAATTTTTTTACACTACAAGGAAATCATGAAATAGAAACCAATTTTTAGTGATCAAAATAATTAGTTGTAATATAACTAAATTAAAAACCATTTTAAAAACTAAAAAAAAAAAATTTATATTATTGTTAAATACTTTCTAAATTGATATCTAATGGTTTTAACTACATATTATTTAGTTTCTAAATTTGGTAGCAAAAACATTGGTTGCTAATTAGATACCAATTTAAAAACTATTTAACAATAATATAAACTAATTTAGAAATCAAATTTTGTTTTAGTTTCTAAAATGGTCTCTAATTTAGTTACTATTGCAACTAATTATTTTAGTTTCTAAAAATTAGTTTCTATTTCATAATTTTCTTGTAGTATTAACTAAACATCGATTATACTTAAGCCAAAATCGATTGTTTACCTGTTTTAAGTGGATAATCGATTATCCTATTCACCCAATAGATTATCTTGCACGATATTCAATTATTATGAATTTGATAGTTTTCAAAATTCACAAATCTCGGTAGATGTTGGTTAATGTAGATAAAACTACACTCTATCTTGTTATTAGATTTTGTGTATAGAATCTTCTAGTACATAAAGAAAATATTTTTTTCAATTTTTTTCTTGTATTTTTTTTTATTATTGTTGCGAAAAGAAAAATCAAGTAAATTTAAGAATTTTTTATTACTTTTTTAAACTTTAGAAACTAAATAGCAAGTAAATCAATTCATTCCTTCTTTATATATAAGTAATAAGTACAAGATTAGTTATTTTGTCCAAAACTTGTAGTTTCCAAGAATATTTTAAATGAGTGTATTCTTTTATTATATTATAAAAGAGGGTATGTGTAATTGTTCTAATTTTTTATTTATTTAATAAGAATATTTATTTAATGTGGATCATGTTTCTTTTTCTTGCAGTTGAGAGTTTTCAAAAGAAAAAAAAATTATCTAAATTTCTATTTGTTTTCATCTCTAATTGTTGTTGCAATAAGATATTATTATGTTATTCAGTTATGAAAAATGATTAAGCTTAAGTTTTGGAAGCTGATGAGGTAGGAAGTTGTATGACATGTGATTGGACCTTTTGTGTCTTATGGCAGCATGCATGATATATCACTCAGGCAACACAGTTCTCAAATATACCACTAAAATGATCATTGTGAAGAAAATTTGCAAAAGAAAAGGGAAAGAAGTAGACAAGGGTGTGACTCTGATGTGAAAAGTTAGCATGAGGAAATCAAAAATGGTGGACGTGTCGCAATTCAGATGAGTTCTGAGACGAGTTCAGAATTCCTCTGCCCCCTTTGGTGTGTTTCCCGTGCAATATACATGTGCTAGCATTACATAAACTTGTTGCCAAAAAATGGTTTCCTATTCCTCAGCAAGTTTCTCTTGGCCTCTTCTTCATTCCCAAATCTGATTGGTTCCTTATATCATAACAGCAGTACATGGGGGAGAATAATGCAGTGCACACCTCATAAATTATTCAGTTGCAACTTGCTAGTGCTTTCAATCATTAAATATGAATATTCTGAACATATAGTTCTACGTGACATGATTGACAGGTTTGGCATGCAGCAAGGACTCTAGCTCCCTCTTACCTGTTTTGTTAACTGAGGGACACGAGGAAGACAACATAAAATCAAAATTTAGCAATGAAATGCAACATGGATATCTTCACAACCATGCAGGGTTTCGACACGTTATGTGACCTAGACGTACTAGTATGTACATTACCCTGATCGATTTGAATGGGGTTTTTGTGCACTATTGCGTCAGTACATTCTTTTTCAAAGTGCATGGTCCCCAACCTCATATTCCATTGAGGATTCAAACTTTTTATCACTTCCCTTCAAACCTCACTCTTCTAGTCTAGGGCCAGAAGAGAACCAATCACAAGATTGACGTCCATTTTAAGAGGAGAGACAAAGTTAAACACTCTTCCACTGTTATGTATATACTTTTTTTTTCAAAAAAATGAATAAAATTAGAATCATCATTTAAAAGATAATTCAACTCTTATAAAAAAAATATATTAAACCTTGTGTAATGCGGCCAAAAATGCCTCCAAAACACCACCAAAAACTGTAAAAAAATCATTTCAAGACATATTTTTTTTACACCTACTTATATATTATTATATACTATGAAATGCTCTAATCTCTAGTTGGGATAACATATTATGGGTAGTTCGATAAACTCAACAAATATTCGTTAGGATAGGCTAAAAAATGGCTCTGATACTATATTAAAAGTGCACTTCAAACCTAACTCATCCTCATACAACTGACTTATAAGATAAGGTTTGCACCCACTTATATACTAGTATATAAAATTGATGTGAGATCTCTATAGTTTTTAATCTCTAATCGATGTGAGATCTCCAACAATAGACCCAAAATGTTTATTATTTTTTTATTTTTAATTAAAATTATGAATTTTTATTTTTAGTGTGAGTTATTGAATTATTTAATATATATATATAATCACACTAAAAATACAGCAGCTAAATTTCGCCTTGAATTTTGAAAATTGGAATATTAAAGTGGCCAAGTGCTTTGATTGTTCTTAGCCCATCACGCTAATTAGGCTTCAGAGCCCAAAAAACTTGAAAAATAAAACGACCAAGATATATCTCAGCTATGGGGTGCGGATTTCGTACACACGTCAAAGCACACTGCAAAGGTTGTGTTGTGGGGACAACGCAAACCTGGAATTATTGTATGGTTAAATTGATAAGTATCTGGAAAAATATTAATATTTTTAAGGATTGATTGTTCCTTGAGTTAACCTTTCCAAATTTCAGTTCTATCAATTGGATATTTAAAAAAATTGGATTTTTGTCCTAAATTGATTATTAATTTTTATACTATATTTATTATTTATGTGGAGTATTTATTGTTTTTTATTATGATTAATATTCATCAAGGAAATGATTAATCTCGAGTCTCTCTTCCAACCATACTTTTTCATGTAGAAAATTCAAATTCGGCATCTTATTGATACTAAATTTAGTACTATTCAGAACAACATCATAATCTCCAATTGCAAGTGTATCCAATATTAAATTGTGGAATTTTAGTTTCATAACATCATCAATCAATGTAATGTGAACTTAATTGCCTTAATTGACATGAAAAATTTTACTGCCATTAGTTTAAGGTGGGGGGATATAGGTTGGAAAATTGTTTAGTCTCATTATAATTTATCTTTATATATGAGTTAAAACACCCTTTTATATTTCATTTATAGTATATTTTTTCTGATAAAACAATCTCACAATTCGTTAAAATAACGTTAACTAAAGTACTACAAACAAAATTAATCTATCATTCACTAAATTTATAAAAATAATTGTGGCAAGTTTGAAAATTTTAAACTATCCGTCTATGATCCAATACATTTGATAGAGTTGAATTAAATTTAAAGTTCACTTATTAAGATGATATCAGACTAATTGATGCTGTATAAGTGGGGGTTATAAGATTAAGTTAGACTTAAATTCAAATTTCTTAAGATAATATCAGAATATATCATAATAAGAGTTTATTGAGTCATGTCACTTGTTATTAGATTACCATAAATATTTGATTTTACCCACGAATTCTAGAAGATTGGTTAGAGATCTAACATCAACTACATATAACTAATTAATTCATAATATATAAGTTGATGCAAATTTTTCCTTATAAATAAGTTTTATAAGATTGAGTTAAGCTTGCTCACCTCTTATAATTTTTAAATTTATTTTTGAATAGTAAATGCATATTCTTTTTAGATTTTGTAAAAAAAAACGCCATTTCGAATAGAGAAAGAAAAAGATATTACGAGGATACATAGTGTTTGATGGAGTTGGTGCTCAAAGGATAATCTTTTGGATTCTGTGGATAACACAGACTTGGCATCCTCCATTGATAAAAAAAAAAAATATTATAAAAAAGACAACCTGGGGTTGGGGAGACCAACTAATAAGCTATTTCCTCAAATTTTCCACGTAATGTTAATCTCAGTTCCAAAAAAGTAAGAGAAAAAGAAAACAAAAAAAGAGCAAATAAAGTTAAACTCTCATTTTACTTTTACCATTGCAACTCCATATTTGAGCAAAAGTTGTTCTTCAACCAATAATTCATAGTTTGCACGAGTGTGGACTTCCATTATTTATAAATTTTTTGAAGGTAAACTTTTTTATATTTTGGATGAGCTGAGTAAATGGGTTTAAAGAAGTAATTAATAGATGGAATTAAAATAATTGAGAATATATGGAGTAGCATTATGTTGTAGATAAATATTAATTTAGATGTACGTATATACCTAAATTGTAATATTCTATGGAAGTAGTACATGCTGGGTCTATGCTTTTAGATCACTGCGGACCACTCCCAACTAGCTCAACTAGCATGTGCATCTTTATTCCCCTCTCTATCTCTCTCTATATAAATATTAAGGAAATTAAGTTAAAATTCTTAATTATGTGAAAAGCAGAAACACTAAAAAAATACCTTGTAATAATATTTTAGACACTTCAAATAAAAATATATTTAACTGGTCATAATTTTAATCTTGACTTTCTCTTTATCATTTTCATTTTTTTAAATGATATATATTTTTGCTATCTTCTTCATATTAATTTTTTATTGGAGAATATATTTTTATTGGCAGGTTCTGTGAATATTTTTAATAACTGTCATGATTTATGATTTAGGTATCTTTTGTATATAAATTGACATATGTTGAATATTTTTACAGCAAAGAACCTGTAGCTGCTATCATGTGTGAATGTGGGTTTTTTCCAGCTATTTTTCAGTTTGGTTAGTTATATTGATTTATGAGATACAATAGGTTTATGTGGGTTTATGTTTGTAAATTATGTGATCGAAATTAGACCAAAAATTCAAAGCGAAAGGTTAGGTTGAAAGATTGATCTGAAAGGTTGAATGTATAAAATATATATAATAAAATAACATTATAAATGGTTATTGTAGTAAATCCATAATGATAAGGTTCAAATTATTAGATGTTTATTTAAAAAATATATTAGGTATAAAAGAAAAGTCCAAATAGGTTCTAGACCCAATAAGAGAATATTATAAATAGGTCATCAATCTAAGAAGTATGTAGAGTAATTTTATCTGATAAATATATCAAACTGATTGTGATTTTGACATAGGAGCGCCTTGCAGATACACATACTCAACCGTGAGTGAAAACTGAGAGGAAAAGCCGAGAGGTCCAGTTGATCCAGTCCAATCCAATAAATGTGTCAACCATATATAAGACCAATTTGAGGTAAAAGTTAACCGAGAGCCCAACCCGAAAAGTTCAAAAGATCCAAGAAGTCAACACATTTTGCTGAAAAAAGAATAATTTCTAGACCTTTTATAAGAACAGGTGAAATTAGACATAATTTTTTACCTAAAATGCTAGTCATTATGTGTTGTGAGAGTATTATAAAACAAGTTGATGTTATTTCTAACCATTATCAACTTCACACCTTAGTCTCTTTGCATGGAGTTGGAGGAATAAATGTATAATGGTTACGTATTATTGTGTATCCAAAATGACTATGAAAATGATATGTTGAAAAATTGTTGTTAATATTTTCCTCAAAATAGAGGTTGAATCTGACACATTTTCTTCAATTCTAAGGCCAAAGTTCCTGTGAACTTTGGGAACATAAATCTCAATCACTAATTAATGTGTGAAGAACGATGGAGCACTATGAAATATTGCTTGGCAGCCGTCCTGGGCCCTGACCTTACTTTCTATATATGGTTGTGTTCTTTTTACTTATTCATCAATTATTTTGTTATAATATTAAATTAAATTAATTAAATTATTTTAGCATTTTAGTATAATTAGATTAAATCTAAACTAAATTAGAATAAAATTGCACTACGAACCTCAACTAAATTAATAGTGAACACTTTCTATTGTTAGGCGACAATAGTTTATAAACTATAGGAATTAGAAGGGTAGAGGAAGCAAAGATAATAAGAAGAAGTCGAAGTGGAAAATAGAAAACCTTGGAAAAAGAATGAAGAGCAAAGCAAGAAATTGTTCCATAAACTTCAAACTAAGATGTTACGTACTGTTTTCAGACCTTGAGATTGAAGATGTGATAGGAACATTGATGTTGAATTGGATGGACATAAAGTCTATGTTTTCCTCCTCTGTGTTGCTTTAATACGTATATCAACAAAATGATTAGAACACTTTAAATGTTCCATTATATATAAAGTTTTTTATAGTTCATAATTTTTTTTATCATGCATAGAGTTTTATAATGTAATTCATATGTAATTTTTATTTATATTTAGTTTACGTCATGATCAGTTAGTTATAACATAATATGTTATTTACATTTTAATGACAGAACTATCGATAACTTTTAGGTAAAGTTATGTATTTTAAAGTTGAAATAGAAAATTTCACATGTGAATAAAACTAACTAACTTTTCATTATGTTGGTTTGGTTACGGTTGTGAGAATTTTTTTTCTTTTATTTAAAACCTGATCCAAACGGACACATAAAGAAACCTAAAAAGTTAGTGTATAATTCCATGGCTTTACACATGCAACTTGTCCCTATCAACTTATGTGAATGGGCCATGCATTCGGGTTGATTAACCAAGTAGCCAGCTCCTTGGGGATATGTTTGAAAGATCTTTAATGTACTTCGATTTTAGGTTTTTTTAGGAAATTGTGTAATTCTATTTAATATTTATGGGTCAAAAATATTTTTATTTTGATCCAATTCACTAATGAAAAACCATTAAATAAAAATTAATTTTAAAAAATAATTAATTATTATATTCATTAAATTAGATATTTTTTAGATTAAAAAATTATTGATATATCTAAAGTAATTTTTAAATTGGTATCTAATTGACTATCAATGTTTTAGCTACTAATTTTAAAATCTAAAGTAGTTGGTAGTTAATTAGATACCAAATTAAAAACTAATTTAAAGATTACTTTTTAGATACTATAATAATTTTATTAGTTTTTAAAATAATTTATAATTTAGTTAATATTAATAAATTATTATTTTTCTCTAAAATTAGTTTATTTTTAATGACTATGTCCGATTTTAGTTTAAAGTTATTAAATTAAATTCATATTTGTCATATACCAGTTATATTAAACTAAAGTCGTATTTATCTTGTTGTATACACTGAAGATGTATTTTATAAGCACAATTTGTCCAATTCAGAATAATTTTTATGTCCATTTCAAGAAATACTAAATAAAATTACACCATTTAAAAAACAAAAAAAAATGGATATGATCTAGGTGAATGGGAAGTAAATTGAATTGTGGAGTCTAGGGCACTTGAAGCTTTTGAAGACATAAGAGATGAGGAAATGGAATGTGGATTAGGCCTATGGTGACATGGATCCAACGCTAGAATTGATATAAAGCGAGTGAAAGGACTAGCTTTGTATTTAAAGTTTAGAACATGTGGCAAACAAAAGAGTTGAACAGAGTAAGAGCTATGAAATATAGTGTTATACTCATAGGAGTGGAAGACCACATATTTTATATATATATATATGCTGGTGGGGGATATACTTCCAATACAGCACAACTTTTGGGGTTTGGAATTAGGGAAACTAAATAGGCTCTTATTATTTTGTGAACGTGTGCATAAAAGTTGATGTTTATGTGTGTTTGTTTGCTCATGCCCTAGCTCCTCCGTAACTAAGACGTCATAATGTGTGTTTCTTGTCTCAGGTATATGTAGACACGCACGAGGGAGTTTTAATTAGGCTTCTTAAATGGATAAGCTATTATGATTCACACCTTAAGGATTCCATCACCCAAATGCCTAATTCTTTTCTCTTTTTTCCTTTCTGGCTATGAAAGTGTTGATTATATTTCTTTAACTGTTTCTTGTTTGGTTTGCAGTTTAAATGTACTAGATTGAGGGAAGAATAGATGCCTTTTGATTTATTTAAATGAAAAAACTATAAATGTATAGTATAATAATAAATTAGAAACTATGTATGTTAACATTGATTATCACCTTGCACTCACATGTTGTTGATATATATAATGAAAAGTTGAAAAGTTTCTGTATAAACTTTATCTTATCATGTTGGAGAATTTATCATATTAATATTAGTGATAATATTAATAAGGGTTAAATATGTTTTTTATTTTTGTTTTTAGTCGAAATTTTAGATTAGGTAGATACTTATAGTAAGAACTATTGGAATATGTTACTATTGGCGGACATATGAAGAATGAACTTTCAGTATGGACTATATTATAACGTTCATGTTACTTATGTGTAGTTGATTTTAGTACAAAAGTTCAGAAATTAAAATCAGTTTTAATTTTTTTTTTCATATAAAAAAATTAAGATATTTAGAAATTTATTTTCCTTATGATGTTAATAATTATAACAATAATATTATTAGTAATATTAATAATAATTTTAATATTAATAATAATTTTAATAGTAATTATAATAATAATAATTAGTAATGTTAATAACGTAGGTAAAAGTATTAAAAATTATATTAAAATATTAATAATAATATTAATAATAATATTAATAATAATGTTAATAATATTAAAAATAATAAAAATATAATTAATATTAATAATTAGAAGTTAAGTAACATTAATAATATTAATAATCATATTAATAAATTTAATATTATTAATAATAATTTTAATTATAATATTAATAAAACTATTAGTAATATTAAAATTATTGTTAATTAAATCTGATTTTAATTATATATTAATAATAATTTTTTAAGCTACTAAAAAATTCATCTATAGGTATATTTAATCTAACGTCGTCTTACACTACAACAAAATCACAAAAATAGAAATCAATTTTTACAGATTAAAAATAATTAGTTGCTATAGTGACTAAATTAGAGACCATTTTAAAGATTAAAAAAATTTTGGTTTCTAAATTAATTTCTATCATTATTAAATGGTCAATTATTTAGATTCTAAGTTTGGTAGAAAAACTTGTTGTTAATGGGATACTAATTTAAAAAATCATTTAACAATAATATAAACTAATTTAGAAACCAAAAAAAATTTTAGTTTCTAAAATATCTTTAATTTAGTCACTATAACAACTAATTATTATTTTTGTCAAAAAAATTTTTACTAAAAAACTGAGTTGTCTAAATTTCTGCAGGTCTTTATACCCAAGAGAGAGAGAAGCATTCAACTACTTTTACCCAATACCTATCAGCTGTATTTATACAATTAATTCTAACATCTTTTCTTACACTACCAAGCTTTCCTCTCTTTATCTGTTATTACTCTTTAAGTGCTAACTTTGTTTGGGTACAAGTAGTTGAACCAATTATTTTCTGTACAATTATGTTTGACTCTATGTTTAAGTTGTACACTACAAGTTGGGTTACTAACATTGTCTCTGTATAAATGTTTACGTACCTCACTGTATATATAAATATGTTATCACACAAACTTGTTGTCAGATCATGTTACCTACCCACTGGATGAAAATCAAACAAAACAACATAAAAACATACAGAAACGTTATATAAGATAATGAACACTAATGTTTGAGGAAAATGACTTGTCCTGCTACAAAAAATCTATTGGTCTTATGAGTTGTTTTTTTGTAGTTTATGTAATGAAATGGTGTGATAATGTGAAATGAGTCATGGAATATATCATAGGAAGCTAATGAAGGACCTGACAGTGCTATTTGCATAGTCTTTTTTGCCATCTTTAAAGGAACATTTGTTATCTACAATCTGTAATGGTAGTTTGGTTATCTAAAAGCTTCCAAGTTTTGTATTCCACATCCAAAATAAATATCTAACATTTTTTACATGATGTGTTCCCAATATGGTTGTAACTTGTAAAATACCATTCACATTATAAATAAATATTGGACTCACTTTTTTCCCATTCATCATTACAATTGTGATAAAAGCAAATGTACATTCAATAAAATTTAATCATTTTTTCAATTAATGGTTTGAAATCCCTAGGATTGACCAAGATTTACTAACCCTATTAATATCAATTATTTTTTTAAAAATAATCTATATTTTTTCGTGTGTATCGTTTTTCAATTTTATCCTTTGTAATATTAAAATATAAAAATTATGTATTTTAAATTGAAATTTTGAATTTGAAACACTAAATAAAAAATATATTTTCTTACAATTTTATTCTTTAAATAACTACGTTTTTTAAAAATTCTTCCGAGTAAAATACCCACTACACAATAAAAAAATTACATACGACAAGTTTAAAAAATATTTATTTTTCTAATTACTTTTAATAAAAATATATTTATAAAATAATAATATTTTTTTATTTTAATAATTATTATAATAATATTATTTTTTTTGTGAAAAGAAAAAAAAGTGTACCGAATTTTGATTATTCATCATGTAATAAAAAACAATAATTTATTATTTATTAATAAAATAAATAATTATTATAATAATAGTATTTTTTTTGTGAAAAGAAAAAAAAGTGTACCGAATTTTGATTATTCATCATGTAATAAAAAACAATAATTTATTATTTATTAATAAAATAAATAATTGAATAGTTATTTTTATTTCAAAATAGTTAAATAACTTATTTTTTTAAAATAAAGGTTATATAATAATATTTTTTATCTTTTAATATATGCTTTTAGAAAAAGAATATACTCAATTGTTATTATAATTTAATAAAAAATTTATTTCTTATAAATTTTAAGTATGTTCAAATAAATCTATATGAATACTGATTTTTGTTTGGTCTTCTATTTGAAGAAAAATATATTATTATAAAATTATAAGATTATTAAATTTACTAAAAAAATTATTAAATAAAAATTAATTTTAAAAATAAAAAAAAATAATTATTATATTAACTAAATTAAATATTATTTTATAAATTTAAAAAAATTATTGATATTTAGATTAATTTCTATTATTGATAAATAATTTTTAAACTGATATTTAATTAGCTACCAATATTTTAAATTTTAGTAAATAACTAGAAAATAATACAAAAATTATCTATCAATAATAAAAATTAATTTAAATAATAATTAATTATTTTTATTTTAAAAATTATATTTTATTTAATAATTTTAAGTTAATTTTTTATAAAAAAAATTTCAATAATATTTCATGTACAAATTTCTAAAAAAGCTTTACCACTTATCATACAATCCAAAAAATTAGGCTAAGGCCTTTTACTACTCCCTCCACATACATTTTAACATTCCAGATACTGCACAATATTTGTATATTTGTTCAACACTGATATCATTACAATTCTAAATAACATAACCTTACAAATGCAATCCCAAAATCCATTACAGTTGGTGCCAGCTCTAAATAAAACAATTTCTCACTCACAGCACCATGGCTGGATTTTAAATTAATGTTTTTATTTTTTTATATAATAAAATTTATAATGACATTTTGTAAATTCACATCATATATTAATTTAATAAAACAATAATTATTATAAACTTATAATATAATATAATATCTATAAATAATATAATATATAAGAAAAGAACACAATAAATATTTAAAAATTACGAACATATCTTCTAGTAATAATAATAACTTGTTGTTTAGGAGTTATCAAATTTTCGTTCATTTGAATTCACTAGACTTGACTTAATGATGAACAGTGTAGGTAGAATAAGATTATAGGTGTTAATCTTTCTACATTTGTATAAAAAGTACCTATTTTTTTTACTTGGACTTGTGATAAGTATTTCAACATTTAGGCTTTGTTTGGATTTAGGAAATGATTTGTGAGGATGAGAGGAAATGGATTTGTGAGGATGTCTAAGATTGTTTGGATTGAGGGATGATAAAGTGAATTTATGAGAATGATTTATTGAAATTGTGAGTGATATGATAGTTGCAAAGAAATTTATAATTTTTTTTTAAAAGTATAAAAGGTAAGTTTACAAATTTATCCTTGTTATTAAAAAATATTTAAATAATGAGTTGTGGTATTTTTTTTTTCAGATTTGAAATACTATCAAATATTTTTTTTTAGGTTTCAACTACACAACTCAACCATCCAACATCTAATCTGAAAAGCAAGAGAAAATATAAATACAATTTTTTATAAATTAAAAAAATCACCAGAAAAATAAACACAGTAAGAGAATCGATGCTCTATACACTTCAAATCCAAGGAAAATTGATTCTCAATGACACCAAAGAGAGCAAAATCGGTTGTGAGTGTTTTACAAAGACATGAGAATCGACTGCCTTGAGTTATGCTTTGAGATTCCAAAGTTTTGGCACGCTACTCACTATGAGATTCCAATGTTAAAGTTAACAAGGTATTTGTGTAAAATGATTATATCTACGTGGATATTACCATCTCATCTTTGCAAATCTGCGCACTCGTCTTCAAAAACCTTGATGCAAACGAAGAAAGTGTCAGTTCATCCATCCACTCATCAGGTGTAGGAACTAATTGAAGTAAATAAGAGAAGACTAAAGATTGTAGCAACTGATAGAACGTAATTGCACAAAATTAAAAAACTGATCTTATTTATTTTGATTCACTCAATCATATATATAATAATTACAATTACTGGAAGCTATAAACTAGGAATACTAACAGGCCTGTAAATTGACCATTAATGCAATATAACGGTAAAATAGTTTAAGGGTAATAAAATTTGAATTAATAATAATAAAATCTAAATTAATAACCAACATCCTCCCTTAATTCTGATTTGGAACAATCTTCCCAATTTGAGTCATTATATTGTTTTTCTCAATCGCTATCAATTCTTCATTCATAGCCTTTTGCCATTTGGGATGTTGAATGGCATCAGCAAGTCTCACAAATTCTGATTCTGCAAGAAAAGCAAAGTGAACCAAATCTCCATTGTCATCAACTTCATCATCAAAATTTACTTCGCAATCTTGAAGATGTACATTGGTCGCTCCATCATAGTTGCAATTGGAGTTGCAACTTCAGGTTGAATTACAACTTCAGGCTGCAGATGCTTCTAGAGTGACTCTATTTTCCACATCATCGTTCAAAACGTAAATATATCGTTTTTTCGAATCCATTTCAGCTGTTGCATTCCATTGTCATTCCTCATCTTCGGCAAATGTAACATCATGACTAACAATCACTTTCTTTGTCATTGAATTGTACAATTTGTATCCCCCATGCTTATATCCAATGAAAATGGTCTTCACTGCCTTATCATCCAACTTTGATCTTGTTGCATTGGGAACATGAGCATAAGTAATTTACCCAAATACCTTCAAGTGTTGCACATTGTGATGTGATTCCAATAGCCACATAGGGTTTGAATCCACTCCATGCCTCAATCGAAGTTGTGTTAGGAACACTCCGAGTGGGTGATCTGTTTATCAAATATATCGCACATGTTACGGCCTCAGCCCAAAAATAATTTGGCATACCTTTTGCTTTAAGCTTGCTCCTCGCCATGTCCATGATTGTTCTATTCTTTCTCTCAGCAACTCCGTTGTGTTGAGGTGTGTAGGGGAAAGTTATGTTATGTTGCAACCCAAGTTCTTCACAGTGCCTCTTGAATTCATTAGACTTGTACTCACCTCCTCCATCACTACGAACCATCTTAATTTGTCTGCCACTCTCTCTTTCAACAAATGCTTTAAATATTTTAAAGCAGTGGAATACCTCATCCTTGCTTTTCAATACATAAATCCAAGTTTTCCTTGAAAAATCATCAATAAAGATTAAAAAATAATTATTACCTCCAACTGATGATATGTTCATCGGGCCACAAACATCTGTATGAACAAGCTCCAAAGGAAATTTTGCACGCCAAGGCTCCTTAACAAATGGTGTCCTGTGGTTCTTTTAAAAAATGCAAGCCTCACACAATTGATTAGGGTGATGAATATGGGGTAAACCATTCACTAAATTTCTTTTGGAAAGATTTTCCAAACTCTGAAAATTTACGTGCCCAAAGCGTAAATGCCATAACCACGATTCATTATTCACTATTGCATTCAAGCATTTGAAATCACCCATTTGAATATCTACTGGAAACATGCGGTTTTTTTGATAAAAAGGTTTTAAGAATCAAATTACCTTTTTTTTTCTATCAAAAATTGATAATTTATTTTCAACTATGTGCATCTCATAACCCTTCTCAGCCAGTTGTCCCATACTCAACAAATTACTTTTCATATCAGGTACATAGAAAACATCATAGATGTACCTGTGATCACCATTCTTCAATGTGATAAGAATTCGCCCTTTTCCAGTCACCGGAACGAACCTGCCATCACCGAATTTCACTTTTGTGCGGAATAAGTCATCTAAATATGCAAACAACTCCTTCTGACCACACATATGATTTGTGCAACCTGTATCCAAATACCAAGTATGATTGTTTCGGGTTTCATTTGATGTGGCTGCCATTAGTATTGTATGATGCTCTTCATCTTGTTCATGATTACTATCTTCTTTAGCACAATTGGAAACATGATTATCACCTTTTTATTTGCACTCATTTGCATAATAGCCACGTTTATGGCAATTATAACACTCAACATTTGATTTATTATAAATGTCTCCTCTTCCCCGCGCCAAGCGCCTCCATGATTCTGGCCACCACGACCTTTGCTGAAATAGCTACCATGTTTATGATAGGAGCTACCAATTGAGGCTTGTGCTTCTAAAGCCAGTTCAATTGGTTTTTCAATCTTATTGTCATTCATCCGCTGCTCATGCGCTCGTAGAGAACCACACAATAACCTTACTGTCATTTTTTAAATGTCATTGGCCTCTTCAATTGCGGCAACAACAACAACATGTTCAAATATGAGAGTTAAAGATCTCAAAATCTTCTCCACCTTTGCCTGCTCCGAATGTGTTTCACCATTGGTCTTCATCTGATTTGTCAAGGCAAGAACTTTATTTATATAGACATCAATAGTCTCTGTGTTTTCCATCTGCAGCAATTCATATTGGCGTCTTAGGGTTTGAAGACGCACCCTTTTGATCTTATCATCACCTTTATAATTGGTTGACAAAATTGTCCAAGCCTCACTGGCAGTTGTTACTCCTTCTATCTACTCAAACGTCTCGTCATTCATCCATTGATGGATGAGATACAAAGCCTTATTGTCCTTCTTATTCTGATCACGATGCGCTACTCATTGCGCCTCAGTTGCATTAGCAGCTAATGCAGACACTCCACTCTCAACAACATCCCATAACTCATGATAATCAAACAAAACTCTCATTTGCACACACCACCGATTGTAATCTTTTCCCATCAAGGATAGGGACTAATAATTGGGTAGAGTTCATGATAACATACTAGCTCTTGATACCAGTTGGTAGGAACTAATTGAAGTAAATAAGAGAAGGCAAAAGGTTGTGAGTGATGTGATGAGTGTGATTGAAATTATATTTTTTTTAATTGATAAAAATGTAAGTTTACAAATTTATCCTTATATTTAAAAATTATTAAAAAATTCATTTGATTGATTTATTTATAAATTATGTTAAATATTTATAATTATAAATATTTGATAAAAACTTATTTTTATATTAAATAAAAATATTATTTTTATCTTTACTTTTTGTAATTAATATAATTATTATATAAAATTATTTCTTTATTATTAAAAAATATATTTATTTTTATTATTATTTATATTTATAATTTATTATATATTTAATATGATTACTTATTTTTTCTTATAATTTTGATTATATTTTTTATTTTAAATTTTAATTCTATTTTAAATAAAATAATAATAATTTAAGTTTAAAATAAAAAGGGTAAAAAGACAAAAACAAATAAATTTTATATATATATATATATATATAATTTTCTTTGAGCGAAAAAAGTTTTGAATGAAAAAAAAATCGGTTATGTTCTTTTTTAATTTGATTACTTTAGTTTTCTCGTTTTTCTTTGTGGAAGTAAATGTTTGCTTTTCTCCGTCTAAAATAAACGGAGCCTACCTCTTCTTTCTGTTTCTTGCGTAAAGATTAGACCTAAGTGAAAACTTAAAGGTGTGTTTGTTTCCGTGGAGAGGAGGGAGGAAATGTTTTTTGTGTTTGTTTCAAGGGTTTTGAGGGTGGGGGAGTGGATGAGGGAGAGGGTGAGTGATTTTTTTCATCCTTCACAAAATGAAGAGATTTGTAGGGATTAACGTAGGATGATTGTATTTTACCAAAATATCCTTGGACATGCATTTTATTACAATATCAAAATTAAATATTACATAAATTTATTTATAATTTAAAAAATATTTAATTATACTATTAATAACAACATAAATTATAAATAATGAAAATTAAAAAAAATTATAATATTAACAATATATATATAATTATATAAAATAATAAATGAATATAATAATAAATATTATTTTCATAAATTTTAATATATTTAATAATTTTATTTCAATTTTTCTTTTTTAATGAAAGTTTTCATGTTAGGCATCAGTATGCAACTTGACATCTCAGCTAGGCTGACACCTCAAGTAACAACAATCATCTGTCATCACATGAAAAAAGTATTAATAAAAAAAAGAAAAAAGAAAGAAAATACAAAAATATGGGGGGACTAGACCAAAACCCACATGTTAACAAAAACGAATTTTATTTCAATTTAACACAAAAATATTTTCTATTATATTTTTTAATTTTTTATTATAAAATATAAGTAATTATGAATATTATATATTAAAAAATTTAATTAATTCAAACCTACACACACAAAAAATCATAATTAATTATTTAAATATTTTTTTATAACAAGGACAAATTTGTAAACTTACAATAAATCATTCTCACAAATCCACTCTATCATCCCTCAATCCAAATAACCTCACTTATCCTCTCTAATTCTCACTAATCCACTCCCTCCCCTTCTCACAAATATCCTCCTCAATTCAAACAGAGCCTAAAGGATTTGATGAAAGTCCAGCAAGTAATGCAAAAATTAAAAAAAATCCAAAGATAAAAGAAATGTAAAAAGTAACGTAAAAATAATTCAAAATATTGGGACTTTATATTGTAATTCCCTTAGGAGGTTATGCCTATAGTTGGACATCCTAATAAATTAAAAATGGTATGAGTCAAAATCTAAGTGATGAATATAAATTAAAGTTTGTTAACCCTACAATTGAACCTCATTAAATTATTGTCTATTTGATTCTCTTCCTTCTTAATCCTTTACGATTTTTATTCTTGATTTTGTGGTGTCTATGTGATAGACGTATTTTGTGTTTCTTTAACTAATTGCATAACATTTTCATTAGTAAGGAAGCACACTGTGTGAAGTTGGGATAAGATATTTGTAATAATTAACCAATTCAATAATAAATAAACTATTTTTTTTATTTATAACCTAACTAGAAATTACGTAAATATATTGTAGTTTTCCAGTGACGTTCACAAACACTGAACTACTTTAAAAGTATGGAGACAAAATATTTTATCAATATTTATAACAACACTTTAGGATAAATGATAATACTTTGTAAATTATGTGAGGTATTATAAAAAACTTAATTATTAGAAATCTCTCTCTTATCTTTTGCTTCAATTTTTAAATGAAAAATTTAAAGAGAAACTAAGATATTTTGAGTCCTCATGATGATATTAGATGTACAAGCTTCCAACTCTGTATTTTGAATAGGCCTGTTCTGAAATGCTCGAGCTGATACAATCTACTTTCTCCCCATATTTTCATACCTTATTTAATAGATATTTTTCAGAAATAGTTTTTTTTAATACCCAAATAAACTCGTCAAGTTTATTTACTTAAATAGATATATTCACAGTTGACATTAAAATTGAGCAAGCTTATGAACTTGAGCAAGCTTCACAAAATTGACATACAAGGTCAAATAAAGAAAAATTTGACTAATAAAAAAATGTAAGATGAATAATATATGAAATAAATATAGTGAACTAACGTTTTCTAGTCATCCAATATATGTTTTTTTGTCCCACACTTAGAAGTATACCATTCCATATATTTCTTATCAATGTTGCAATTAATACAAGATTCACAAACACACAAAAATCCAACATCCAAATCCATATTTCGAACCGAAAACACTTATAATTTCATTCCAATATTTCTAATTTTAAAATTTCCTTCCAAATGAAAAATATTCAATCTAACAAGATTAAGTTAAAAACATTCAAATAATTAAATTACACATTTTTAAATTAATCCTTACTCTTAACTATATCATTGCTTCCATTTATTTTTTATATCATAATTTATATTTTTTTCAATTTATTTTAATCGTATTCATTATAATAAAATTGTTAAATAATTTAATTCACCATAAACACAATTCAAATACTATTTTATAATTAATCCGTTGATAAAAATATTTTTAATCATTATATATTTGAAATATTTATTATATAATTTTATGTTATAAACCATTATAATAATAATAATTAAATTTTAAATTAAATAACAAAGCCCAAATTAAAATTATACTCAACATTTTCTATAATTTATTTAGATTTAAAATTATTTTTTCTTCTCCCCAACCCAAATTAAAATTAAATTCAACATTTTAATTTTACTTACAATTTTCTTTTCTTTTTTTTCATCTTAAAAAATTTCTAGAGATCAACCTATTTCACGTCGGAAATTCAATTTTTTCGAAAATGAAATTCTTAACCTGAAAAATTAACATATCTAGATCCTAATAATATTGGACTTTAAAAAACGTTATTTCTGAAAGAAAAAAAGAATCTATTTTGTAAGTTATTATTATTAATTAGTAATTGAATTGTATTGATGTTTAAATGGTGAAGTGCGAGACAGTATTCTTACACTTGTGTACAATTATTTTGTTGCTTTTACCATGTGTATCTGATCCATCTGCAACTGTGAGGTGCCATTCATGTCTGTCCACCGGAAATACCAACCTCGATCATCGCCTCACGAGTAACATGTTCCTAACTCAAACCCTAACAAAGAATGTTGGAGACTAAACTTTACATTTCTTTTCTTTTGGCACAGCCGTAGATGTGAAACCAGAGGAAGCATTTTGGTATATTCCAGAGTCTGTCTATTGAATCAAACGAACAGGATAGAGAAAAACAAGAACATAGAAAAACATCCTTTATTCTTTAAATCTGCATCATAGAACCTTTTTCTGACATAAAAAGATTAGTTAGAGTGTTACATTGAGATGAGTCATAGTGGTGTGTAAAAAGAAACGGCAGAGAAAATGGGATGTGAAAGGGGGTGTAATAAATTGAGTATGAAAAATTTAGGATCCCTAATTTGAAGGGGCATGGTAGCTAGCTAGTTGCCAAAGATTTTTCCTAGGTGACATGACATGGTGAGAGAATATGTGCCAAAAGTGCCAATATACAAAATAAGGTTCCTAATGCACATGATATTAGGGACCAAATGATGCATGTGATAGTTCAAAGTTTCCTTCCACTGTCATCCAAAGCCTCAACAAAACAAGTTAACGTATGGATGCCGAGACTCCACGATTAGCCACTGCCATTCCCCTTTAAAGAAGGTCACACCCAACTTCATTCCTCTCTAATCCTTAACAAGCTCAAGGTCACATCAATGCAACTAGGGGTATCACCTATACTTTTTTCTTTCTAGTCATAGGTTTCTTCCACTCCATTTCATTAAAAAAACTAACGTGCTTCTAACATATAATTAGAAATTGAATATAAATTTTTTACTAACAATGTCGCATTCTTCTACTAAGGTTCTCTTTTATTATTTTCTTTAATCCCCTTCAGTTTCTCGATTTAATGATTGTAACAGGTGACAAAATATCTACAGATGACGAAGTACCTATAAATATATTCTGACACTGTAGTTATTTCTTAGGTTTGCAAGTGTTAATTTAGATTCATATGTTTCTTTTCTTGGATGTCTCCCTATTTATATATTTTATTTGGATCTTTGTTAATATGAATTTGTATGTTAGAAAGAACTTTCTTGTTTTTTAATCATACTTTAAATATAATTTGACGGTATTATTATAGATAGATTTTGTAAGACGTGTGGAGATGTGGAGGAATTGGACAAAGTTGTAATAGAAAGTAGAAATATGATTGTTGTAAGATGTATAGTATGTAAGAAGTATATGAAGTTAATATTTTATATATAGTTGGAAGATGAAGATATGTAGGTGACATAAGAATTGTTTAATAAAGGAAGAGAGTAGGGCCATATTTGCAATTTAGAACGCGTTGATAACATGATGGTCTGAGAGGAGTGGGAAGGCAATCACATGGGTGATACTAAGTGATGAAGTCAGTCGACGTTACTGTTTTGGGGTCCCTCCTTCCTTTTGATAGTTACCAGGCATTGGTACTAAATCCGTACACCACCACTTGTTTTAGGTTTCCTCTTGAACGAGGAGGTACGTGCAGCAATTCTTTTTTCAATTCCCTCTTTGATTTATTACCAGTTTAAGAACCCATGCACTTTTCATATCCCTCTAAGCCCCAACCCATCACCAAGATTCCTACCCATGTTGCTCTAACTCACATTCTTCTCCCAATCAAAAACTCAATTATCATCATCATCATCATCAATGCTTTTCACCATTGAACAAACACTTCCATCACCAACATCCATGGATTTTCCAATTCATCTCACTCTTATTGGATAGGGATTTTCTTCTAATACCCACTCTCATTAGAGCCTCACGTCACACTTATAATATGCTCCAATTCTAACACTATTTTATTACCATAACCATTGTCAACACAACATCACAAGGAAAACGACTACCTCACTCTTTTTTTATTTACATAACATTCGTCACCATTTTACAATTATGGTTTTGTACTATCTCCATCATGCCTTTCAATTTTGTTAGTGTTTTTTTCGTGGAAACTTGTTGAATCAAGCAAAACTGCTATAAAAGTGAAGTTCTTTCTTTATATAGAACTTTAATCCAAAATCAATAATCTTGAGACATATAACCCAAAGGCTCAATGATTTTGCTTGTATTTTTTGAGACTGGTACGTATTGATTAAAAGGGCTTAAAAGTTGAAAAGAAAGTAATTGCAATAAAATTAAATATGGTGTGGATGATTTGATGTCATTATATGGTGATTGGGATCCGCATACCCCATGGCATGACTAACTTTTCTTTCCATTTTCTTTTTCTGGCGTCTGCAATGCTAATCACACTTTGTAATTTTGCTGTCAACGAATAATATGCTTTCGGGACATTCTAGGAACAGGAAAAGCCAAATAAATAAACAAAACAAAACAAAATAGAAACGCTGAGCCTAAAATAAATATTAATAAAGAAAAAAAAAAGAAACAAGCACCACTGAAGGACGATGTCCAATATAACTACTAACTATAATAACTAACTAACATTAGGACATTCTGAACTATGAAGCACTGATCTTCTTCCAATCCTAAATGGAAAATGAAACAAGAGAGAGAGAGAGAAAGAGTGGATGATAAAAGTAAACCAAATTCTATTCAGAAACAGAGAGAAAGAGAGGGAAGGTCAAACTAGCCATGCCATCACCAAAAATCTCTCTTTTCCCACTTTCCTTGCAACTGGTTGGTCTCGAGAACTTTGTCACTCCCATCTCTTCCTCCACGTTCTCAACACACTCCTCCTCTGCCTCGCTATCCTCTGCACCGCACTCTTCTATGCTTTTCTCATTTTCATCTTCGTTCTCTTCAACAACTTCCTCAATATCACAAACTTCATCTTCACTGTCGGAAAAGCTCTCAAACAAACGCAGTGTAAGCCTACCATCTTTGTGCTCAGCCCGAAAATAAGGGCAAGGAAAAGGAGAAGCTATAGCTTCCAATATCAGCCTTCCTCCTTCGCGACGAGGCCGCACTTTAACGCCACCCAAATCAGTGATTGAGGTAAGTGGCGGTGGAAAGTTTAAAGCGCGGTTCACTCTTCTGGACTCGTAACTTGCAACGGTAGTTGTGACATCAGTAGTAGTAAAATGAGTAGTACTATTTCTGGTGAAACATGTGGTGGCCTCAAAAGAGAACAAGGAGATGTCATCGGTGCTGTCGCCGGCATTGCTACCGGTCTCGCTGCCAAGGCTTTCCGTGCACATTTCCAAGCTTTTCTCACTGAGAAATGAGGAGGAGCGTTTAACTGTGGGGTGAACGTAGACAGATTCCTCTGTTTTGTTGTGACAGTCAGTGGATTGTGAGGGAATTTGAAGGACACTCCAGCCGCTACCCTCCTTGGATTCTGTGGGAGTGTTGTGACATTCATGGTTGGTGATCGGTTCTTCAAGGGAGCCAGAGAGAGATGAAAGCGAAACTGAGTTTGTGTTGGTGTTGTTGTCAGTGGTGGGAGAGGGTTGAGGAAAATTGGAGCCCTCTTGTAGTGCGAGTTTGAGACTGAGTACACGTGGCTCCATCTCGCAGGGTTCGAGACAAGATTGCAACCCTTGGCAGACACTAGAAGGCATTTGTGCAAGTGTCAACACTGAACAGTGAAAATGTAAAAAAACAGAGGAAAGGAAGAGGCGAAAACAGGGGAAATGGGAGTTTGTTTAAAAATGGTAAGGTGAGTGGGCATTTTAGTAGAAATTTGGAAGAAGGATTGTTAGAGGAAAAGGCATGGTTACTGGGTTTCTGAATGAATTGAAAGTGAGTTGGTCCCTTTGGAAAGAGAGAAGAGAAGAATGATAATGAAGAAGAAGATGAAGATGAAGGAGAAGTGAAAAGAGTGGGTCTGAATATATAGTTGGCAACGGCAAAGCTACTCGCAACTTTATTTGGTTAGTGCGGATAGGGTCCTATTCCCGAACTATAGGGAAGTGATGCTAAACAAATCACTTTTTTTTTCTCTCAAAGAATATTACTGGTATATAAGTTTGGTAATGTTAAATTTACATTTTATTTTTTATTTTTTAGTAAGTTTAATGTAAATAAGAAAATAAGTATAAGTAACATTTAAATTTAGATAAGATTATGCCGTGGAATTTCATCACACAAAAATTAACAGAATCGGAAATAATAAGAAAACGAAACTGCCATATAAATAGTACATACAGTAAGATTTTTTCTTTAAAGTATCGAGATACACAAACATTTAGTTTGATTACATTAGAATATATTAAATTAAATATTATTTTATAAATTAAAAAATTATTAATATTTAAAGTCATTTTTATTTTAATAAAAAGTTATAAATTAGTATGTCAATTTTAAAACTAGTTTATAATTTTTTATTAATTATTTATTAATAACAAAAATATTTTAAATATTAATAATTTTTTGTCTATAAAATAATATATTAATATAATACTTTTTTTTCAAAACTATTTTTTATTTAACAATTTTTAGTAGTGTATTAATAAATTATAATCTACATTTAGATGCAAATTTGATTATACACAAATTATAAAAACAATTTTAACATATATAACTTTTTTTAATATTTAGAAATCAAAATTATAAAAAAAGACAATTTTTTTCCTACAAAAATTAGATGGTATAGGTTATGATTGACAGGAATAACTATAAAAGTTTGTTTGATTGTGAAAATATATTAACGGAAATATTTATATAAATTTCTTAAAATCAAATAGTAATAATTATTAAATAGAAATTAATTTTATAGAATAAAATAATTAATCACTGTATTAACTAGATTAAAGATTATTTTATAAACTAAAAATTATTGATATTTAAAGTAATTTTTATCATTAATAAAAATTTATAAAATAATTTTTAGATTGATACTTGCTATTACGTTTTTAATTACTAATTACTTATGTTTTAAATTAATCTTTATTAGTATTTTAAAAATTAATTTAAAATTTAAAATATTAATAATGAAAATTTTGATAATTAATTTATATATCATTTTAAAATTATTTTATAATATTTTATTAATAATAGAAAATACATTTAATACTAATAATTTCTTAGTGTCTAAATTAGTATATAATTTAGTCAATATAATAACTAATTTTATAAATTTAATTATTATTTAATATTTGTTAAATAGTCTAAAAAAATAATATAATATTTTTTAAATAAATTATTTTAACTTAAAAAATACATATTCTACTTTAGATAAAGATTATAATCGATATAGAGTTATAATAATTATAATTTTACAAAAACAATCTTGAGCAAGCAATAATATAATTTAAAGTTAGAAGCACTCATAAATAAACATTAAAAAGAAAAGTTGCATTATTAACACTTTAAAGTTTTTTTTCTCTAAAAGTCCTACATGTTTATCTATCTTAACTTTTTTATTTTCTTCGTAGGTAATGATATTTTTTTCCTCTAAGTATATGCAACATATAACTATCTTTGTGTATATTTAAGTTTGTAAAGTAATAATAAAAAATTGCTTTTTTGGTTTCAAAATTTTCTAATGTTCCCTACCATAATGAATCACATCTAATGATATAGTAGCGGGACTAATAGCTATAAGATTACCTACTGCACTAAAATCAAATATTATATTATTTAAAATATAAATCCATTAAATTTAAGATATATGAACAATATAAATTACTTACCTTTCATCATAATAATCCATTATGAGTTGTTTTAATTTATGTGTTTTTTATCTAATGTATTTCACCACTTAACATCTTTTGATGAGTAAAAAATGTCAGAATATTAATTTAGTTGAAAAACAGGAACTAAAAAATGTAATTAAGAATTGAAAAATACAGATTTATTATGTTTTTTTTATGTCATTGTCTACTTATGATGCAATGAAATAAAAAAAGTCCCTAGGATAAACAACCAAAAGTTACAAGTGATGTTTGTATAATTTAAACTTTCGTTAAAATAATAATTGAACACAATAATACAAACGTTTATTTATTAATAAAAGTGCCAAGGTAAACATCTTTTTATATGAATCAATTTGTACTATCCAAAAAATAGATAGAAATTATGTTGAACAACCCTGATCTTCATACCGATCGAGAGGCTCATTAAAGTCCGTCCAGATCACGCTATAAATGCTAAACACAATATTCATGATTACACTATAAGTACTGATGTAATATTCCTGATTACGGTATAAATATTTCCTGATTATATCACATAAATACCCTAATTTATTTGCCTAATATCCCTTATTATATTACATAAATACTTCGATTATATTAGATGATATTCAGATTTTATGTAAGGTTATCATAATATGACACATTGATGCCTGGAGGAAAACACTCTCACTTATTTAAGTATTTTATCATTATTAAATTTTGACTTAATTGTATTTAAAAATGGTAAGAAACATAGCTTTGCTAGTAGGTTAGTTTTATCCAATTAAAAACAAGTTTCACCAATTTAAATATAATTATATGAAGTTCAACAAAATTTTATCAAGTTAAAATTACTTAAAAGTACTCTTTTAGTGATTTTAATAAATTAAAATCGAGCGAACTTCATTCTTAAAAGTACTTAAGTGATTTTAATAGACTAAAATAAATATTTAATTGATTAAAATGTTCTAACTTGCAAACCCAGTAAAATTAAGAACAATTTAATTAATTAAAAAAAGTTTTAATTAACTAATATTAACCTGACATTTAAAAAATGTTCAAACACTTAAAAATATTTTAATAAAAATTAGTCAAGATTAAATAATGAAAACTTACTTACAACACATAAAACACCAAAATTACAACTCAAATACAAGAATAACTACAAGATCAACTCTTAAAAAAAATGCATATTCAAATAAAAGTGTTTGGAGTATCAAATCTTATCAAACTCCCTTGAATCTCCAATGTCAATAGACGAAGACAAGATATAAAGGAAAAATAGAAGTGGAAGATGTCAGTTCATATGAGGTAACCTAGTTTTATGGACAAGTAAGAATGAATGACCAATTGTGTTATCTACTATTCAACTTGAGTATATATGAATTATTAGTTGTTGTTCACAACTTCTATGGATGAAGAACCAACTAAAAAGCTACAACGTAACATTCCTATCTTATGTGATAACAATGATGTCATTAGTCTATATAAGAATCTCATTCTATATTCTAGAATGAAACATATTGAAATTAAACATAACTTTATTAAATACAATGTTCAAAAAAGGATTGTGGATTAATTTGTATCGACAAAAAATCACTTAGTTGATTTTTTTTATAAAAGCTCTAGTATAAGGAAAACTATACGTTTGTAAACATTATTGGGCATGAAACTTATTAAAGAAGGATTAATCAAGATATTCCTTGATGTAGGATTATCATGCATCAGTTCATCATATGAACTCTTTAAAGATTACATGAAAATTAGACGGTATAAGTACATCACATGTATAACATGAGCCTCTTATATCAAAAGGTGAAAAGTATGTGTTTGTTAAGTTAGTGTTTTAAACTCCTTGGTCCCCAATGTCTTTCAACTAAAATTCATGCACCAATAATTTTCCCTCCAACACATAAAAAGGAAATTTGTTCATAAACTCCTTATCATTGCATTAAATCGCAAAAGAAAACCTTGAGTGTAATCATTATCTACAACTTTTCAAGAACTAACTTTTCTTTCAAGAACTTGTCTCTCTGCATCCATAGTCGAAGAGCATATTATGTTGAGCATCCTGAAATGCTCAAAACAAGAGTCCATCCAAATCAATATTGAGTACTTTATCAATGTCGATGAGTTGTACTAGAGGCATCTTTAGACAACCCTTATTAGATAATCTAGTGTGTTTGTGAAAAAGTATTATACTTTCTTCAACTCCCTTTTATATAATCTACATGTAGCTTAAGTTGATATTAGAGTCAAGGTTGAGTTTAATTCTTAGTGAAGCAATCACTAAAGAGATATTCTTGTATGTTGCGTCAATTATTCTATGACAAATGTCAATATATTAAGTTGCAATCAAATTATGATACTTGATTTGTTACACTCTTAAGAGAAAGAGTTGAACCTTAATTAGTAATTACGACTTTCTAGCCCAGTAGTAAGCTATTGATCCAGCATCTTCCATTTTATTCTCTAAAAATTTCCGTTAATATTAGATGGATTTTGTTGGAAAAATTGTAAAAAGAGTTCAACTCCATTTGTGTAATCTAGTTTCCAATAATATAATACAAAAAATACTTATATCATACATATCCATATGACTTTTTAGGAAAAGTGTCATTATGTACTATTCAAAAAGACATTTTTTACTCATAATAATTGTTTATAATTTTCAAAAAATTTCAACAACATATTAATCTCTAAATTCATCACATGAAAGAAATTAGATTAAATTCACCACAATCAAACATGCATCAAAAGAAAATAATAAGAAAAATATACCTAAATCAAAATTTCATTAAAATGTAAGACAAAACTTAATACCATAGAAATTAAGTAAAAAAAAAACTAATTTTTCAAATATTGAATTAAACAATTCAAGATTTAATACAATAGTTAATACTATATTAATTGACTGATGTATTAAATCTCTAATTTTTAGAGTTCATCCACCAATTGAATATAAAACAATAATAATCCATAGTGGAGTAAATAAAGACAAACATGTCAAATATACATTACATATAATTGGTCTCAAATCCAAAATTAGGTTTCAATTTTAATATTCAACTCACTAACTCTAATTTTTAATATCCATAGTTCTACACAATAAAACTGAGGACAAATTTGACATGCAAAATAAATAATAATAAAATGTATTATTATAATTATTGAAACTACAAGGGTACCTACTTGCATTTGTATGTTGCTTGAATATCATATTTCATGATTTCTAATGAGTATCTTTCTTAAGGTTTAATTTTATTCAAACCTAAAATTGTATGTACTACCTAAAAGAATCATTGAACACTAATAGATTCATAAGACTAACACGAAAATATGTGGTCAAGAGTGGGAAGGAAGGTAAACCACAACCTTAACGAGAGTAAGAAGGACGACAATTGGTGACATTCTTGACAAGGGAAAAACAAGACAAACGAGAGAATATGATGAAGGTAGAATAACGATTGTTGACGACAAAGCAAAATATTATGTTTTAAGTAGACCTTTCAATTTGACCTAGCTCACTTAACTTGACTTTAACCCATATGGACCAAATTCAAAAAAATCCACATAAGAAAAATCCCATAAGACCAAAATTATCTTAAAAGCCTCATAGGTAAGGGTTAACCAATGTACCATTTTTTAAAAGTAAAACATATTCTAAAAATAAAACTAAAAAATTACTTTAAAAAATCCTTATGGACATGAAAAAGTATTACTTTGCTTCAACCTTTGACTTTTCCACAAGGGATGGCAGTTAAGGAGAGTGCAAGTTTGATTATACCTGTCATCATGCTCGAACTAAAAATCATATGCATCCTTATCCTTGTCCCATTAGATATGAAATTTGTATCTCATCTACATTCCTATTGGGTAGCGAGTATACCGGTAACTTCCCTCATACCCACTTCCGCATTGTTCCAAATATCAATTAAATGATTTTCTTACCAAAAAAATGACAACAAAAAATGATATTAAATAACAATGATACATAATTAAAATTATATGACAAGTGCAACATTTATTACTTTTGAAAAAATTTCAAGAGAGAAAATACCTCGTTGACTTAAGTAAACTTGGTGGATATCAAAGTATTTGAACATTGAAAGAGAGAATGAAAATTTAAGTAACAAAAGAAGAGATCTTTAAATAAAACAAAATTAAGAACCAAAGATAAAAGATAAGATCAATTTTTTTTATTAACTATAATAAACTAAGGGTGATTGACCACTTGAATTTGAAATAAAATATTAAAAAAATAAAAATATCAAATGTATGATCTAGAATGATTTAATTCGATAAAAAAATGAAGTTTATGTTTTCTGGAAAGGTTATACATCATTTTGAAAAAAACTACACAGAAAAAATATGTAATTATGTTTGTGATGAGAAAAAAAAAATACTTTAAGAATATGAATGAATTTGATGGATATCGAATGTGTCGAATAATCAAGAGAGAAAATGAAGAATTATGTAGTCAAAGAAAAGTTCTTCAAATAAAAATAAATATTCTTTAAATGAAATGAAAGAAAGGACAAAAGAGAGTGAAAAAAAGAGTCTTTTAGGTTACATTATAAACTAAGAGTTCAGGAATTTAAAAATGGAGACGAATATGAGAATGGGAGCGAGTATAGTTTTGACTATAATTGTCCATGTCCCCAAAGTGTAAATTCATATTCAACCTCGTACCTATTGCCGTCGAGTATGAAATTCGTGTCACATCTTTATCTTGGGCCCATACTTGCTTCCACACTATTTTAAATATTAATTAAATAGATTTTTTATAATAAATTATCAGTAAAAAAACATATATTAAATAAAAATTATACATAATTTAAATTTCATGATAATTATAACATCTATTATTTTTGAAAAATATTGAGAAACAAAATACTTTAAGAATTTGAGTAAACATAATGGATGCTGAATGAGTTGAACATTGAAAGAGAAAATGAAAAATTAAGTAACAAAAGAAAAGTTATTCAAATGAAACAAAATTAAAAACAAAAGAGAAGATAAGTTTTTCAAATTACCTAATAAACTAAGGGTTTACACTATTGACCACTCGAAACTAAAATAAAATATTAAAAAGAAACATAAATGATCAAATGTGTTCCTTCACAACGATTTAACTCAATAACATTGAGGTTTATATTTTATGAAAAACAATACATTTGAAGAAAAAAAAAATATGTAATTAAGTTTGTGATGAGAAACAAAGTACATGTGAGAAACTAAGTGAATTTAATAATATAGAACTAGTGAAGTGAATTCAATAATATAGAATGAGTCAAACAATTGAGAGAGAATGAAAAATTGTGTAATAAAAAGAAGGTTCTTCAAATAAAACAAATTCAAAGATAATAAAGAATATTGAAAATAAGCTTTTAAATTACCAAAAAAACTAAGAATATTTTAATAATTTAAAAAGGATGTTTGGATATACTCATCCACATTCTCATAATTAATTTTAAAATCAGATTACTTATAGTTATACTCATACGATCAATACAAAGATTCTCCTTTAAAATTGGAACAAGTTCATTAACTATGAGTAGAGACAAATTTATTTTCCATCCTTACTTCTTACCATATATTGTTAACATTAATATTTGGTTCAACGTAACTTTATTACAAATCTCAAAATCATAGAAAATACAAAAATTATAATTTTATTTAAAACAAATACAAAAACAAATATATAATTTATTCACAAATATACACTCAATCATTAATTACTCGTAATCAATAATATGTAATATTCAATGATGTATTTTATATTAATTATTTATTATAAAATTTAATTTTATAAAATAAATATTAATAATATGCATTCCTCAAATTAAGATACCCGATAATATTACCAAAGCAAATTAATGAACAAAAACCTTGTTTAACTCATAAATTTTCATTATGGAAGTGAAGGATTTATATCTATAAATTGAACAAAACTAAACTTCAAAAACTCAATAGCTTGTGCACAAATATTGTGTTTTGATATATTTACAATTTGCAAGAATGGGTAAATTTAGTAAAATATTATGAACACATAATATTCATAGTTATTTTTTTTAAGAACTAGAATGGTTTACTTCCTAAATAATTTAAAAGAATGGGTAATGAAAAAAAAATCTTATTCTAAATAATGAGACTAAACTGAAGTTTTTAACTTCTTTTAAAAAGTTTGAATATGTTTTTATTCTTCGTAAAATTATAAAATAAATGTATTTTAATTTTGATCCTTCTATTTATTTTTGTTATCATTAATGGGAGTTCCTAAATGTTTGTTTTAGGATAGATAACGAATGTCACATAATATTAGAAATAAAAAGCGATGATTTAATAACTAAAGAATTAATTTAATTTGTTCATTTTCCAATATTATAACACATATTTATCCTCGTCAAAAAAGTTAAAATCTAAAAGGATAGCATGACAAACCATATGACCATGTTTAACAGTAGGTATAGTGTGGATTGGACTGATTTAGCGAATTGTAATATTTTTGTGAACTTTGAGTTGTAGCGAGTCAAACTCACTTTATTCTTAACTCTAATTCACTTATGTTTTAGAAAGAAAAAAAAAAATAGAAGGGGAGTGAGGGCTACTCTATGGATCATGAATTAAATTGATGTATTTAGTATGGATCATGAATTAAATTGATGTATTTAGTTCTAGGTTGATTGTAAGACCCCATAATTTATATATAACTATTACAATACAAGTTCTATGTATTTCTATACAAGCTTAGAGTTTTTCAAAACATTCATAATACATATAGAAATACAAATATTTACAATATAAGTTTTAAAAGAACATCCTAATGCCCTCCAGAACCTCCAACACATGTATGGTCATCTGCTCATGTACATAGTACAGTCATCGCAATTCAAACACAACAAGAAAAGTAAGGGTAA
This sequence comes from Phaseolus vulgaris, assembly GCF_000499845.2. Lineage (NCBI taxonomy): Eukaryota > Viridiplantae > Streptophyta > Magnoliopsida > Fabales > Fabaceae > Phaseolus > Phaseolus vulgaris. The sequence continues at coordinate 39,881,699 of NC_023759.2, forward strand.
GCTAATGAAAAGAAATTACATATCTTATCTTTTTTTTTTTTTTGCAAAAAAGAACCAATCAAACAAATCATTTATAAACATTTCTTTAAATGTTGTCATATAAAATTTCAATATCAATTTAATCATTCATATAGACCACACATGATCTATTTTCAATCACAATCAATCATTGGATTTCATTTTAATCCCACTTCATCTTCCAGAAGACTCATTAAGTACGCCCCTACCAGAGACTAACACCTGATCCAAAGATTACCAGCGAATCCAATAGAAAGGATCAGGGTAAGTTCAAACATCCAATACCGAGTGTCTACAGTGGGACCCAGTGTGTATGAACTCCCTCTCAGCTTCTCACCACCTAATATCTTAGTCTACATGACTTAGATCATTAGTGAAGCCAGAGGATCTCCGTTAAACATAGGTTTTTCATACTTAACGTACCATCAAACAACAACTCATACATTATCTCAAATGTATGACATCAATTTCATACAATTTACATCATTCAATATTTCAAAATGCAAACCACAATATTCAAAATCTTATTTAACAGAAAAAACAACACTTAAATACTAAACCATCAAAATATAATATTTTTACTAGTTTAAATAATATATAAACAAACAACACAATATATAAACACACAACATCCCTGCAAGAGAAATTGAATATTGGGACCACGTCCCTTCCCCATTTAGATCTTCTATCCTAGGGTGCTATTAAAAATTAAATTTATCTTCCCTTACCTTAATTGCTTGCTTTCCAAGCAACTTCTAGAATTTTATTCCCCATAGTCTGGATAAGCTTCAAGATTTACGGGCTTAATGCAAATTATCCAAACAGAACAAAAATTCAGTATATAGTAGAATAAGTTGAGAGGATTAAACTTCTCAACTGCAAGAGAAATTGAATATTGGGACCACGTCCCTTCCCCATTTAGATCTTCTATCCTAGGGTGCTATTAAAAATTAAATTTATCTTCCCTTACCTTAATTGCTTGCTTTCCAAGCAACTTCTAGAATTTTATTCCCCATAGTCTGGATAAGCTTCAAGATTTACGGGCTTAATGCAAATTATCCAAACAGAACAAAAATTCAGTATATAGTAGAATAAGTTGAGAGGATTAAACTTCTCAACTGACACGACCAAGATTGATGACTAAATCCTAAGGAAAACAGATAACAAAGGATATTTAGAGTAAAAATGAACTTACTCTGTTTGAAAATCTGATCGGGTAGAAATGTTCCTTAACTCGCCAGCTACAACGTGGTCCGATCAGATTCTAAAATAGATGAAGATTGAGAGAGAAAATCAAGAGAGAGGGAGAGAAGAGAATATGGAAAGAGAGAGAAAGAAGAAGAAAATGGTGCGTGCAGGGGGTCTGTGCGCTTCTTCTTTTTTAATGATGTCACATTGATTGAGAAGAAGGGTTCATAAGAAGAAAAAAAGTGAGTGTTGTACTTTCTTCAAGATGTTTTAACACAGGTAAAAATTAACACTCTACGACAGTGTTGTCAAGATCGCAATCTAGATCGTTGATTTTTCGATCTTACAATCTTTTAAGAAAACGAGTTGAATCGTGGGATGGATCGAAATTTGTTGAGATCGGAACGATTCGACGATTCATGGAATCTATGGGCTTCCATGATCCATGACTCGGCAAAAAAAAAAAACCTGAAACCCAACCCAAATAAATCCAGAAACCCTAATTTGAAAGTCCATAACCCTAATTTTCAAATTCAAGGATAAATTTATATTTTTTTTTAATTAAAAAAATATATTTTTAATCACATCCATTACATCATTCATAAACTTTCTTTACACTTTTCATTCTATTCACCTTAATCCAAACAACATCACTTTCTTCACACTTTTCCTTCTAATCATCTCAAATTCACTCCTTCAAATGCACTCTTTAATCAAAACAAAGCATTAAACTCTACCCAATTTGGTGATACTTTTGAAAAGTTTCTCTAATTCTATTGCAGTTGTTTCATCAATTTGAACATATTTATCTACACTATTAGTAGGGGAATTCATATTCTAGTATAAGAATTGTAGCAAAACATTATAATGGTGAAAGAAGTGATTTTTCTTATGCGTTAAATCTTAGTTGGAAATACTTATCATGATTACTCAAAGCATTTACAATTTGCAGGAACCAATTGCAATCAAATCCTTCATCGAAATTTATTGTTGGTGTATATAGAATTTTTAGCGAAGTAATCAACAAAAAATCGATTATTTCCTTCTTGATGACATTAGTGTATCCTTTTTGTTTCAAGGACTTGTCTACTTGTCTTTTCCTCTCATTTAGTTTCAAAATTTATTCTTCTTTACCATTGTTCATAATTTCTTCTTCCATGAGTTCGCATTCTTGATCATTCGTGAACTTTGGATTTCTTAACCTACCAAATTGATTGCTAATTTGTAATTATAAAGTAGTTTCTATTATTAATAAACAAAATTATAAATTAATTTTTAAATTATTATTTAAAGTAATTTTTATTATTAATAAAAAATTATAAACTAGTTTCTAAAATTGATATCTAATTAGTTACTAAGGTTTTAGCTACCAAATTGGTCGCTAATTTATAATAATTTAGCGACAAAAACCAAATCAATCGTGAATTTGTTGTGATTCATTTTGTGTTAGTGACCAACACTAAATCAGTCACTAATTTATAGGGATTTAGCGATCAAAACCAAACCGGTCGCTAATTTTTAGTGATTTAGCCATCAAAACCATATTGATTGCTATTCTAGACACAATTTGTGACCAATTTAGTTTAGTCGTTAAAATCGATCACTAAATGACTTGTTTTGTAATGTTAGAAGAATAATTTCTTTCAATGATTATTTAATGAATAAAAGGTTAACTCTAAAAGAGAGGAGATTTAATAGAGCTTAAAAAATCTTTGAAAAACTTTTGCAAGTTTATCCTATTAGAAGTTCATGAAAGTGTTCAAATGGTTTGAAAAACAAATTCACAAGCTTTTAGTAAAAGCCTCCAATAAAGATAACGAAAATGAGACAACTAAAGTAATAGAAGTTGTGAATACATAGTGTATTGGTTCACCCTAAACATCCAATTTTAATTTTTTTTAAACTTACAAAGAATTCACTAACCACAATGAATTTCAAGTACTATTCCTTTTCACTTCTAATTTATCCAATTACACGAACTCTTTCAATGTTATGATTTGCTATGATGTTTTGGGCATGACATTTAGATTAATAACTTTTTATCATAAAAACTCATTTATACATTAATATTTAATATGTTGACTCTTTGTTACTATCTTCTCTTTCACTCAATGTGATATTGTCCACCTTAATTTAGGTTAAAAATTATGGATTTTGAATAATATCTACTCGGATGGTGATTCAAACTCTTTATTAGTGATTGTTACTTTTGTAGTATTTATTGTAGACTTTTTTTTTTGTCTGCAAAAAATAAATAAAATAAACTTATGACTTAAAATGTAGTATTTATTGTAGACTTAAAACATGTTTGTGAAACATTTTGATAAATTGATGATTTTAAAATTTATTTTGAGTTGAGGAAGATTAATTTTAGCATACAAATGGATGTGGAGTTGTTTGGTGGTGCATAGGAAAGTTAGGTTAATTTTAGAAATTTTGAGTATAAAAAGATTAATAGTTGTGCATATAGTAATTAAGAAAATCATTATATTTATTTTGGATTTATTTCATAAACAATATAAAATATAAAATAAAATAATAAAAATAGATTAAATGAATGGGGAAAATGATAGATTGAAAGAGGATAAATAAATAAAATGAAAAGAAAAAAAAATGACTAAATAGAAAACTAAAATGATAAAAATAGATTGAATAAACGGAAGAAAATAGATAAAATGAAAGCAAAAAATGATTAAATAGTCAAATAAAAGAATAAAAATATATCAAATGAAGGAGAACGATATAAAAAAAAATCAAATGAAAGAAGAAGGGAGATGATAATTTGCGACTCTTCAAACTTTATACTCTCGTTTAACAACTGTTTTTATTAATTTTTTATTTAATAAGTTAATTTATATTTTAATCAAATAACTTAATTTAATATTTTATTATCATATAGTTGTTAAATGAGTGATAATATTTTAACACCAACATTTTTTTCATTTTCAATTTGACAAACTAAACGTATTATTATTTTATTTATATCTAATTTTAAAAGGAATGTTACGTTGATATCATTCAAAAAATTATTCTCACTTCACAATTCAATATATTATTATTTTAATAATATTTTTTATATTTAATATATGTTATTAAAAGATTATTATATTATTAAGTTGAAGTATTTTATCTTATATGGATATTAAAATATAATTTATTTTATTTTATTAATTAAATATAATATTTTATTATTAAAAGAAGTTGTAAGAGAGAAATATGAGTGTAAAAGTGAATTTTCTCTTTTCCTTGCCCTCTCACTCAAGTAAAAGTTCCATTGTCCCTCATCAGCCATATCTCTCTCTCTCTCTCTCTCAGAAATTGCACATGGTTATGCCTACATTTACATTGCCTTAGTCTTGGGTCTTGGCAGCACTTCTTAGGTTGCAATAACTTTTTATTAAATGATAAATATATTTTAGATTTTTGGTTGTACTGTTTTATAGTTATAATTGTTTTATCAATTTTTTAAAATAAGATATATAAAATTAATATACTATTAAAACAAGTTAGAATCTAAAATTGGGAGAATGGAATGGAATGTGGTAGAAGTATGTGTGGTTAATTCACCTTTTAGGGATTGGAAGTAATTTGTTCAGGCTCTTATGTATTGAGGTGATATTTGAATATTATATAATATTTTGTTTCTCATTCTTGATCTAGAATCTTAAATCTGACTAAAAGGTATTTTTAGGGTCATGACGTAAATAACAATGCTTAACATATATTTGACTGCTAGAAATAGACTTGAAATATTAATTACTATTAACGTCTAAGCGCGACTCTTAGTTGTTTTTATAAGTATGCGAAAAATCGATATTTATGAAACATTTTTAATAATTTTATATGCGAGAAATCGATATAAATGAATTTTATACGGACATCAATTTCATTCAAAGAACTTAATGTTAATATGCTAATCAAAATATACTTGGGAGTGTGAAAGATGAAACTTAATCCCTTTTTCTAACTTGAAGCAATCAATTATTTATTTATTTTCTTATTAATTATCGCTAACAACTACTTTCAACACACTTTTAATTATTCTGTTCCTTATAAAATCGATATTTATATGTAAAGATAAATTATTACTTCTAATAACACGATCAACTTGACATAAAAAAAGTCATCAAACGGACAATTCATTTACTAGCATGCATGAAAACGAATCCATTTCTCTAACACACAAACTTAGATGCGTTCGTGCGTCTTACGAATCCCATATGAATGTTTGCAAGAATTGTTCTTAAGGAGATTAATAACATGACGCATTGAGAAAAAAAAAATCATTATGCTCAAATTAAATAATTAAAAAACATTAATGTTTTTTTAGAATCTTTTCACAAATTTTATTTTTTTGTCGTACTTCTACTTCAAGACTTACATATTTTCGTAATAGAAAAAAAAATCTACTCATTCTCATAATTTTGAAACAAAATTGCCCAATTTTTATAATTTTACCCCAAAAGAAACTATGGATGTATTGATTCAATTAATTATTAATTATGCGCCATGTAGAGATGGTGGACATGACTTTGGAGCGAAGCTTGACTTTAACCGAATCTCAAACCTCGTAAAGCAGCACTTGAAATGCTTTGATTCGAAGATAAAAGAAACATCATCATTAGCTAACTTCTAACATATGAACATTAGATTGCAAACCATAATATATATGTTCGTCGCATATTATTAAATAAAACAATAAAACTTTTTGAATCACGTCTATTATCAATTTTCCACTTAAATCTATTTATTTTTTCTTAATCCAAATTAAACTACAAACAATTTCATTATCCTTTTTCTTCTTCCAAATTTTTTCTTTTTTCAGATTTTCATATGGCACCCATTCAATTCTTCTACAAACATAACTATTTTGAATGTTACGTCAAAACAGCTTTCTAAACCTCATCGTGAAGGGGTGAAAGGAATTGATACAGCTTTAAGCTTTTATGTAGTGGCTCAGTAATAATTTATTCTCTCAGAAAGTGGTTTAAATAGTAAAGAAAAGTTTACAATTCAGGATTGTGTGGGTAAGAGATTAGTCTTAAATTTTTTTTTTAAAAAAAAATTGGCACTTTATAGGCAGCTTAGCCTATTTTATCAACTAACTAATTCAATTTACTGTTTTTGATAATTAAATAGTATAAATTAACAAAAAAATTGATAATAAGAGTTCATTTAAAAAAAAAAGTGAGATCATAACTAAATTAGTAAAACAAATCTAAAGTTAATAACTTGAACTAAGAATAACGAAAACAAAATGTGTTTTGTAAGCAACTACTGATGAAAAGGTATAAATCAATACTACAAAAACAAAAACTTCAATAGTTACCAAATTCTTTAGTTCACATGTACATGTGGGTAGGTATATTGGCAACAAAAGTAGCTTTGGTCTTTTAAATTTTGTTACTATCCAACTCTTCTAAATTTGTTATTTTTTTATTTTTTTATCTTTTTATTTATTTATTTTTATTTATTTTTATTTTTTTTAAATGGTAGGGTTTAGACTGAAAATAAATCGAAGAAAAAAAATACTGAAAATGATGACTTTTTTTTTCATATTTAGATAATATTTTATATTTGACCGCTATGAATATTTTAAAATATATTTAGGCGTGTAAAGGAAATGCACAATCAACTCGTTTGCCTATTCATTTTTCAAAATGATTCTCAACACAAAAAATAGAAGTATATTTGATTGCTGATAAAAAAAAAAGAAGTATATTTGATTACCAAAAAGAACTATTTATTTTATGAAACTTGGTATTTAATTTAATGTTTTTAAGTTGAATATTACTAAACTATGAATTTTTACTTGTTGAAGTTTTATTGAATGACCTGTTTAAGTACATTTATTTACTTGTATATTAACTGTGTGAATTATTTACTTTATTTTTAGAATAGTTATATAACTTGCGTCAGTTAACCGTATAAAGTTTCATTTAATATAGGATTAAAAATCGTTGGTAAGACTCAACAATTTCATCAATGTATCACGAGTATTAAAAGTTAATTGATAAATTACAAGGATTATATGTATAAGAATAAACAGTTGGATCAGTATAATAAATATTGGTATATTTTAATTTTAATATAATAAAAAAATTATAGTATAAACTTTTTAAATTTGTTTGAACACCTTTAGTAGTTGAGTTGAGAAGTATATGTGTGATATCTCAAGTAATTATCATGTATTTATTAAAAGGAAAATTAACGATAATTAGTATATAATTAATCTTATTTTAATATACAGTTAGAATTGGGATTTAAAATATATGCGAGTAGAGTTGAGATAATTATCAGGTTAATTACGTTAATTTTTCTTTTAATAAACCAACTTTTACTCACATTATTTTAAGCTACTTTATATTAAAAGAAAGTTAATTATATATTAACATTGATTTTTTCTTTTAACAAACACGTGTAATAATTATTAAAAATCAAACACAGAGTTACTTCGATAATTAATACAGTTTAAACAAAATTAATAAAATTAAATTTTTATACTAAGACTGCACTTTTTTTTCTTTTTTACACTAAATATATATATATATATATATATATATTAATACTTGTTGCATTAAAGCAACTACTTACCCTATGCATAATAACAAGTACTTTTTATCTCACTTTAATTGGATATTGATTATGGCATTAATGAGACCTGTAAAGTCGCTAGTAAAAAAAAAAAATCCAAATGATAAGTATTGTTCGTGACATTAGTAGGGGTTAAAACTGAAATTATAGTTTTGATGGGGTATGAAAACGATGAGTATAAGTTTTGCGTTTCTGGAATTGGCTAATTAAAATCGTTAATAAAATTGTTGTATATTTTTCCTCCGAATCGAACAAACATAGGAAATACATTTACTTAAAATTTAAGGTCATAAATTGCCTTCTAAAATCCATGTTTTGTTATAGTAATACCAAAAGCTACCTCCAAAAGTCCATCTTTTGTTTCGGTAACAAGATGAGATTGTAATTTTAGGAGGCTAAAGAGGAAATTGATTTATTTAAGATCTATTTTTTTTTATAATGAGAATACTAGTGTTTTATTTTTAATTAGAGAACAAACATGTATTATAAATAAGATACAAGAAACACACAAAAATTAAGCAACCAGAAAACTAACCCACCTACTCCAAACACCAAAGCTAATACATTGGGTATGAGAATGTGGGCTTGTTCGTCCCATATTTGATCTGCAAAAAAATATAAGTTGATTTTATTGTCTTATTTGGTATAAAAGTTAATTGGACTGGTTAGCATATTAGATCTATATTAACGAGTTCAAAAAAATTGACTCATCCCACTTAAATGATCCCACTTAAATGATGGCGGGTTAGTGGATTGGTTGTCACGGTACACTTTATCATCCTTAACTTTAAAGATATTTTGATAAGTGAATAAATTATACAATTAAATCTTTTTTATTTTTCATTAACATCAACTACAAACTTTTCATTTTTTTTCTCATTCACTTTTAACACAATTTTTTTATATCCAAAAAACTTCACTTTCAATTTTTTTTTTCCTCCTTTCTTTCTCCTTTCACTCTTACTCATCCAAACAAAACCTTAAAGATCATAAAATACTTTTATTTATAAAATTTGAAAAAGATTTAATATTTTAAAATAAGTTTCTCTCTTTGTGTGAATGTCCATAAGATGGTGTGATTTAAAATTAAATTAAATTGGATAAAATTTTAAAATTTAATAAACATAATTTAATAATAAAATTAATTTTCCATTTTTGATTTATTTAATTTTGAACTTTAAAATTTTGAAGTTTTTATTACGTTGTACTGCGCAAAGGAAAAAGAACAACATTATTATAATTTAATTTTCTTCCTCCATGGGTACTCATTCCTTAATAGTTATACTTTTGAACAGTTTATGGTTTGGCGCTCCAAGTCCCAATACACCTTCTGTGAGGCTCAGGTTACTCCTTACAGTAGTGTAGCGTCCTTATCGTAAATTGCATCTTCTCTTTAGCAAAAGAAAAAAAAAATGGGTCCAAGACGTTCCTCCCGAAAGATCCACAGGGCTCACCTGAAGGTATGTCATTAAGATCATGTTTGTGTACTCTTCTTCTATACATCATTTTTTAATTTTCTCTCTAATGATTATGGGTTATTTTTGTTGTTACTTTTCAAAAGTTCTTCTGTGCTGCATATTTGATTGCATTCAGTGTTTATACGAAATTGTTTTATTTTATTTTATTTTTTGCCTTAGGTGTTGGCTGCATGGACCGGCTTAGGGTTTTTGGTTTGGTTCTTTAGGGTTTTGTTTAGATATACATACTAGTGGAATAGTGTGCTTAAGAAGAAGATACATATTAGGCTTGAAACAAGTGCATATATGGGTGTGACCAATTTATCATTTTTACACTTTCTATTGGAAAGGTCGTTTTTTTTTTTATTATTTCACACAGTTATGGTTCTGGTCAATCTTTAAGTAGCTGTTTTTGTTTCAATTTAAAAAAAATAATTATTAAAACTTAAATACCTGTTACTATGTAATGTCTATGTGGGAGTATCAGACTATGCAATTATTTCTTATTTTTGCAAACTCTTTCTAAAACATTGTTTTCTTCAGGGTGTTCTTTTAGTTTGTCTTGTTTGAATGTGTGTCACATGCCCATGTTTGTTTCTGCATCCTTGATGTGCATATCACAATAGAAGCTTCTATTCTGTTATTAGTTATCCTTGCTTGATGTGATTTTGACTTTCAATGTATGTATTTTAAATGTGCGAAGGCACACTGAGCAGAAAGAATCATATTTATTTCCTATTTACTAACTATTTTTCTTTGAAGCCTATTGTTGTGGAACCACAACTTTCCAATGGAACGGTACAATTGCTAGGGACATCAAACTCCCACCATGATACCCATCTCCCTGGACTTTCCCTACATAAACAACAAAAATTCTTAGAGGATGGAGTGAAAAGGCCTCATCAAAGGAGTCTGGCAGGGGAACAAGCGAACCAAGATCGTGGACTTCAAAAGAAGTCTACTATTAAGAAAAAATCCAAATTTTCTGCTGCATATGTGAGACGATCAGAACGCATAAAAAGTGCAATTGTTTGCTCTCCCAAAGCCAACTTTGGCATTGAGGTCATTGAAAATATAACTGTCAGCGATAGTGAGAAAGATGAAGTAGATACTCAAATGGAACAAGTATTGGGAGGGCCAGAGTTGGTGCTGGAGCATGAGTCAGAGTCAGGGCCAGAACAGGAAGAAAGTTTGGGTGAGAAGAGCTTGGATGAAAAAATTGACTCTGCCTTACATAGAATAGATTCTCTTGATAAGATCGTGGAATGGTTGAAATCCAAGGTATTTTATAAGTCTTTCTACATTCAAAATTCAAGAGTCCGTGCTATTGTTATTTTTCTTGTCATTTGTGGCTTTGTATGCTGAATGCATAACAGGCGGAAGAAACTGTTGGCTTTTGTGAAGCTCCTTCTGTGGCACCTATAGGTTACAAGAGCATGTACTTCGATTCGCAGAAGAAGGTTTTTTCTCTTCTTTGTTTACAATTTTAATTTTCTGATGCATCTTTTAAGCTGATCTTTTGGTTATGTTGCTTATTGCCTTACGTATATATGCAGATTGAAGCTTTGACAGAAGAAAATCATCGACTAAATGGAAAGCTGGAAAATGCTTTGGGCAAAATAGAAGTGGTACGTTACAACGTTATTACTGTAGGCTCCCTTCATCTTGATTCTTATTATGGCATAAGGTATTTGTATTCAATATTATAATCTCCCGGAAAAGAATTGTTTTTCCTTTTCTTTGTCCCGTCATTGGCTATCTCTACTGTGAATAATAACACATTTGAAGGAGTATCTTTTTCCATGAGCAGTTACGTAGTATTTCTTTCATTAACTGTTACTTCTAGTTTAGGAGCAAGAAACCTTACATAGGATGGATAAACATTTCTTAAAATGGTTATTGTGGTTGTGATATTGTTCTGTTCTGTACTTATGTAGCATCTGGTCTTGTTTCAAAAGTATTACCTTAAACGTACATTGAAGTTAACTAGACTTGTTTATTTCTTAAGTAACTGGAGACGTACATTGAAGTTAACTACATTGAAGTTTCTCCAGATAGCTTTTAGTTATCTGGAGATGTATCTGACTCTTTGATAATTCTACATTGTAGTACGAAAAAGAGATCCGTGCTTTGATTGATGTGCTGGATAAAACGAAGGATTCTGTTAAGGATGTTATGATTTCAAATCTGGCAAAATCTGTAGAAGCGGCTGTTAATGTATCAACTCAAGCAATCCACAATGCTTGTTCTGCATCTGCTTCTGCTATTAAGAGAAATAGAAAGGAAGGCTGAAGTAGGAAGTTAATGTTTCTCAACTTAATTCATGCATTATAAAAGTAAATTAGAAACTTGACACCTAATGTGCTTGACCAGTTTACCTTGATTGAATTTTTGGGGCTTTTGAACCTTTTTTTATGCATGTATTTCTGTTTCTTAATGTAGTAATTTTAAAATTGAGTTTCTCCTGTTTCTCTCGTTTTAGCTGACGGTGCACACCTTCAACTCATCAAATTCTTCATACATTTTTCTTTAAGTTTCCTGGTATTATTATTAGGAGAAAGAAAGTTTGGCTTTAATGTTTTAGATTTTATAAATATGCAATGATATGATAAACTGGATCCTTTGTGCTTTCCATGATCCAAGGATAAAAGAACCTCCATTTTCTTTTTTTTTTCCTCAATGAAGTGTGCCAAAGATCTATTGTAGCATTTTATTAGGTATTTGTTAATTATTTTTATGGAGGGTGGGATGAAAATAGAAAATTAAAAGATATTTATACATAAAAAGAGAACAATTAACACACATTACTATTTATTGAAAATCTATTAAAAATTAAAATAGATTTATAAAATAAGTGAGACAGGTATAAAATTGTGATATTTTCAGTAAGTTTCAATTAAAATTGATATTTTTTTAATAAAACGTTAGAATTTATTAAAAATATCATTTTTATATAACAAAAGAAAGTATCACTCTTTTACTATGTATGCCAAGGTTTTACTTTTATTTTTATGTAGTACTGATTAGTTATATTTTGATGTTTTTTTTCATTTGACTTGCAATAATCTTGTAAACTGAATTTTACACACATCGTTACGTGTTTCATTTAGCTCATCAATTGAATTCTAGACGTAACAAAGACTCTTTTTTTCTAAGAAAAAAGATGTCAAACCTCAAAGAAGATAGTTGTATTAAAAATCATGAAGGAAAACCTTTTAAAGAAGCAAAAGGGGCACAAATTTAGTGAAGTTATCCCCCATTGGTTTGTTTCTCTAAGGACTTGGTTTCATGAGAAAATCTATATCCGAAATCAAACGGATCAGTTGTGAACTTTTATGAGACGTTCGACAAGCCCATATACAACTAGTCAATAGCAACAGCTTCAAACTTAGATTCAAGTAAGATATCTGAGGACATTTTATCGAATTGATACACCGTCAATTGATTCATTTAAAATTAAATACACAATATTGGAAGGTGTACAATATAGGGAAAGAGAAAGAGCTTCTTTAAGAACATAGGTTAATTAATGCAGCGAAACAAAACAAATCAAAGTGAACAAAATTATAGAGATTTAGAAGGCACTATAATAAAAGGGAGTGTGCTAGAGAAGGTTACTGTTGGGAAAAACGGGTAATTTTCCCACTAAAACAAAACCCTAACAGAGTTACCCGACAAATAATATTGAATAAATAAAGCGGAATAATAAAAGAGATAAAGAGGAAAGAACACACCCGAAAATTGTTAACGGAGTTCGGCCTGTTTAGCCTAATCTCCGAGCACAGCAAAAACAGCTCACTTTTATTACTATGAGAGAAGATATTACAAATTGGGATATTTAACAGTGAAGGAGAAGAGTTTAATTTATAACCCCCAAACCTCCTTCCCAAACAATGAACCCACCGATGTGGGACTTGGGATTAAGCCAAAATCAACAAATCTCCACCTTGGCTTAATTTCAAGTCTCACCTAAAACAAATCTTCTCAAAACATAACAAAAACAAACTTTACAGTGCTTCAAATTTGCGCCTCCGGACGCCAACTTCAAATGTGCAAGATATTAACCAAGTCTAAACAGTGTTCAAACTTGGTCCTTGTAACCACCTTGGTGAGCATATCTGCAGGATTCTCCGTAGTGTGAATCTTCTGGAGAACAATCTCCTCTTCTTCGAGAATCTCACGCACAAAGTGATAGCGAACATCAATGTGCTTCGTCCGTGCATGAAAGACTTGATTCTTTGCTAAATGAATAGCACTCTGACTGTCAGAATATAACTCAAGTTGTTTCTGACCAACTCCCAAGTCTTTAAGCAACCCATGAAGCCAAATTGCTTCCTTCACAGCCTCTGTAATCGCCATATACTCTGCCTCTGTCGTAGACAAAGCCACCGTAGACTGCAAGGTAGACTTCCAACTAACTGGCGCTTTTGCTAAAGTGAACAAATAACCAGTAGTAGACCGTCGCTTATCCAAATCACCTGCATAATCAGAATCACAATATCCAACTATGCATTGACCAAGTGATTTATCTTGCTCAAATGTCAATCCAACATCTAAGGTATTTTGGAGGTACCGTAGAATCCATCTCACAGCTTGCCAATGACCCTTGCCCGGATCATGCATGTACCTACTAACAACACTCACAGCCTGTGAAATATCTGGTCTTGTACACACCATTGCATACATCAAGCTTCCAACTGCATTTGCATATGGGACTTTCGCCATGTATTCTCGTTCTTCATTAGTCGTCGGAGATAAACAGCTACTCAATTTCAAATGAGGAGCAAGTGGGGTACTTACAGGTTTTGTATCTTCGTGTATACCAAAACGTTGTAGTACCTTCTGCAAATACTGCTTCTGTGACAGCCAAAGTTTTCCCCTCTCTCTGTCCCTGTTTATCTCCATGCCGAGAATCTTCTTGGCTTCCCCCAAATCCTTCATCTCGAACTCTTTACTCAACTGAGCCTTTAACCTGTCAATCTCAACTTGGCTCTTTGCTGCAATCAGCATATCATCAACATATAAGAGTAAGTAAATGTAGGAACCATCTTCAAGTCTGCGCAAATACACACAGTGATCATATTTGCTTCTCTTGTACTTCTGATCCTTCATGAACTTATCAAATCGTTTGTACCACTGTCTCGGAGATTGTTTCAGTCCATACAACGATTTGCTAAGTTTACAAACCCAATCTTCTTTACCATCAACCTTGTATCCTTCTGGTTGAGTCATATAGATTTCCTCCTCCAAATCACCGTGTAGGAACGCGGTCTTTACATCAAGTTGAGCAAGCTCCAAATTCAACTGTGCTACCAAGGCCAACAAAATTCGAATGGAGGAATGTTTAACAACTGGAGAAAATACCTCATTATAATCAATTCCCTCCCTCTGAGCAAAGCCTTTAGCAACCAACCTTGCCTTGTAGCGAACATCTTCTTTATTAGGAAATCCTTCTTTCTTTGCAAATACCCATTTGCACCCAATTGCCTTCTTACCTTTCGGTAATTGTGCCAGCTTCCACGTCTTGTTCTTCTTCAAAGACTGCATCTCCTCTTCCATCGCACCTGCCCAATTACCACTCTCTGAACTCAGAATGGCTTCTGGGTAAGTGGATGGAATGTCATCAACAACTGGAAGTGCATAGGCAACCATATCCATGAAACGAGCAGGCTTCTGAATATCTCGTCTCTGTCTTCTAACTGCAATTGGCGCTGATTGCTGTTGAGATTCTTGGGTAGGAACCTCTTCCTCATCTGACTCTTCTTCTACCATAGGAGAGTCACTTGTGGTATTTCGTGTTGGGATCACCACTGTCGGCTCAAACTCCACCTGCTTCCGGGCACACTCCACCTGTTGCGGAGTACTATCAGCTCCTTCTGGATTTACCTTCTTTAACATGGCAGATTCATCAAAGGTAACATCCCTGCTGATAATCGTCTTCTTTGCCTCTAGACACCACAAACGGTATCCCTTCACTCCAGGACTAAAGCCCATGAAAAGAGCTTTCTTTGCCCGTGGATCCAACTTTGATTCAATCACATGATAATATGCAATAGAACCAAAAACATGCAAAGAATCATAATCAGTTGCAGGTTTTCCAGACCATACCTCTAACGGGGTTTTGCCATCTATAGCAGATGATGGCAAACGATTGACGAGATGTTGAGCGTATGTCACAGCCTCAGCCCAAAACTCTCTGCCTAACTCAGCATTAGACAACATACAACGAACTTTCTCCACAAGTGTCTTGTTCATACGCTCCGAAACCCCATTCTGCTGTGGTGTTTTTCTAACAGTGAAGTGCCGAACTATGCCACAATCTTGGCATACCTTCAGGAACGGATCACTCTTGTATTCTCCTCCATTATCTGTTCGGAGAACCTTAATCTTCCTTCCTGTCTGGTTTTCAACTTGAGCTTTCCACTTAAGGAAAATTCCAAGCACATCATTTTTGTTCTTCATAGTAAACACCCAAACTCTCCTGGAAAAATCATCAACAAAAGTGACAAAATAATGCCTACCTCCGATTGACGGAGTCTTGGCAGGTCCCCACACATCTGAATGCACATAATCCAGAATACCCTTGGTATTGTGAATTGCAGTGCCAAACTTCACTCTTCGTTGTTTTCCCAGAACACAATGCTCACAAAATTCAAGTTTGCAAGCCTTCGTACCTTTCAACAATCCTTGCTTGGTAAGAATTTGCAAGGATTTCTCTCCAGCATGTCCCAACCTCATATGCCACAACTTCGTTGCCTCAGCATCCTTCTTAGTGCTAGAAGTTGTTGCCGCTACTGTCCCCACCACTGTACTACCTTGGTAGTAATACAAATTGTTCTTCCTCACGCCTTTCAACATCACCAGTGCTCCTGAAGTTGCTTTAAGAATTCCATCTCGCATCGTCACAACTAGGCCTTTAGATTCTAAAGCCCCCAATGAGATGAGATTCTTCTTCAACTTTGGCACGTACCGTACATCCCGCAAAATTCTGGTGGATCCATCGTGATTCCGCAACTTGATTGAACCTATCCCGACTGTCTTACATGGATTATCATTACCCATGTAAACAACCCCGCCATCGAGTTCTTGAAAATCAAAGAACCATTCCCGAATGGGACACATATGATAGGTACAACCTGAATCCAATATCCACTCATCTGGATGCAATGATGCTGAAAGCGAGACAATCAACACATCACTTTTGCTTTCTGCAACATTTGCATCTTGCAGAGCCTTCCCTTCTTGATCCGAATTTGCCATTACAGACTCACAATATAATATTCAATATTACAAATAATTTCAAACAACCCAAGGCGAACCTTCGGCTCTGATACCACTTGTTGGGAAAAACGGGTAATTTTCCCACTAAAACAAAACCCTAACAGAGTTACCCGACAAATAATATTGAATAAATAAAGCGGAATAATAAAAGAGATAAAGAGGAAAGAACACACCCGAAAATTGTTAACGGAGTTCGGCCTGTTTAGCCTAATCTCCGAGCACAGCAAAAACAGCTCACTTTTATTACTATGAGAGAAGATATTACAAATTGGGATATTTAACAGTGAAGGAGAAGAGTTTAATTTATAACCCCCAAACCTCCTTCCCAAACAATGAACCCACCGATGTGGGACTTGGGATTAAGCCAAAATCAACAGTTACTTCCCATGTTTTTTTGTGTAAATGCACCAAACCACACACAGTAACACTAATCACAATGGCTTTACATTTACCTGCTTTTTAACAAGAGATTTACAAGTCACTCAGAAATTGTTAGCCCAAAGTAAATGATTGTTAGATTCATATGAACACGTATCCTACCAATTTGTCATAACAGTAAGTGCATCACTAAAATTTTCCTAACTAATAACATGCAGCTTGGCTGAGCTTGTAGTATTTGGAAGACCATAAAGTCTAACTCAGAAATCCTCAAACCAATAAAGGATTGCATATTTATATAATAAGTATAGTAGCTATATTTAGCAATAATCTGGATTCATAAATGTTCTATTTCAAGAGCTATTACCACGTTATTACGAGCATAATATAAATCTTTATGAACAAGGTGGCCAGTGTATTTAGATCAGAAAAAGAATTTAATTTTGGCAGAAATACAGGGAATATTTTGCAGCACCAATATAAGGGGTGTTATGATGCTTCTTAATATTCAGAGGTTTACTCTTCTCCATCATCAAGTGAAGCAGAAAACTTGTGGATATCGTTTTTGGGTGTTTGCGGTTCTTCATTTTCATCATCATCACCTTCTTCATCCCCTGTTTCTTCAGGAATTGTTGGTGGGGGAGACGAGAAGTCTAAGTACATTCCCTGAATAGCAGCATCCTCATCCGACTCAGAGAGATCTTGAGAGGCAAGTTGGTGGTACTCCACGAGCTGCTGAAGACATTGATTTTCTCTGACCAGATTTGCATTTTCATTGGCCAGTCTGGACTTCTCAGCAAGAAGTGCTTCGAGTTGAAGCCTCACCTACAGCCACCACAAGATCAGTTTGTGGAATGAACACAATTCTAACAATGAGTGTTTGCTCTAACACATGCCTTGCAATATATTCTATTGGTTAAAACTATTTGAAACTATAAAATCATAAGAAGTTCATTAAACAAGAGAGAATCTCAAAATTATGACTTTCAATAGATTTGAACAACATAAAATAATAAAGTGTGTCTTGAAAGAGTGTGTGCTAGCATTTCTTATTTTCTAATTTATCATGGCAGTGACATGATTATGTGATTGATTGATTCCTTACCAGATCATCTTCTTCAGGTCTAACTCCTTTTGCAAATCCATCACGCAGTCTCCTGTTCTCCTCTTCAAGCAAACCACACCTTTCTTGCATAAAACACAAATCTGATTTAATAGACTTCAATTCTCTTGCCAGTGAAGCTGCTTTTGTTGCCATGGAAACTGCAAGCTGCAATGTGCAAATAAAATAAATAAACAATTAGCTGGTAACTTCAGCGAAGCGAACCAACTCATACACTAAAAAGAAGCACCAACATTTTTTGCTTTCTTGATGTTTCTATCCATAACTTTCTTCCCATTCTCCTTTTGTGAGTCAACAGCACTTTCTTCAGAGTAATCAACATGGTCAAGTTTCCTTTTCGTTCCTTGGTTTGACTCTTCCGGTTTCTCTCCGGAATCCTCTTTGTTTTCCACCTTATCATTTTTGCTATGAAATATGTCAGTTAAAGTCGGTGGATTCGCCAAATCTCTAGCACCCTGCAGAGAGAACAACAAAATCAGCTAGAAGTTTGATTACAAGGGATCCTAATTTAGTTCAATTTTAAAAATCTACAATAGTGAAAAATAAGCAATTGTCACGTCTAATCAAAGTACAATTTCACCAAACAAGTTCTTGTGTAGCAATCTCTATCGTACAACCAAATCTGAGCGAAACCCAGTTCAGATCTAATTAAGATCCCAATTTCAAATCTTATAATTAAAAGAGATTTGGAAAGAGAGACTCGCTAAAAAATGAAACAGGTTAAGTTCTGCATTGGTCATCGATAAAATCGCTTGATCGTTCACAGGAATAACAGTAACCAAAATAAACCCTCTTGTCCAAAATTAATAGTAGTAAATAAATAAACAAACCTGAAGGGCATTGTCCAAATTATTTGACAACAAAGACAGAGTGTGGGCAACTGAGTCAAACCCTCTCATCAGCAACATAGAATCTTCCTTCAACCGGGTTTTTTCTTCTACATTCTACACATATAAAACAGAACAAAAAAAAACACCACCAATTCAAATCTTAGAGAATCCAATCAAAAATTGAAAAATACTTCGATTGTACAAGGTAGCAGCGACACCAACCTTCGGGGAGTGAGATGAGGTTCTGGGTTGACGAGCATCAAGAAGCGTGTCGACTCTGCTCCTGAGAGTGCTCCAGAAACGTTTATCAGAGGAAGGGCTTAACAGAGGAGAAGAAGAACCCATAACGCGCGTGCCCTCCTATCACAACAACAACAAAACAAAGGTTGAGAAATAACACAGGAGAGTTAGCAAGTTCCGAGGTTAAGAGAGAGGAGAAACCTGGTTTGGGTGGAGGTGGAGCGGAGAAGAAGGTGTGTCAAAGGAAGTTGTCATTGGAAGAGACAGTTTGAAAAGCGTAACTAAGGAAGTGAGCTCAACGGCTAGTTTGAAAAGGGTGTTTGAATAATAGATGAATAAATGAACGGAGTTTATTTAACGTTAGGAAATGTGTCTATGACAGCTTTCAATGAGAGGAGCCTGTGTAATTAATTAACCTTCCTCACACACAAATTAATGTTATTATATTGAATTTAGAGTAGTTAAGTAAGTAATTAATGATTTAACACAAATGATAAAGTGGGGTACTTCCCATTTTTGGATGTATATAGAAATATTAATGGGATTGAAAATGAAAAAAATAAATGAAGGTGTTTTTTTTGTAAGATTAATTCAATAGAAAAATAAAGGTTTAAAAAGGAAAAAGAAAGTATTTTATATTTTTTATACACGGTATTACTGAACATATATTTTTGTAATATCAATAGTTTTATACGTAATTTAACTTTAATTAATATTACAATTATATATTATTTTGATTGTATGTGTCAAATTTTATAAAAAAAAATAAACAACAATAAAAAAAAGTAATAGAATGATCTACAGTTTAGTATACTTTTATTTACATTAGTGAGTTATTGAATAATTTTATATTTATATAAACATTTTATACATACTCTATTTCATTTCAATTCAATAGTAGGTTTGGAAATTAAATTTTCCAACTAAAATGTATTACAAGTATAGTAACTAATGTATGCTATATTAATGTTATTTGGTGGTAGGAATGCTATTAAATGGGGTTAGTATTTTTTTTATGAGCAATTAAATAGGATAATATTTTTTTTACAATAATAAATAAATTAAATTAATTTGAAATACTTTATGGATGTTACAATTTTTATACAATGTGTATCAGTCTTCTATAAGTAATTTCTTTTCTTTAATAATAAATAAATGAAATAAAGTTGAAACACTTCATAACTAATATAGTTTAGTGCAAGTTATGTAGATAAATTGTTTTTTTTAATATTGACTTGTTTTTATTTAATTTACTTTTGTATTATTTTTAAAAATATTTTTTTAATTTGGAAACTAATAAAATAAAATGTAATAACCAGTAATGATCAATTTACAAAAATGACATGATAATAATTACATTACAATTTTTTAATAACAAACAATCCATACTCAAATTATTAATATGTTGAATGTGATAAATCAGTAACACATATAAAACCATATACTACAATCATTACTAAAAGTTAAAAAATATTACTATATAAAATAACAAATCAACACAAGTATATTAAATATTAAATTAACATTTTGATTAGGATAGAATTCAAAAATTTAATCAAACCATAGCAAAATAGTGTTTTTTTTTAAATTTCTGGTTTAACCATTTTAAAAAAAAATATTAATAAAAAAAGTACTTTTTATGACCGTTAAAATATAGAAAATTCGCTTTTTATGTCGAACCTAAAGTATTCATCATAGAAAATTCACTTTTTATAACTGACTTGTTTTTAACCATCACAAAAAGTAACACATTCTATGATGGTTAAAATGACACCCGTCATAAAAACAATAATATTTTCTATGACAAATAATATTTTAATCATCATAAAATGTATTACTTTCTATGATAGTTGAATTTTCTATGATAGTTGAATGCAAATCAGTCATAGAAAATAATATGCTTTATGACAACTTTACCAATAACCGTTATAAAAAGTGTGTATTTTATAAAAAAAATATTAAAATATATTCATTTTCGTATATATATAACATATCCTACCTAATAAGTAATTTTCAAACAGATATTTTTAAAATAAAATATTAAACAACCTAGCACATAAATAATTATAAATTTTATTAAAAGTTATTCTTTTAAGTTATACAACATTATTAACTATTATTTAGTAAATAATTAAAAAATAATAATGTCCAGAACTCTTTAATCTCTTGTAACACTTTCCTACTGGCTACTACCGTAAGATAGAAAACCAATTTTGTTGTTAGCAAAGAAAGTTAAATATAGTATGACCTTGTCAACCCTTAAGATAAACTCGTATATATCTCCTTCATTTGCCTTAAGAGAAATCTTAAAAAATGTTTTAATTTTAAATGCACAAAATATCTTAAAGATAACATATCAACTCATGTTAATGATTAACAATTTCTAATAGAGTGCTTATCTTTTTAGCAATGATAGTATGTGTTTTTATAATAGTTTCTTGCTAATATTCCTACTTATATATAATTCTTATTTTTTATGAACGATACTAAATGTATTTTATATTAAGATATTAAACACTTTACTTTCTTATTTAATAATGTTTTACAAAATATAAGAGTGGTTTAACAATATATCACTTTTTTGTTTCATCAGAAACAAATAATATTAAAGAATTAAAGTGAGTTGACCTGGTAAAAAAAAAGTCCAATTTCTCTCGGCATGCAGGAGAGACGAGGCAAAACAACAAAAACCATTGAGAACAATGAATATCATGCACAAATGTCATTGGCATGCACCAAATATATACAACATACAAAAAAATATTCATTTATAGTTCATTAGAAAAACAATCACAATTTAATTTCAATGTTGCTAAATATAAAACATTATCATGTTAACCAATTAAAAAATATTAAAACGTAATTTTTAAAATGATTGGTAAAAAGATTTAAAAAAACATTTAGAAAAACAAAAAATACTGTTGAAGTGTAGGAAAAATTGCATTCATATTCCGTAAAGTTATCCTAAATAAAGTTTTCAGTTTTTAGTTTTAAAATATAGATTCATATTTTTTTATACTTTTAATAAAGTAGCATTTTGATTTTTTTTTATTTTAAAATAATATATTGACTAAAAGTTTGATAAATAAAATTATGTAAAATAAAAATTTAAAATACTAAGGAATTATTTATTTAAAAATTGAATAATTTAATTATTGTATATTAAAAATGATATTATAATGTTGCAAACCAATTTTAGGACCTTCACTCTTTTTTAAAGGCTAGAGCATTTTTTTAGTGAACTTCATTCACTTAAAAACCTCATGGACGAATTGATATAACAAAATTGAAAAGCCATAAATGGAGAACTTTCTAAAATCTAATATTTCTTCAATTAATCAGTGACACCAATTTATTACATGCAGTGACAGAAACTGTAATCAACATGTAGCCAAATGACCATTGGTTTTGTCCAGAGGCATCAGAAGATGAATTGCTTCACTTAAGCATTGCCCACTATTCCATCACCAACATTTCTGCAACAGAATAAATGCGATTAAGCAACTAATTTGAAGAGGGAAGGATTATAAATAGCATGGCATCACCGCTGCTACAACCAATGGTTGCAATGCATGCTTCCAAATAGATTCCAGGACGGAGAAACTTTTGAAACCAATAATCTAAGGTTCCAGAACCAGGCCCAGTGGCTAGAAAGATCATTTGATGACCTTTCTACCATATCCACGTGTTCCTAAAATCTAACATTCAATATTCAAAAGCTATAATGCTGTTAAACAACACAACTAACTATATGCAACTCAAACAACTATTCTCAAATCCAGTTTCGATATTATAATCAAATACAAATAGTAAAATAAAACCTACAACAACCCTTAAAATAGATATGAGAGGCAAGAGACTAACCTTGTTCACAAACAAAGACAAAGACATGGGCATTAATGCAAATAAAGATGATAAATACCAGTTATAAAAACGAGTACGTGATTAAGCCTGATAGCTAAGAGGATAACACATTTCAGATCATCTAAGATTAACAAAATTATACTACATATGAGAATATATCTGAATTTGCATAACTTAAAGTGCATAAAATGGGTTCTATACAAATTCAAAATTAAATTATAAGATCCTAAAATTGGCACAATTGCTTCACAGCCTATTAAATTCCCGTACTAAATGTAATCAATGACTGAACAAAACTATTACTGTAAGCGTAACTATATCATTGACGAACAAAATTGTGAATATGATAAAAGAAACTAGATTTAACACAGCAGAAATAGAAGGAAATAAATGACAGAATTTGTTAACAAGCAAGTAGACCTGGAAAGATTACTATGATTAATCTAGGGCCCAGAAACAACTTGTATATTTCAAGGCCACAAACCTCGTAATGCAACTCTTCTAGACTATGCATCAATGATCATGAGGATCAAATTCCAAATCATTTAGTCAAGTAAATTACAATTCTAAATTGAATTAACAATCTACGTAAAAGCTTAAGCTATTAAAGAAGAGTATTTGTGCCCTATATAGCAGTACCTGATCATGTAATATCTCAAAGAGTATAAGGAAATTAACTGATTAAAAGCAGAAGTGGAAAAATTAAAATAATATATCGTAGAATCAATAGCAAACAGATGATGGCGATGGCGGTGATGTAGTCACTGAGAACATCGGATGCCTTTGTTAACGGCGTACACGGCGGAGCGGAAGGCGTTGGCGTCAGGTGCGTGGAGGCGCGTGAGAGCAGAGGCTTTGACAGAATCGGGTAATGAGAGACCAAGGAGGGAAGAAGAGGCGCGGGAATGAGCAATGTGAAGTATGGCAACTCCGGTGAATGAACCGTCTCCCAGGACAAATTGAGACTTCTGAGTTGTGCGTTCCGTTCACTATGCAATGCTGCGTCTGACATTTTCGACTCTTCGGTTGGAGTGAATAATACTTCAACTATTTGTTGCTACCCTATATTTCTCTCAATTCAAATATTATCAACCTTTTTTCCACCTAACAACACTTAAAAAGAATCTATATTTATATATTTTTTGTGTTTTACGAAACTATTATATGTTTTAATAAATAATATATGCAACAGTTACAGTGAGTTAAGCATATATTAAATATAAAATTTACTTATTTAATATATATTATCATAATTCTTATCACAAAGTAAAAATGCTAATTTTGTTTAAATAATATTATTATAAAAGTATGAAATGTTTTTAGAATAAAAATGTGTTTCTTTATATAATACGTATTTCTTAAGATATTCAGATGATAATAATAGATTAAATTAAATTTTGAATCCATTTTAGTTTTTTATTTGCAATTAAAATTTCGGATGTAAGCTCAGTGTAAGTTTTCCTTCCAGTCTCCTATTTACAATCTTGAAGTTTAGAAAATAGTCAAGTTAGAACCTATTTTCATTCATATTTACAAATATATCATTTTATAACTTACTATGACAAGTAAAAATATAATCATTATAATAAATAATATATTATATTAGTTAAATTTAGAATCAACATAAAAATATTTTTATATTTATAATTTTATCATTATATAATTCATTATGACATGTAGATTAAAACATAAGTTGTCATTAAATATATTTATTTTTTACTAGTGAAAGAAGATTAAATTGACAATTCAAAATTAATTTGATTTTTACCTTTTTTAAAAGGAATCTGGTTTGATTACATTGATAGTTTTAAAGATGTCATGAAACTTAGATATTAATATGTCAATTATTTGAGATGAAAAATTTAGCAGAGTTAAGCACTAAGATTCTTACAAAATATATGAAAATTCACAACAATTATTGGTAGGAGGGAGAAAGAAAGGTGTGCTTTAATTTTTCTATAATTGCTTTGTGTGTAAATAAGTAAAGGCATAGTACCAAAAATTAGCAAAGTTCTAAAAATTTATTAGAATAAAACTGAGGACAATACAAAAATGTTTACTTTTAAGAAGATTTTTTTTATTAGGGGTTTTAATAACCTCTACTAAACACACACTTACCACACTTACCTGTTAAAAAAAATATCTGATTTTTTTTAGGATCTAGAAAAATATTCATATATCTATTTTTTCAAGAGAGGAGTCATAATGCATTTTCGAAAGCTCTGCAAGCTTCAACCCTAGAAAGTTCTTCATCTCTCTATTGTAAGCTTTCCATCTCTCTGCCAGTCAATCTATGCTTTCTCTCCTATCTGATTGATTTCTCGTTTCTCTGTTTAAGTGTGAGGTTGATTTTCACTGTAGGTGATCTAAAGGAGGCCAGCGAAGTGGTTGCTAAGTACACGCTGAATTGTTGTAATAAACACTCTTTAACACACTGGATTTCTGTTAAATCATTTACTGTCAAAAGAATATTGTCCACATAAATCAAAAAGAGCAGTAAATGATGAGTTATCTGTCTTATGAATAGAGAGTAATCCGTCTTGGACTGTTGAAATTCTGCAGATTTAATCACATGAGAAAATGTTGAAAACCATGTCCGGGATGCCTGTTTGAGACCATAAAGGGATTTGTTGAGTCGACATACAATGTTCTCCCCGGTCGATGATGCCTGGGTGACAAGTCCATGTAAATAATTTCATGCAATTTGCTATGTAAGAAGGCATTTTATAAGAAAATGATAAAAAATGGTAAGAAGAAGAGATGTTTCTTATTCTTCTCTTATGTGGGTATGTTACATCTACATCACTTCATGTATAGGAAATATATAGGAATTTCTCTCCCCAAATTACAATCTAATTAGGTAGGATACTAATCATGAGATTCTATCATTATTAAACTAATTACATATAATTGGGTACAATATCGTACAATATTGCATACAATAATTGTATATAATTTGATAATTATTATTTCCTTAATACTCCCCTCAAGTTGGTAGGTGAAGATCATGAACCCCCAACTTGTGTCGTAGCGTCAAAAACCATTCCTTACCCAGTGCCTTCGTAAAAATATCTGCGAGCTGATACTGTGTCGGTACATATGAAGGACTGATTATCCCAGCTTGTAATTTTTCTCGCACAATGTGGCAGTCTATCTCAATGTGTTTTGTGTGTTCATGAAATATTGGGTTTGCTGCTATATGTAATGCCGCTTGATTGTCACAGAAAAGTTGAGCTGGCAAGTTACATGACATCTTTAAATCCTGCAATAGATATCGCAACTAAACTATCTCCAAATAAGTATTGGCCATCACGCGGTATTTTGCTTCCGCTGATGATCTTGATGCGTTTGTCTGTTTTTTTTTTTACTTCCATGAGATAATAGAAGAACCAAGAAAAATGCAATACCTAGATATTGATCTTCGAGTTGTCTGACAACCTTCCCTAGTCTGAGTCGCAATAAGCTGTCAATGTCAGATTGTTTTCGGATGGCAATAGCAATCCTTGTCCTGGTGATCTTTTGATGTACTTTAGGACTCGAATTGCGGCATCCCAATGAGGTTTCTGTGGATCCTGTATATATTGACTTAGGGTCAGAACCGAAAATGCTATGTCAGGCCGAGTAACCGTGAGGTATATCAGTCGTCCCACGAGTCACCTGTATTTGACTGGATTCTTTAATAACTCTCCATCGTCTGGTGTGAGTTTTAGGTATTGTTCCATTGGAAATTTGTCTGGACGAGCACCTATGAGTCCCGTATCCTGCAAAATATCAAGCGCATATTTTCTTTGGGACATGTAAATACCAGCTTTGGAACGGGAAAATTCAATCCCTAGAAAATATTTTAGGTCTTCAAGATCTTTAATGCGAAATTTTTGTAATATACAATCTTTAACGCGCTGAATTTCTGTCAAATCATTTCCTGTCAAAAGAATATCATCAACATAAATCAAAAGGGCAGTAAATGATGAGTTATTTTGTCTTGTGAATAGAGAGTAATCTGTCTTGGACTGTTGAAATCCTACAGATTTAATCACATGAGAAAATGTTGAAAACCATATCCGAGATGCTTGTTTGAGACCATAAAGGGATTTGTTGAGTCGACATACAATGTTCTCCCTCTGTCGATAATGCCCGGGTGGCAAGTCCATGTAAATAATTTCATGCAATGTGCCACGTAAGAAGGCATTTTGCACATCTAGCTGGTGAGTAAACCAATTTTTGGCTGCTGCAATGGTGAGGAGACACCTCAAAGTTGTTAATTTTGCTGTTGGTGAAAAAGTTTCAGAATAGTCGACACCTTCAATCTGAGTGTACCCCTTTGCGACAAGGCGCGCCTTATATCTGTCGATGCTACCATCTGAGTTGTACTTTATTTTATAGACCCATTTGCATCCGATGGGTTTTTTCCCAGCGGGTAACGGTGTCAAGGTCCACATTTGATTTAGCTGCAAGGTAGAAAGCTCTTCGTGCATTGCTTCTTGCCAATTTGGATCAAGGATAGCTTGAGCATAAGTGTGAGGTTCTTTAGTGGCTGTGATGTTAGCAAGATATGCACTATGTGTAGAAGAAAATCGTGAATTAGAAAGAAAATGATGCATAGGATACCTGGTTCCATTTGGCCAGTCTTTGGCAGTGGTCAAATGATTGGCTTGGGATCCCGTTATGTAGTCTTGAAGCCAGGAAGGTGGGGTTGATGTGCGACTGGATCGTCGAACAGGAAGGTCGGTTGGAGAAGTTTTGGTAATGGGTGCTAGACTTCTTGGCATGGGAGAAGAAGGTTGGTCTACTGGAGGTTCATGTGTATTATGACGAGTAGGAGACGAAGGTTGGTTTGATGGAGATTCGGGTGCATTGTGACGAGTAGGAGAAGAGGGTTGGTTTGATGGAGGTTCAGGTGTATTGTGACGAGTAGGAGAAGAAGGTTGGTTTGATGGAGGTTCAGGTGCATTGTGATGAGTAAGAGAAGAAGGTTGATCGAGTGAATGTTGGACAGGAGTGGGTAAGTTAATGTCAATAGTGGGCAAAATACCTTGTAATGGAGGTGAGGATTGTGTCTGTGACTGTTGGCAGAATGGAAAAACACTTTCATGGAAGATGACATCCCGACTTGTAAAAAAAGTGTCTGCATCTATATCAAAATAATTTTTATGCTTTTTGACTATGAGGATAACCAATGAAGATGCATTTTCGGGTGTGCGGATCAAATTTTTGCTTAGGTGAAACAACAATGGCGTAACATAGGCAACCAAAAGTTTTTAGGTGAGAAAGTGAAGGTGGTTGATTATATAGTAGCTCAAAAGGTGATTTATTTTTTAGTAAAGGTGAAGGCAAGCGATTAATGATATATGTGGCGGTTAAAACGCATTCTCCCCAAAATTCTAATGGTAAATTGGACTGAAATAGGAGGGCTTGTGCTGTGTTTAAAACATGTCTATGTTTGCGTTCTACTACTCCATTTTGTTGAGGAGTGTAGACGCAAGTGCTTTGACATTCAATACCTTTTTTGAGAATACAAATCATACATTGAAATAAATTTCAGTCCGTTGTCAACGCGGATGGTTTTAATAGAAGTCTAAAATTGATTTTGTGCAAATGTAATGAATGACTCTAAGAGATGTTGGGTTTCAGATTTGTGATTCATAAGAAATGGCCAAGTACATCTAGTATAGCGACTATAGTGAGAAAAAAGTTTTCCAAAATGAGTTGGGGTTTTATGAGGACCCCAAATGTCACAATGCAATAAATTAAATGGAGAATGAGATTTTATTGTGCTTAAAGGAAAGGGTAGCCTTGTTTGTTTAGCTTTGGGACAAATACTACAATTATTATGTGGGAATGAGATTTTTACTGATAGAGATAGGTAGTAAGGAAGATACAAGTTGTAGACACGCCAGAGAAGGATGTCCGAGGCACTTGTGCCATAAATCAGGGTCAGTCGATATTTGAGATGCGTGAGCTTGGTTTGGAAGAGGGGACATGTAGTATAAGTCTGCGTGTTGTTTACCTGAGCCAATCATCCTCCCTGTAACCAAGTCCTGCAAAACGCGCAACTATGTGGAGTAAAAACGACACAACATTTTAGTGAACTGGTTATCTTACTAACAGACATGAGATTTAAATTAAAAGAAGGAACACAAAGAACATCTTTGAGAGTGATTTTGTCATTGGATTTAATTGTGCCCGTAGATGAGAAGGGCGCAGTTGAGCCTATGGGCAGATTAACATTTGAAATAAATGATGATGAAGTGTGTGTAAAAAATTGTGAATCCGATGCAATGTGATCGGTTGCTCCGCTATCCAAAATCCATGGTTTCGTAAAAGCAGAATTAGAAGAGGAGTTATGGGCAAGCAGACCTGCAGAGCTAACAAACGTATCACTTTTACTGTTATTGTTGAGCGAGTAAATAGCCTTTGCCAATTGCTGAATTTGCTCGACAAGCCTTGTACGAGGTTTCTATCGGACTCGTTACTGATACCTTTTGTTCTCGAACTAGGTTGGGGACTGGGAGAACTATTGTTTTCGGATGTGACTCGGTCGGTCATGTCTCACTTCCTCC
Organism: Phaseolus vulgaris; assembly: GCF_000499845.2. NCBI lineage: Eukaryota > Viridiplantae > Streptophyta > Magnoliopsida > Fabales > Fabaceae > Phaseolus > Phaseolus vulgaris. The sequence goes on from NC_023759.2 coordinate 39,911,232, forward strand.
TTCGGTCCTTCTCGCTGAACAACTCCTCAGGCTGGTGGGGTACCTGCAGATGGCACTCCAACGCTCAAATCAGTGGGGTTGTTCAGCGATTAGGGTTGGATTAGGTCGTTCCCTAACCGTGGGTTGACCTTTGCTAATTGGGTCAACAGTTTGACTTGAGCACCTTATGTCGGTCGGCCATATATGACACGTGGTCGATCTCATACCTTAAAGTATGGTCTTGACGCATGGGTTGACCGGGTCAATAGACCGGTCGGCCATCCCGGTACAGTTGCCTCCCAGGCTCGAGAGATGGTACAGCCGAAGAGTCTGAAGAATGGGTCTCAGACGGATTCTTGCGACATTTGGGATTCCGAGGTCCTCCCGGGCTATAAATAGGGGCTGGGAATAGTAGCGTTCCACGCGTTATCTTTGTTTGAGCTCCGACACCTCGAATCAATCCGACCGCTCTTTGTTGCTTTCCTCGTTCGTCTCAAGGTTAGTCATGTCTGCTCTTGCCGAGTCTCCCTTTCCTCTTCTTCTTCTTCTTCTTCTTCTTCTTCTTCTTCTTCTTCTTCTTCTTCTTCTTCTTCTTCTTCTTCTTCTTCTTCTTCTTCTTCTTCTTTCTTCTTCTTCTTCTTCTTCTTCTTCTTCTTCTTCTTCTTCTTCTTCTTCTTCTTCTTCTTCTTCTTCTTCTTCTTCTTCTTCTTCTTCTTTCTTCTTCTTCTTCTTCTTCTTCTTCTTCTTCTTCTTCTTCTTCTTCTTCTTCTTCTTCTTCTTCTTCTTCTTCTTCTTCTTCTTCTTCTTCTTCTTCTTCTTTCTTCTTCTTCTTCTTCTTCTTCTTCTTCTTCTTCTTCTTCTTCTTCTTCTTCTTCTTCTTTCTTCTTCTTCTTCTTCTTCTTCTTCTTCTTCTTCTTCTTCTTCTTCTTCTTCTTCTTCTTCTTCTTCTTCTTCTTCTTCTTCTTCTTCTTCTTCTTCTTCTTCTTCTTCTTCTTCTTCTTCTTCTTCTTCTTCTTCTTCTTCTTCTTCTTCTTCTTCTTCTTCTTCTTCTTCTTCTTCTTCTTCTTCTTCTTCTTCTTCTTCTTCTTCTTTTCTTCTTCTTCTTCTTCTTTCTTCTTCTTCTTCTTCTTCTTCTTCTTCTTCTTCTTCTTCTTCTTCTTCGGCCACCAGCGCCAAGCCCCGGGCGGAAGAGGGTGCTCGGGCGGGCCACTCACCCCTCAAAGAAACGTGGCCGCGAGGGCGGCAATATCGCCCGAACTGTTCGGGCGGCGGGGCAGATGCCCACTCCTCCTCCGGCACGGTCAGCCAGGCCGACTTCCCCACCTACCGACGAGTTCAACCGTCCTATTCCGACGGGGGTGGCGGTGCCTTTGGCCACTTCGGGGCGGATCAACGCTTGCGTTGGTGGGGGACGACCGGTCCTTCTCACGGGCCGTGAGCTTCAAGCTGCCCTCCAACATCGAGGGGGAGATCCGGTCGGTCTCCGATGACGACCTTCTTGACGGCGGCATCGAGATGATCTGCCGGGGTCTGTTTTTATCCCGCCAGGGGGCCGACGCCCGGAGGAGCCGGGTCGAGGACATATGGCGCCTCGAGCACGATCTCCAGGAGGCCGGGCACAACCTTAAGCAGGCCGTGGAGGCCAACACGACTTACGAAAAGAAGTTGTGTGCGCAAGCGGTCGAGCTGGAGCTGCGCCAGAATAGGTTGGCCGAGCTGGAGAAGGCCGACGCTGACAAGGCCGCGGAGGTTATTCTCCTGCGCAAGGCATTGGAGGCGGCCGACCGTCGGGCCACCTTAATGGAAGAGGAAGCTGCGACCGAGCGCGAGGCTAAGGGGGCAGCGGAAGCTGAAGTTTTGAAGACCATGGAGGACACCATGGTGCTGATTGGTCAGAGCTTCGACCTTGCCGTCCGACAAGCCGAGGTGCTCTATGGCGATCCACCTGCTTCTGGTCAATTTGACCAAGATATGGAGGTTGTGGATGACCATTTGGTCCCTGCAGCGGCCGGCCCTCCTGGTGAAGAAGCTGATTCCTCTCACTAGGTTTTGAATGTTGTAGACTAGGTGGTCAGCTTTTAATTTTGAACCCCTGGGGCCGGGGTGTGGCCCCCACCTCTTCTCAATTAATACAAGTGTTTTTTCCAATTGCTTTTGCTTTTTCTGGACGAACGAGCCTTTACTAGTCGAGTGGGCTGGAATAATTAACCTTAAATCGTGGTAAAATTAACTAAGTAAAACGAACCAAGTAACCGGTTGGCAGATGAAATCAACTAAGTGACTCGTGATAATTAAAATCAACCAAGTGATTGTAGCGAACTGGATGTTTAGGTGAACCGGGGCTCTTGCCGAACGTTAGGTGTGTGCCGGGAGGGTGTGCCGGTTGGGGCTGCGCCTTGGCCGGGATTGGTACGGATTCGGGAGGGTATGCCGGTTAGGGCTACATCCTGGCCGAACCGTGTGTGTTACGGGAGGGTATGCCGGTTAGGGCTACATCCTGGCCGAACCGCTCGTGTCATTCGTTATATACACTTATGTATGAAACACCTCGTTAAAACCTCTCCGACCGATGAATCGACCGGGGGAGGAAAGAGTGCGTATATTTTATTCATGTTTAGCTGAAATAAAACTTTAGGTGCGTGGCATTCCACGTCCTAGGTACAATTTTTCCCGATAGATGTTCCAAGTGATAAGCTCCCCCTTCTCCTCTTTCTCGGATTCGGAATGGTCCTTCCCAATTTGATGAGAACTTGTCGTCCGACTTCCTAGCGTTGTTGCACATTCTCCAGACGAGGTCGCCTTGTTGAAAGCTTCTAGGTTGGACCTTTGAGTTGTATCTCCTTACCGCTCGGAGCTTGCATGCCGCTTCGCGTATCTTGCTTTTATCCCGGAGCTCGTTCAAGAGGTCTAGGCCGACCGCCAGACTTTCCTTGTTGAGGGATACGTCGAAGAGTTGGCGTCGGATGGATGGCTCCCCGACTTCTACTGGTATCATGGCCTCGGTGCCGTACGTGAGGCTGTACGGGGTTTCTTGTGTGGTGGATTGCGGGGTGCATCGGTATGCCCACAAGACCTCGGGCAGCTCCTCCGTCCATCTTCCCTTGGCGGTGCCGAGCCTCTTCCTTAGTTCGTTCAATAAAACCTTGTTGGCCGCTTCGGCTTGTCCGTTCGTCTGTGGGTGCTCAACGGAGCTTGTGAGGGATTTGATGCCGAGTTCGTTGTAGAAAGTCATGAGGCCTTGGTCGATGAACTGCCGGCCGTTATCGGATATTATCGAGTGTGGTATGCCGAATCGGCACACTATGTTTTTCCACACGAAATTTTGGATGTTTCGGGCGGTGATTGTGGCTAGTGCTTCGGCCTCGATCCACTTGGTGAAGTAATCTACCGCGACTAGCAGGTGCTTCGTCTGGCCTTTGCCTGGTGAGAATGGACCGATGATGTCCATTCCCCACATGGCGAACGACCAGGGTGAGGTCATGCTGTGCAGTTCTTCTGGTTTTCGGTGGTGGAGGGGGCCAAACTCTAGGCATTTTTGGCATTTCTTAACGTAGTTAGCGCTATCTCCATGGACTGTCGGCCAGTAGTATCCTGCGCGGATTATCTTGGCCGCCATCGTTCGGGCTCTGGAGTGGCTTCCGCACGCCTCTTCGTGGATTTCTTGTAGCACGTATTGGGATTGTTCCTTGGTGAGGCACTTTAGGAGTGGCGTTGAGTACCCCCTTCGGTATAGGTCTTGGGCGATCATGGTGTACCGTGCGCACTACCGTCTGATGCTCTTCTCTTCGCCCGGTTGGCATGTTCCGTGCTCCAAGTACTAGGTGATCGAGGTCATCCATGTGTGGGTCTCGGTGATTGTCATGCATTCGGCGTCACCTACGCTCGGCTGTGCTAGTCGCACCTGGACGACCGATCGGTGGTGGCTTTGTTTTTTCGAAGATGCCAGGCGTGAGAGTGCATCGGCACGCTCGTTTTCCTCCCGTGGTATGTGCTGGACCGCCACCGTGTCGAATTTGGTCATGACATTTCGAACGGTGTGGTAATACCGTTGGAGGAGGGGCTCCTTGACTTTGAATTCTCCTTTGATTTGACCGACGACCAATTGGGAGTCGCTCTTGCATGCGACCTCCCGCGCGCCTAGGTCATTTGCTAAGTTGAGGCCGGCCAGTGTGGCCTCGTATTCCGCTTGGTTGTTCGTTGCTTTGAAGGAGAACTGGAGGGCTTGTTCGATCAGCAAGTCCCCAGGCCCCTCGAGGACGACCCCGGCTCCACAAGCCGTTTTGTTGGACGAGCCGTCCACGTAGAGGACCCATCCGGCCGAGGTTTCTGTGTTTCTAGGGAGCTCGGCTGCGAAATCTGCCAAGCATTGGAATTTAATGGCACCTCTTGGTTCGTACTTGATGTCGAATTCGGAAAGTTCGATCGACCACCCTATCATCCGTCCTGCAAGGTCGGGTTTAGACAAAATTTTGTATATAGGATAGTTGGTCCTTACCCTGATTTCGTGGTTCTGGAAGTATGGGCGCATTCTCCTTGCTGTCAGCACCAGGGCTAGTGCCACCTTCTCTATCATTTGGTACCTGGTCTCGGCTGCATGGAGCGTCCGGCTGACGAAGTACACCGGGTGTTCTTCGCGGTCCACTTCTTGGACGAGGGCGGCGCTGACCGCTTCCTCTGATACCGCTAGGTAGACCACTATAGGTAGGTCTAAGCGAGGCTTTTTGATGACGGCCGGCGAAGACAGAAATTCTTTGAGCTGGCCGAAGATTTGTTCGCACTCCTCGTTCTAGCTGAATTTCGAAGTTTTGCGGAGCATTGTGGCTATCGGCCTGATCCGTTCGACGAGGCGGGGTACGAATCTGGAGAGTGTTGTTAGCCGGCCGAGCAGCTGTTGAATTTCTTTCAAGTTTTTCGGGCTTCTCATTTCTGTTATGGCCTTGCATTTGTCGGGGTTCGCCTCGATCCCTCTATGGATCAGCATAAAGCCGAGGAACTTGCCACCTTCAACGCCGAACGCACACTTCTCGGGGTTAAGGCGCATGTTGACCCTTCTTAGGGCGTCGAAAACTTCTTGTAGGTCTTTGATATGTTGGCCGCACGAGTCGGACTTCACCACGATGTCATCCACGTAGACCTCTACGCTTCTGCCGATCATCCCTTTGCAAATTTTGTCCATGAGTCTCTGGTAGGTAGCCCCGGCGTTCTTTAGGCCGAACGGCATTACCTTGTAAAAGTAGTTTGCGCCGTCCGTCGTGAAAGCCGTTTTACCTCTATCGTTATGATGCATGCTGATCTGGTTGTAGCCGGAGTAGGCGTCTAAGAAGCTCAATATTTTGTGACTGGCCGCTCCGTCTACGAGTCGATCGATGTTGGGAAGGGGATATGAGTCTTTGGGGCATGCCTTGTTGAGATCTTTATAATCTACGCACATCCGCCATTTGCCGCTTGACTTTTTGACCATCACGACGTTGGCTAGCAGAGTGGAGTATCGTGCCTCGGCTATAAAGCCGACTTTTAGGAGCTTCTCGGCCTCACTTCGTGCGGCCAGCCACTTGTCCTCTCCATGGATTCTTTTCTTTTGTGCTACCGGGCGGGCTTTTTTATACACCGAGAGGCGATGGGTGATGATGTCCGGATGGACGCCTGGTACGTCAGTCGTCGTCCAGGCAAAGAGGTCTACATTCCTCTTAAGAGTTTGGTGAACGAAGTCCGCATCGGCGGCAACCATTGTCGTGCCTATGCTCGTGTACCGGTCCTCCCCGTCAAGTTCGGCCCGGCGTAGCTCGTCCTTGGCTTCGAGTCTTGGCTCGATTTCCCTGGGGTCCAGATCTGCCATGGTGATGCCCTTCTTTGGTTGGGGGGAGTGTCGATGGGGGCTTCTCCCACGGCCGGCGATCTTCTACTTGGGCGAACGGCTGCTGCTGGGCCTCTGTTGTGTAGGCTCGACTCGTAGGCTTTCGGCGTAGCACTCTCGGGCGACCTTTTGATCTACGTGGATGGTCAGGATGTCACCTGAGAGGGAAGGGAATTTCATTGCTAGGTGGGGCGTGGAGACGATCGCTCCCAGCTTGTTGAGGGATGACCTGCCGAGGAGGATGTTGTAGGACGTGTTGGCGTTTATGACCAGATATCTGATCTTGAGGGTTTTACTGGCCCCTTCCAGGCCGAACGTTGTGTACAGTTCTATGTAACCCCTCGTCCCTACGCGTTCCCCCGAGAAGCCGACCACGTGGTCGTTGTAGGGCATCATTTTCTCCTCCGGGATTCTCATGGCTTTGAAGGTCTTCCAGTATAATATGTCGACCGAGCTCCCTTGATCCACAAGGGTCTTCTTGATCGTAAAGTTATCGATATCGACCGATATCACCATGGGGTCGTCCTGGGTTGGGTCTATCCCCTTGAAATCTTCGTCTGTGAACGTGATTGGTGACATCCTTGGCCGGGCGGAGACGAGGTTTACTTGGTGAACGACGCGTAGGTGCTTCTTGCGTGCGCTGTTGGTACTGCCTCCGCCACTGAACCCTCCGGCTATGGTGTTAATCACCTCTCAGCCTCTGCGAGTGTCGGCTTGTGGGGGGTCGTCTCTTCGTCCCCGTCGGTCTCCCCGCCTGTCACCTTCTCGTGGGCCTGGGGGTTTGGTCTCTTCTTCTAGGCGTTTGCTCCTTGCATGGGGAGCGACGCGTCTCCCGGGTCCCACGCACAAAGCGCCTGAGGTGCCCGGCTTGAATGACTTCTTCGATTTTGTTCTTCAGGGCTTGGCACTCTTCGGTAGAGTGGCCGGTATTCTTATGGTACCGGCACCTTTTGCTACGGTCGGCGTTTTCTGGGCTCAAGGCCCTTCGGGGCGGTGGTATTAGCCTGAGAGGGAAGGGAATTTCATTGCTAGGTGGGGCGTGGAGACGATCGCTCCCAGCTTGTTGAGGGATGACCTGCCGAGGAGGATGTTGTAGGACGTGTTGGCGTTTATGACCAGATATCTGATCTTGAGGGTTTTACTGGCCCCTTCCAGGCCGAACGTTGTGTACAGCTCTATGTAACCCCTCGTCCCTACGCGTTCCCCCGAGAAGCCGACCACGTGGTCGTTGTAGGGCATCATTTTCTCCTCCGGGATTCTCATGGCTTTGAAGGTCTTCCAGTATAATATGTCGACCGAGCTCCCTTGATCCACAAGGGTCTTCTTGATCGTAAAGTTATCGATATCGACCGATATCACCATGGGGTCGTCCTGGGTTGGGTCTATCCCTTTGAAATCTTCGTCTGTGAACGTGATTGGTGACATCCTTGGCCGGGCGGAGACGAGGTTTACTTGGTGAACGACGCGTAGGTGCTTCTTGCGTGCGCTGTTGGTACTGCCTCCGCCACCGAACCCTCCGGCTATGGTGTTAATCACCTCTCAGCCTCTGCGAGTGTCGGCTTGTGGGGGGTCGTCTCTTCGTCCCCGTCGGTCTCCCCGCCTGTCACCTTCTCGTGGGCCTGGGGGTTTGGTCTCTTCTTCTAGGCGTTTGCTCCTTGCATGGGGAGCGACGCGTCTCCCGGGTCCCACGCACAAAGCGCCTGAGGTGCCCGGCTTGAATGACTTCTTCGATTTTGTTCTTCAGGGCTTGGCACTCTTCGGTAGAGTGGCCGGTATTCTTATGGTACCGGCACCTTTTGCTACGATCGGCGTTTTCTGGGCTCAAGGCCCTTCGGGGCGGTGGTATTAGCCTGAGAGGGAAGGGAATTTCATTGCTAGGTGGGGCGTGGAGACGATCGCTCCCAGCTTGTTGAGGGATGACCTGCCGAGGAGGATGTTGTAGGACGTGTTGGCGTTTATGACCAGATATCTGATCTTGAGGGTTTTACTGGCCCCTTCCAGGCCGAACGTTGTGTACAGCTCTATGTAACCCCTCGTCCCTACGCGTTCCCCCGAGAAGCCGACCACGTGGTCGTTGTAGGGCATCATTTTCTCCTCCGGGATTCTCATGGCTTTGAAGGTCTTCCAGTATAATATGTCGACCGAGCTCCCTTGATCCACAAGGGTCTTCTTGATCGTAAAGTTATCGATATCGACCGATATCACCATGGGGTCGTCCTGGGTTGGGTCTATCCCCTTGAAATCTTCGTCTGTAAACGTGATTGGTGGCATCCTTGGCCAGGCGGAGACGAGGTTTACTTGGTGAACGACGCGTAGGTGCTTCTTGCGTGCGCTGTTGGTACTGCCTCCGCCACCGAATCCTCCGGCTATGGTGTTAATCACCTCTCAGCCTCTGCGAGTGTCGGCTTGTGGGGGGTCGTCTCTTCGTCCCCGTCGGTCTCCCCGCCTGTCACCTTCTCGTGGGCCTGGGGGTTTGGTCTCTTCTTCTAGGCGTTTGCTCCTTGCATGGGGAGCGACGCGTCTCCCGAGTCCCACGCACAAAGCGTCTGAGGTGCCCGGCTTGAATGACTTCTTCGATTTTGTTCTTCAGGGCTTGGCACTCTTCGGTAGAGTGGCCGGTATTCTTATGGTACCGGCACCTTTTGCTACGGTCGGCGTTTTCTGGGCTCAAGGCCCTTCGGGGCGGTGGTATTAGCTCGGCGCTCAGGGCCTCTTGCAAAATTTTGGTCATTTCCGCGTTCAGAGGTGTGTAGCGGGAGAAGTGGGGTCCACGATTGTCCCTTTTCTGGTTCCGACCGGTTCGGGACCTTCCTTGTAGCTCCCTATCCTCTTCTTTTCTCCGCTTGCTTCGGCTCGGGGGTTGTTTCTGAATTCACGAAGTTCCTCCAGCTGCATGAATTTCGCCGCTCGGCGTCTAAGATCGTCGAGGTTGGTAGCCGGCTGCATACACAGACTATCGACAAATGGGTCGGGTCTGAGGGCGGTCAGCATGTGGTGCATCGCCACCTAAGGGTTGAGGTTGCGAATGCTCATAGTGGCCTTGCTGAACCGGTCAATGAACGTTCTGAGGGACTCTCTCTTCTCTTGACGAATGCCGACCAGTGATATGGATGTTAGGTGGTGGGGGCGGCTTGTTGCGAACTGGACGTCGAACTTCGCTATCAGGGTTTCGAAACAATCTATAGAGTGTGCTGGGAGCTTGGTGAACCAGCTCAGATCGCTGCCCTTTAGAGAGGTTGGGTAGACTCGGCAAAACACTGTGTCGTCTGTGGCGTACAGGCTCATGTGGGTCGTGTATGCATCCACGTGCTCATCTGGGTCGGTCGTCCCATCGTACCGATCCCTGTTGAAGCCTTTCCACTTGTCCGGTAGGGGGGTTTCCATGACACAGTCGGTGAAGGGATGGCGCCGGTCCGGACCCGCCGGAACGGTGGTGTTGATTGTCTTGCTGGGATGGGATTCTCCATCCATTTCCAGAGTGAAGTCGTTCTTGGTGTCTTTCTCGGCCTGGAGGCCGGCCCCGGTGGCGTGGGACCTGCCGGCCTGATTGGTCATGGCGAGGGACAGCACCCCCTCGACCAGCTTCTTCATCCGCTTGTTCTCTTCTTGGAGGCTTTTGATTTCCTCCTCGTTCTTCTTAGCGGCTTCCTCGTGCGCCTTCCTTATCTCTGCTAGTTCCCTCTGAAGGGCCATCATCATTGTTGTTTGATCTGCTTCGGTCATGCTTGCCATGTTGTGGGTTGATACCATCTACTGCTGTGGTCTCTGCTGGCTCTTCTCGGCCACACGGTGGGCGCCAATTGTTCTCGAACTAGGTTGGGGACTGGGAGAACTATTGTTTTCGGATGTGACTCGGTCGGTCGTGTCTCACTTCCTCCTTCGATCCTTCTCGCTGAACGACTCCTCAGGCTGGTGGGGTACCTGTAGATGGCATTCCAACGCTCAAGTCAGTGGGGTATCGTATTCGGCTGGTTAGAATACTGTAGATTATGACGTCCCTTCTTCCTTGGAATGCGTGATATTTATATTACCTTGATGGGCCCTTGCTATTGGGCCGGATTAGGGGGTTGTTTAGCGATTAAGGTTGGATTAGGTCGTTCCCTAACCGTGGGTTGACTTTTGCTAATTGGGTCAACGGTTTGACTTGAGCACCTTATGTCGGTCGGCCATATATGACACGTGGTCGACCTCATACCTTAAAGTATGGTCTTGACGCATGGGTTGACCGGGTTCAATAGACCGGTCGGCCATCCCGGTACAGTTTCTTTGCCATACATGGTTTTTTATTTAGAGAATAAAAATAGAGAGGCTGTCATGGCACCAAGAGTCTTATTCTCTTATGTGTGTTATGTTATAGGAAATATATAGTGAGTTTCTCTCCCCAAATTACAATCTAATTAGGTAGGAATCCACTAATCATGGGATTATATCATTATTCAATATCGTACAATATTGCATACAATAATTACGTATAATTTGATAATTATTATTTCCTTAATAATATATAAGTTTGTGTGTAATACATTATAAACACACACCCGCTATCAATATGAAGTAGTGACACATAACAACTCTAAAAAAAAGTATAGTTAATCACTATTTTTGAAGTATTATAGAAGTCGAACCAGAGACAACTTTTGAGGAATATTTTACCCAAAAAATGATGTTCCATAGGTAAAAAGGGTATAATGCCCATTAAATATTATGTTTAAATACAGTTGTAGAATATATATTACTGAAAGTATATAGAAAAAGAAAAATACCTAACACAGGTCTTGATATCACTATTTTCATTAGTTAAGCTCGTTATTGCATCAGCTGCTCTCCTTAGAAGATTAATGAGTGACTGAGAAAAATACCCATCTTATGCCTCTTTAAAGATTCTACTAGACAAGGCAAGCTCCAGCACCTACTATGAGGTTCTGATACTTTTGTTGTTTCAAGATAATAGTAAAACAAAAATAAAATCAGAATCCAAATGTTATATTATCTTAAAAAAATAATTAAAAAGTAAATAGCCTTTGTGGATGTATTGGCCTTCTATATTCAATAGAAAACTACATATATTAAAATTGACAATTCATTCTAGAAATTTATTGTGAGCTAAGAATGCAATTCATCATAGTTAAAACATCAGGAAATCAATAATAATCTACCATTCATTAGGTTAGAAATAAGTCATTTTTCCTTAGCACATAAACCCTAACTAATAGAACTAGAACAACTACATCTTTAAAGTATATAATTATATTTCAACCAACATATGACAAAAAAATATTAACCATTCTACCATTATCATCATTCTGTGCATCTGGCAGTTGAAAATGCCTCACCAGAGCAACAACACCACAGTCAAATACAGTATCCACTAGATCCTCTGATTAAGAAATATATACTAGTGTAGGGAGTTTCTCTCCCCAAATTACAATCTAATTAGGTAGGGATCCAGTAATAATGTGATTCTATCATTATTAAATTAATTACATATAATTGCGTACAATATACAATGACGTACAATAATAATTATTACGTATAATTTAATAATTATTATTTCCTTAATACTCCCCTTAAGTTAAATGAAATGTTCCTTGTCCAATGCCTTCGTACAAATATTTGCGAGCGGGTACTATGTCGATACATATGAAGGACTAATTATTCCGGCTTGTAATTTTTCTCGCACAGTGTGACAATTGATCTCCAGGTGTTTTGTGCACTCATAAAATACTGGGTTTGCTGTTATATGTAATGCCGCTTGATTGTCACATAAAAGTTGAGCTGGCAAGTTACATGACACCTTTTAAGTCCGGCAACAGATATCGCAATCAAATTATCTCCAAACAAGTATTGGTCATCGCGCGGTAATATTTCACACATCACATGTAATGTTTAAATCTTGATTAAATTAATATGTATTTTATATTATAATTGAAATGTTACTAATTATGACTATTTTTTTATATATTAGGTATCTGATCAAGGAAGTGTTCCTAATGATGAAACAAATGATCAAAATTAAAAACCATTCTAGTGTTTTAACATTGCAAGTATTATAGTTTATTTTTAAAATAACTTTTGTTGCCCATTTTGTTACTATGACAAAGAATGATTGGAAGCCATATAATGGTAGGTAAAAAAAATTGCTCTCTAGATCTATAAGGGAGGAATTGATTTCAAATATACTATAGTTTGTTTGATTATTATTATTCTATTTGTTGTTGAAGTTTGTTATCTGTTTTATAACCTTTATATATACATCTATCTAGATCTTTTGAATTGTGATACATCTAAATTTTGACTCCTTTGTTTAGCAATTAAAATGCTTAATTTTTGTTTGCTACAATATTTTCATGATGATGATGCTCTTCAACAACCTAGGACTAAAAAAATTAGGATGATCAACCTCAGGGTTTAGTAGAGTTACTAATCAAATGACAGGGATTATCAAATATCAATAGGATGAGAAACTATTACGAAGTGGACTTTAAGCCTAACTCAACCCCATAAAACCGGCTCATGGGGTGAGGTTTGCACTCACTTATATACAATGAAATATTCTCATCTCTAGTCGATGTGTGATCTCCAAGAGAAACATTAATTATGTTCATACTAAAAAAAAAATATTTATTAGAAAATCTTTGTTTGATGTATAACAATTCTATTAGAACATACACTTAAACAAATTTTACAAATAACGACCAGTTCAAAACAACTTGACTTATTATGCTAAAGAGAAGTTGTGATATTTCAAATTTAAAGTCAATTTCATCAACCATTGAATAGTGGAATACTTTGAATGAATTCATGATCATTCTAAAGAAAATAATAAATTATTGGCTTGAATATGCAGCTAGCATGTTTTCCAGATTTTTGCTTTGCTAACGTTGTCACAATACATATGTGAAATGTCGTGATAAAAGACAACTAAATTCTTTAAAAAGAAAAAATCTATTTGTGAATTTCAATGATGCATTTTAAAATCTAGACAATTCATTTGCTTCACTTGAATTCTCTTACAATTGCAAAATAAGTTTGTTTGAATAGTGAAATAAAATTTTCTCAATTCACAAACTCTCTATTTAAATAAAGTAATTGATCTCCTTAAAAAAAATGATAATTTTGATATATATATATATATATGGTGTCATATAATATATGTAGTCTACTAATAACAATATTAGGAGGCATCTCCAAAGAAATTGTTGTAAATATTTTTATAAATATCGGGGGTTTCGTAAAACCCTTGGTAAAATTGGGGTTTTGAAAACCCTTGGCAATACTTGGGGTTTAGATACCCCTGAAATAATCGCTGGAAAAATTGATCTTCTAGGAATTACTCAAAACTATCGATAATTCGTTAACAATGCTGCATCTTTCAAGGAAAAAACAAACTGAGAATAACGTACTTAGCACGGATTAAAACCATCGAAAACATTAAAAATAACCCCGTAATTTTTCTTGTAATGGGAAGGTTATTACATGACTTTATGACTTTGTAACATGTTACATGTATAAATCATTTATATCTAATTCAAAAATGTTTAATATCTGTTTTTAATAATTTTTATTTAGATATATTTTAAAAAATCTAGGTGATTAAAATAAAATTATTAATAAAATAAATATTAATCATTATTTTTTTGGAAATTTTTATTTTTATTTAAGTTTATAAAATTAAAGTTGCTTTTAAAGATATCAATCTTTCAAAATTCATATTTTATAAGACAATTTACTTGAATATTTAAATTTGTTATGCAACTTTATTTAAATTATATTTGAAGATTAAATTTTTCTATAAATATATTTTTTAATGAAATCTTATTTAAAATCTTAAAAAAAAATCACATAAATAAAAAGAAAAAAATACGTAGATATTTTTTATGCAAGTACAGGCAAATGAAAAATATGTTTTGACTTACTGTCATCGTTATATACCATTGTTTATTAATTATTATTTTTTGAACTCATGTCTATATCTTAACTCACTGTTTTCCCTATATTAAAATGCCTAATTTGAGAGGATTATACAAACATGCTTTGTACTTTTGTTCTAAATTTTGAAGGTAGTTAAGCTTCTGGGTTTAAATTTATTTAGGTTCTTGTGTATATATTTTGCAATAATATTTCATATTATCTTTATTTTATATTTTTAAAAGTTAATTTCTATTTCTAGTGTTTTTCATTGTGAGTTTGTAAAAAAAATATTGCAAATTTCATAGCCATCATTGAGTGCTAATCTTTCAAAGCAGGCATTGGACCTTTATCAAAAGCATATTGAGCACTAGTTGAATCATATTTTTATTTTAAGGGAGCAAACAAAGATCTCCAATATAAAACTTTGTTTAGAAATACAACATTCAGCATTGAATGCTTAAGTCATACTATTTAAAATTCATAAGATGAATTTGGAAGATTTTTGTTGGAAGGGTGATTGAGAGTTAGGATTTAAAAAAAGTCTTTCAAGAGTTTTGGAAGTTAAGAATTATTTTCATCTCTATTTGCAACTAAAAGCTTCTAGGTTAGGATTGATGCACATATTTTTGTATCTTTATATATATATATATATATATATATATATATATATATTATTTTTTTTATTTTTTTTTTTTTCTTATAAAAATTTATTCTTGCTTCAATTTTGTGCTCACTGTGTTTCTATAAATACAAAAAACGATAAGTATTTCTGAATTTATATACCCATCCAACTTCCTAATGATGTTGCATTTCTTTAATTTTTAATTAAAAAAAATCAAAATGTTAAATTTTTAACACTTGTGAAGACTATATCCCCAAAGTGTTTGAAAATTTAACTCTTTATAAATTTATTGTCCAGAATGTATTAACTATTAAATACATTCTGAAAAATATAATCTAGAACATTAACTTATTAGAAAATACATTCCAAAAATAATTTTAAGATAAATAATTTTTAATATAATTTTAAGATAAATAATTTTAAAAAATAATTTTAAAAATAATTTTAAAAATAATTTTATAGAAAAAATATTTTAAAATGCAAAAGAGACTATAAATAAATCCCCCAAATGTTATAATCTATACATAATACAAATGGAGATAACTCTCAGGTTAAATTTAAACACGTGTCCTCTCCAGAAAATTTTGAAAAATAAAATAAAAAAGATTTAATATCAAAAATAGTAAAACTTCAATCAATCAACACAACACACCTGAGCAAACCAAAACGTGACACGTGCCACATTTTAAAACTCACTTTCCCGTTTGGTTTCCCCATTCTTCCTCATTTCGCTTTCTTTTTGTTCTCTTTCTTTAACACTCTTTTTCTCTTTCATCCTATTTTTCTCTTTCATCCTATTTTTCTCTGAAACCATAAACTCCTCTTCATCTTTTGCCCCCTTCTCTCCTTTTTTCCTTTACTCTTTTCACCATTTCGGCAACTGCAGAGCTGCTTTATTGGAAAGTAGTTTTGCCTAAAAACACCATTACCCATCTTCAGAAATGGCGCCTTCTTTTGAAATTTGAAATGGTAATGGCGATTTTTTTTCACTATATATTGTGTTGTATCCAATGCTTTTTCATTTTTGTTCGTCTCATTATCACGTTTATGTTCTGTTTTTAGGGTTTTGTGATTAAAAGATATTTCCTTTTTATGGTTAATTTTTATTTTGCTGCAAATCCACCGTATATTCATTCATCGATTGAAGATTTTTTTTCCTTTTTTGCATTCTAGGGTTTTCGATGGTTTAATCGTTAATGGCATTGTTGTTTTTTCAGTATATGGTTTTATGTTTAAAAACCTCAAGATTAACAAAGCACGTAAAAGGTAATGTTTTTGACCTCCTCTTTGGATGTTATTTTCATTTTGATTTTGTCCTCTTTCATATTGATGTTCAAAAACATTTTTTGGTAAACTCTAATATTTATGCCAAGGCATTTTTTGTTTATTTGTTCGGTTTTCTGTTTTATGGTTTTGTTTTTGTTTTTGGTAAAGATCAATTTTTCATTTTTGTTCGGTTTTCTTCTTTTCATTCTCCATGGAGCAGGTAATCTTTTATATCTTTGTTCATCTCAATCTCACATTTATGGTGCGTTTTTTATATTTTTTGTACACTGTTTGTTACGTTTTTGCATTTTTTGGGATTTTCATATTAAAGTTGCTTGTTTTTATCTTTTCGACCGATACTCTTGATCTGTTTTATGGTTTGTTTTCTCCAATCTTTTTAACATTCTTTGTTTTCTGTTCAAAGTTTCAGGTTTTAAAGTTTTTGGCTTTTCTAGGTTTTTCTGATTGAAGTTTCTGATGGAGTTTTGTATTGTTTTATGTTCAACATTTTAGCTCATCCTTAATCTCCATTTTTTTATTTCTGTTCGAGCTATGTTCGAGTCATTTTTTATTTCTTTGTTTTTCTTCTTTTCATTGTCCATGATTCAGGTAATCTATTTTATCCTTTGTTCATCTCCTTCTCACATTTCTATTGTGTTTTGATATTTTTTGTCTATTATCTGTTCGAACGATACTCTTTATCTATTTTATGGTTTGTTTTCTCCACTATTTTAGACATTCTTCGTTTTCTGTTAAAAGTTTCAGGCTTTTCTGTTCAAAGTTACTGACTTTTCTAGGTTTTTCCGATCGAAGTTTCTGATGGAGTTTTGTATTGTCTTTTATCTTTTTGACGGATGTCGTTTATTGGTTTGTTTTCTCCTTCTCACATTTCTGTTGTGTTTTGATATTTTTTGTCTATTATCTTTTCGAACGATACTCTTTAACTGTTTTATGGTTTGTTTTCTCCACTATTTTTGACATTCTTCGTTTTCTGTTAAAAGTTTCAGGCTTTTCTGTTCAAAATTTCTAGCTTTTCTAGGTTTTTCCGATCAAAGTTTCTGATGGAGTTTTATATTGTCTTTTATCTTTTTGGCAGATGATGTTTATTGGTTTGTTTTCTCCTTCTCACATTTCTGTTGTGTTTTGATATTTTTTGTCTATTATCTTTTCGAATGATACTCTTTATATGTTTTATGGTTTGTTTTCTCCACTATTTTTGACATTCTTCGTTTTCTGTTCAAAGTTTCAGGCTTTTCTGTTCAAAGTTGCTAGCTTTTTTGAAGCAGAAAGATGTTTTTCATGGCTAGTTCACAATGATTTGTTTCTTATTTTTATAATCATAATAATAATTTATACAATAAAGTTTGAATTTTTAGATAATTAATGTATTTTTCCTTTTGAAAATTGTGTTAAAATCGTACTAGAATTGAAATCTAACAAATTCTTTTTGAATTGGACACTTCACGGATACGTGGCCTACAGGTGCCATACGAGAATCAGTGTCTGATACGAATATCGGACACCGACACGCCATTTAAAAAGAGTCTCTGAGCTTCATAGCTAATAAGGAGTGTCCGAGCTTCATAACTACTAATATTACAAATTTATAATAAGTTAAGTTTTTTAACATTTTAATTTCATTTGCTCAATTTTACAATTTTCATATATAAAAAATAATATTTTTTAAATTATAATATTAATATTTATATATAGAATGTTGTAAAATGTTTTTATGGTTGTTTTTTTTTATGTATTCTTAATTTTTTACTAATAATTAAATAATTGATCGATTTGATTTTTCTTAATTCTTTACTAATACTTCAATAATTAATGTAATTTTGATTTATAATTTTAATTTACTCTACAATAATTCTTAATTTTAATATATAAATTTATTATTATATTATTTTTATTTAAATAATAAATATTTAAAATATTCTCGTGCATTTCACGGGTCAATGTACTAGTCTTGTACATTTTCAAATTGTAAAGGTAAAGCCCTAATCAATTATTGGCTTAGATGAGGCCTAATAGGTGGACTCTTTCTTTCTATACCTCCATACCTTCTTGTGCCACTCCATACTAAATGAGAAAATACCATTTTATCCTTTTTTGTGCCACTCTCATATATAATTCGGAAGATATTTTTGGATCCATAAGTATTATTTAGATTTATAAAATCCGGAAGTCAATCTTATTCAGAAAAGACTTCCAGATTATGTAATCCAGAAGCTAATCACACATAAAAAAAAGGCTTCCGAATTACATAATCCGGAAGATAATCTTATGTATAGAAAAGACTTTCGGATTATGTAATCCGGAAGCTAATTACAAAAGGCTTCCAGATTACATAATTTGAAAGCTAATTCTGAATGTAGAAAAAGAATTCTAGATTATGTAATCCGAAGTATTAAAAAAAATATTTTTGGAATAAAAAACTTATGAAGCTGCAGGAAGAAGCAGCCTAATAGGTGTAAGGGGCCCGGATAGGTCCATTAGTTTAGATTGCAGTGTGATGGGTTGTATAGTGAGACTAGGAGTTTGGATTAATTTCTTACAAATTAAATAAAAAACAATGTAAAATAGTTTAGCCATGTTGAGCTTTTTTTTTTATTTCTTAAAAAAATCTAATTTATATTTACTGATAATCATAAAAATATTTTTTTTAAAAAAGAAATCTTTGGTTTTATAAGAAACTATTAAAATTCTAAAACAAATTATTATGTTAATTAAATGTTATATTCATTTCAACTTCTGAATATTGAAAAGCTTAAAAAGAAATATAGAAAAGTGATACAAATACTTTTGTGAATAATTATTTATAAAAAGAAGTTCTTTGCTTGTAGAAATGATTGATGAAAAGAAATCAAGGTTTATTACTAAGTTCTTCTTTCACGCTTCCACTTTTTGTTGGTTTTCTTTGTCTATAAACGTATCAAAAGTTTTCAAGTATTTGATGAATAACATGGATTTCAATATTTATAAATAAAAATAAAATATAATCATTTTTATGATGTAGTTGAAATCCAATCTTCTTGTTTCGTTCTTATTGCGTATCAAATTGCTTTTAATATGTGATTAATTTTGTACTACATCAAATCACAGATAAAGTCCTAGTACACATTTAAGTTAAATTTATTTTTCATACTTTCTTTTTTTTTCTTACATCCAAAATATAAAATACTGGTATTTACACCATAAATTCCCTTTTTTTACAAGCAAAACTACCTTATTTTCTAAGCAAAATTTTACAAGTTAAATTTTATTTTTGTTATCTTCTTTGATAAAAAAAAAATATATATTTGATTTCTATTTTATTTTAGTCACCATAATTAATTCCTCACATTTAAAAAAAGTAGGACATAAAATTAATTAGTGTGATTATAAAGGATTGGTGACAGTTTTGGCTATCTGATGATGATAAAGAAGTTAGGTTAACCAACAATGGAGGTTGTATTTGATGCATGGATGTTAAGAGCAGATAGTTAGCTAGTGGGGTCTGCTTATTAAAATGATGGTGAAATTTTAAAGGAAAATAGAGAGACTTGAAGAACAACCATATTTGGAAGATGAGAAAACAAATGTATGTAGTTGTAATAGATGTGCCAAAATTGGATTGGAAGCCAGAAAAAGAAAGTAATACTCTTAGTCATTCACACACTTTGCCAAATTTTGATTTGTAAGAAACAATGATGGTGGGATTGGACTGGTGCACACTATGTGCATGCATGAGTTATATTGGTCCAGTGACCTAGCATAAGTTATTCATCAAATCAATTATCATTATATATTTTGATATTGTAAAAATTATGTCATAATTAGCATCAAGTAATTTAAATAAATCATTTCCTCAATATAAAATTAGATTATATCTCTTATAAAAATGTAATAAATAATTAAATAAAGAAAAATCATATTTAAACTTTATAAAGAAATTAGCTTTTGAATATATATATATATATATATATATATATATATATATATATTGTGTTATATATTTTTTAAAATAGAATCCCAACTCAGTATTTTAATATAATTATATTTATCACTCTAATGTAAAAAAATATTAAAATATATCTATTTACGTTGGTTTTAGAAAATGGATATAAAAAAATTACTTTTTATGACACTAGTACCATCGTCATACAAAATTCACTTTTTTATGTCATACTTAAAATATCTATGATAAAAAATTGATGAATGATTTGTTTTTAATCAATATGAAAAGTAACATATTTTATAATACTTAAAATTATATCCATTATAAAAAATATTATTTTCTATAATAAATAATATTTTAATCGTCATAAGATATTTTTATAATTAAAAGTAAATTAATCATAAAAAATAATATTTTTTGATTTGGTGACGCTGATAATCTCAAAAGTAACTTAAACTTCTTATAAAATTATGTGTATATAAAATTTATTTAAATAAAAATAAAATATATAAAATTATTATATTTATTATCAAGAAAAAATATTTTTTTTACAACTATCATTATCTTATCTGATAAGAGATTTAATACTTGCTTTCTTATCTGCAGATTCAGTTTACTTTCACCATAAAGTTTAACGTAAGTTGTTGTATTTAAAATAAAATACTTTTCTATTGTATATGTTATAAATACCATGGGAATTAATTACATGACTTATTCACCTATTATATGACTTTTATATGGTATATTATTTGACATTTGGTATTGTAAAGATTGTCTCAGTCGGAGTGATCTTATCCTCACAAGAAAAAAAAAAAAAAAAAAGTTAATTGGATTCAATGATAAGAGACAAAAGTCTATTACAAGTGTAAACAATGAAAAACTTAGCATGACACAAAAATATATTTAAAAAATTAAAATAACCATAAGAGTTTGGCAAAAATTTCAGTTTTTGTGTTCATAAATACAATAATATGATTGAATAAAAAATACTAATTAGAGATCAATAGAAATTCATTATAATTTTAATACATTATAATTATAAAAAGTACTCTAAATAAAAAAAATGGATTAAACAATTCTATATATTTAATAATGATTCTACCAAGAAAATATAAATCACAAGTTGGAAGAGTGACAAAAGGAAAGTAGAATAAGAATAACATTTAGTAGTAATTTTTTTTATCAATTTTCAGGAAAAAAAAACTGAAAATTGATTGTAATCACATTCCATCACACAAAAAAGGCATTTTTTCTTAAATTACAATGCTTAAAAAAATGAAATTTACTTACTTTTATTTTGAAAATCATAGTTACATGTAGCGTACGTTTATATAATTTATAGTTATACACAATAAAACATTTCACATGATAAGTACTTAAAGTTTTGACACCAGATTGCCAAATAAAGTGTCTTCCGTTTTCCTTTACCTGTAGGAAATCATGAATGAAAATTATCTTACCTTTTTTTCTTCAGTATAGTGGCTCGTTTATTTCCTTTAATTTTCCCCTCAACCATGACTTAAGCCTAACGTTTTGGTGTAATCTAACCTCTGACTTGGGAGAAGCGAGATTAAGGCCCATGAGGAAGCTCGTGACACATTCTATGTGGATCTATTCAAGAACAGATTTCGCACCTTCACCAAATACTATTCCCACATACCCTTTCAGTTTTATCATAACGATTCACATTAAGTGACCCTTGAGAGTAGTTAATCAACTCTTTCTAGGGAAAAACACGAGGTCCATTATATTGTTAAAAATTTGCTTCAAGTCCAATACAATTGCAGTCACATTAACTTCCTTGGAGACATAATTGGGAGCAAAAACAAAAGGACACTTTAGTTACTCTGTCATTCCAGAAGCAGCACAGCATCAGAATCATCTCCTCTGTTGATTGTGCATCCGCTAAACTATCTGCTTTCTCAACTGAGGCAATTTTCACGCCAACAAAACAATTAGCAGTTATCCATGAAAAGCTAAGAAAAAACCAGGTTGAGACAAGGGTTATCCATAGTGTGAAGAGAGAATGAATTGGAACATCCATGAAAGAAAAGGAAGATAGCCATTGACGAGCAAGAACAGAAATCAAAGGAACCTAAAGAACTTCTAATACTATTAGAAAATAAGAAGATACTAAGAAAAAATGGTAATTTCTTATCCTATTTTGTATATTTACATCACAACATTTATAGGAAATATAATTTTTTTTAACACACAATCACGAATTAACTGCAGAAAATAAACAATATAGGATTTAACGTGATTCGGTCGCCAACTACAACCTACATCCACACGGGCAACTATTAGGTTTTATTTTTGTCCTGTTGCATACCAATTACAAGTACAATGATCTCTTTAAATAGAAATTATAAAGGGGACACAATGATTAAGCCCACTCACTAAACATGGTGGTGTCTAGTCAGTTCAACCCAATTGGTCTTGGCTTCATACCCAACAATCTCTCACTTGAAGCTACAGAACAATGTTCACTTGCACTTCAACTGTGTACATGTACTTCTGTAATCTGTCGACGGAACTCAATGTTTCACCTCGAGTTGCCACCAGTCTTCTTAATCATTTTGAAGACTTCGTTAAAACTCTTCTGAGTTTCAACACGTCAGTCATGACTGAAAATGTCGCTGACCCGTTCTTTGTTCCTACTTACTCCCATTTGCAAGAATTGTTAGATCCTAGAACAACCTCAGAACAAACACTCTTCATATTCAACAAGAAATTTTCTGGAGATGTTTCAACAGCTGTTGATTCTCTTAACCCACTGTCATCCAGGAACTTCAACTGAAGCACGACCCGTGCTCCCACTGCCATAAGTACCTTTGACTAGTCTACTTGAACCTTTCCATGCTCGTTCATCCTGAATCTGACCTGTGGCTCTGGGTTTTTCTCTTGTAAAGACAACCCTCTTCTGCCCACGAAATTCTGTGAACCGCACTTTTTTTATCATCCGAACTGGGACGGTCACTCCCTCAGACCGTAATCCGACCATATAAAACGAATATCTCTTTCTTCCGCGGGCCATGACAAGATTTCCCTTGACGACCTTCCACTACTGATTACCGAACTTCACATCATGTCTCTGTTCGTCCAACTGCCTAACATAAATTAAACAAACTTTTCGTTAAGCTTGAAACAACTCTAACATCCTTCAAAGTCCAGAAACTGACTGGCATCTTCAACACTATGTCACCCATGCCCGTAACATCAAGAATTTTGTCGTATGTAGTCTTACCTTTTTAAAGTCTCCAATAACTAGATTATGCAATGCTTTTCACTGTTGTGGGTAACATGAAATGAAGCACCAGAATCCATGACCCAGAAATCCATACTGCTATCTGCGACTAAGAGGTCCTCGTCCGCGGAGTCTTCTACAATGTTGACTTTTCATCATTTGGGCATTGATTCCTGAAATGCCCCACCTCCTTACAGTTTCAACATGTTACACTTGAGCAATCACGAGTCTTTGATTGACTTCTTCTTTTGTCCTTGCTCCCACTATCTCTGATATTTTTCTTACCTTTGATGACATATAACGATTCACTAAATAATTCCCCATAACTCTTTCTTCGGACATCCTCGCTAAGAATGAGATCACGAATCTTCTAAAAATTGAATCCATTCGATCTCGCTGAACTAGTAACTGTTGTAACCGTTCTAGACCAACTATCTGGCAAAGACAATAGCAGTAATAAAGTTTGAACTCCATCATCGAACTTAATGTCCACTGACATAAGTCTGGCTAAGATCGAATATTGATGTGCTCAGTAACTGAATTGTCATAACTCTGTGTCGAAGCGAAAAACAGTCACACCCCGCGCCTAGCACCACGCCATCACTGCTGTAGTAGAAAAATGCACGTGCTACCCTGCGTCTTTCGTCACTGTCATCGCACTGCACCTCCGTGTCGTTTCGCTCACCGTAAGCACCTGCAGTTCTTCATCGTGAAACGTGATCCGCCGCTGCACTAGCGCACTCTGCCGCACTGTCTGGACACGACCCTACTGCGAGCAAGCCACTTGCACAATGTCACGAGCCGCCACCACTCTTGTCGCGACCCACACCACTGCACGTCACACCGTGTACTGCACGCGCCTGCTGCGAGTCGCATGTCTGGGCTATCGCGAATCCTGGGCCGCCGTGAAACCCTAGCTTTGGGATGTCGTTGCAGTCCCTGCAAAATCCCTAGCTTTAAGACGTTGTTGCCACCTTTGTGAAACCCTAACTTTGAGATATCGTTGTCGCCCCTGCGAAACCCTAGTTTTGGGATGTCGCTGCAGCCGCAATTTTCACGTCTCGTCGATTAATTTTTGTTGATCACATCTCTAGTGTGTAAACGAACCAAACTCTGATGTCACTTGATGGGAAAAAATGCACGCGGAAGCAACATACACAATCACGAATCAACAATACAGGATTTAACGAGGCTCAGTCGTCAACTGCAACCTACATCCACACGGGCAACTATTAGGTTTTATTTTTGTCCTGTTGCACACCAATTACAAGTACAATGATCTCTTTAAATAGAAATTATAAAGGGGACACAATGATTAAGCTCACTCACTAAACTTGATGTCTAGTCAGTTCAACCCAATTGGTCATGGCTTCATAACAATAACTTGAACATCAGAATGCCTTCGCAGGTTCCCTCCTCTCATATTGGTAAAAGTAATAATCAATTTGAGACTATCGTGTCTGGATACTGTGAAGATCAGAAAACAAAGACGAAAATTGAAGGAGTCACTCTATAAAGAGTCCAACTTTATAAGAACAATTAGTTGGTTTAGCAAAATTAGTTGTTTAGCAAAGGGGAGATCATATATATTAAGGAATCAAATTATTAATTGTTTATTATTTATCGTGATTACATTCTTTTATATTATTACATTCTTTAAAAAAACTAAATATTAATAAAATAATTGTATACTAACTGGTCCACGCGCTCCAACTTTTAGAAATTATGCCGTGAGGCATTGCTTTTTAAAAAATTCAGAAGCATAAAGCAACGATGGGTGGAAGTTCTGATGTCTATCCATCTAACTACCATTTTTAATTTGCAAAATTCATAAGATAAATAATTTTCGATTATATAAACTAAAATTACCTTCTATTATTTAATTAATTAAATTAATAAAAAAAATTATTTTATTTTATTTAAACTATAATTGTATAGTGCTAATGTTTTAATCACAATAAAAATTCTAAGAACTTTAAAATTAAATATATTATATTTTAAACATAAACTTGAAGATAACGACATGCCATAACAATAATTTAAATTTGAAAAAAAAAAGTAGTAAAATCTTAAAAAGCCAACCCTAAATTCATAATTTGTGTATAGATATTATTATGCAACAAGCTAGGTATAGTGTAAAAATGAATGCTCAAATTTATAATATAAAAATAAATTAATAGAAACGTTATTAAATAAAAAAATTTAATTGAATGTGTTAAGTTATTCATAATTAATTGGTAATTATTTATATTGTGAATTTAATTAAAATGATAAAGAAAAAATATAAGAAAATAATTAAAAGAAAATATTTTTAATAAAGTTCTAAACGTATGATTTTAGAAGATATAATGTATCTTCTATACACTTAACGATCTCTATATATGAAATTTAAGTTAACAGAATAACCAAAAAGCGATAAAATAATCAAACCTAAACAATGTCTTCTAAACATATTACTACTAATAGATAATATTTTCCTTCCTTCTATCAAATAATTAATATCATCATCTAACTAGATTCTTACTGGATATAAATTTAGAATCAATCATCACAACTTAAAAACATAATTGTTTTCAATGTCTTAATCATTTCTAAAGACTTTATAAAAAGCAAAAACCTATTACTAAACAAAATTACAAAAATTTGTCCCAAAAAGAAAGGCTAATTTTTATGATAAGTGATAATGGAGAATTCACACTTTCCCTATATTTGATTCCTCCTTCCAACTGGATTAAGATAAAAAAACTTTCCACTACAAATTATATGTACCCAAATCATTGACAAACTCAACAAATTTTCGTCTCTTTAGTTTTTCCTTCTCATTTGTGCTTTTACCTTATGTTTTTTAGATAATAAATTTGTTTAAAAACATGCAAAAATATTCGTGTTTGTATATTTTCTCTAAAGAATGATATAAAAATTTTCAACAGAAACTTTCAGTGGCAAAATTAAACTTACTAGTTACTACTTCCTAAGGTAGTATATATATTTTTTATTTTATATATTCTATCAAACGTGTTATATGAGTAACAAAATTTATAACTGAATATGTTATTCCATACACCTCATATCCAATCGTCGGCAACTCACACAGACACGCCGTCACCGTCCACCGACACTATTATTCATGTCTTTTCTCCGTCACTGATTTATGTAACAAAATTAAACAAAAAGTAGTCATAATTGAAAAAACAAAGCATTTGACTTTTTTGACGTTACTAAGTGTGAAAAAAAAATTATATATATATATATATATGTGTGTGTGTGTGTGTCCAAAGTTCATTCGAATATTTGATTGGGATATAGCACAACAACCACCATTGATGTGTTTTCATTTTGAGCACCGACACAATGCCAGCTACAACATTGCATGCTTCTGCTGTCTCAATGCTTGTCTGTTTTGTGCATCAACACCATGCACTTAATCAAAAGCTGGAATTTTGGATAACAATTAATCATATTGTCCACCTACTTTCATTCCAATTAATCCATGTCGTTTTTTTGGATAAAAAGTAATTATGTTATATTAGATATATATGACTTTTTTCCAAATTTATACATTAAATTATTTTTTATTTAAATTTAAATTTCATTTTTCTATAAATATACATTCATTAAACATTTTAAGATTATTTTTTTTTTATCAGCAATAAAATAAATAAATAAATAGGGACCACTTCAGGGGTGGTCCAACCCTTATACAGAAATACTTGACATCAGTCTCCTATTAGAACGCCTACCAAATTAGCAAAGGGATAACCATACCAACACTAACCAATGTTAATGAATCAACCTCATACAAGCCAAAGGATTTAAAACCCAACTAGAATAAGGGAAATAAGCAGAACGAGACTTTGCATAAATCCAAGACCATACCTTTACTTGCACCGAAGCGAACACTTCAGACACATCTGCCACACCTCTATTGAAGATGACCGAGTTCCTATGTTTCCAGATTTCGCTCACAATACCAACCCAAATTGTACCCCAAACTTCGTTAACCGAAACAGAAGCCTGACTCATCCTGAATTGTGAAAAATTTAACTTAGGATCCTTGTGAATTACAGACGACACACCAAGCCACTTAAAGCACAGACACCAGACACGCCAAGCAAACCTGCAAACAAAGAACAAGTGACAAGATGACTCCTCCTCCTCCCCACACAAACAACACAAGAGATTTTCTACCGCCACTCCGCGCCTTACCAAGTTAACCCTAGAGGCAATCCTATTCTCCAACACCCTCCAAGCAGTGAACAAAGCAGATGGCAAGGCTTTGCACCTCCACAACTTACTATACACAGGAGAATACTCCCCTCCTCTAACCCGCCTTACCTGAACATAGGCAGAGTTAACTGAGAAAGTTTGACTCTCCCCAATCTTCCAGACCCAACTGTCCGCCTCCTCAAAAACCAACTTCACCTCTTGCAAACTTTGAAACAACTGTTCAACCAAAGACTTCTCCCAGTCGAAAAAGGATCTACGCCAGTCCAAATTCCACACTCGTTCTCCATTATACCAATACCCAAGCTCAGCCATTTTTGCGTTTTTAGCCGAGCTTAGAGAGAAAAGTCTCGGAAAAACTCCCTTCAAAGTACCACAGCTCAACCAACTGTCCTCCCAGAAAGAAATCTCCTTACCATCCCCCACTTTCCACTTAAAACCATCTTCAAAACTTCTACCCCAACCCTCTGAATCCCACACCTCCTTCAAATCTTTCCACCAGAGAGAGCCCCTACTAGACTTACCGCCTTCTCTCAAACTTCTCCAACCACCATACTTAGAATCAAAAATCTCTTTCCACAAACCTCATTTATCCGTACCCAGTCTCCAAATCCACTTTCCTAATAAAGCCAAGTTAAATTTCCTAAGATCAATGATTCCAAGACCTCCAGAATCCCGAGGCTCACACACCTTATCCCAAGAAGCCCAAGCGATCTTCCTTCCATCAGAGCCCCACCCCCAAAGGAAATTCCTTTGGATCTGAACTAACTTGTCTGCCACCATAGAAGGCAGTTTAAATAAAGACATAAAAAATAACAGGATTGAATAAAGAACAGACTTGATTAAACAAATTCTCCCTGCCATTGACAGGCACCTGCCTTTCCACCTAGACAGTTTATTCTGAACTTTCTCTAACACCTCGTTCCAACAAGCACTGCGCTTATGACACCCTCCTACCGGTAGCCCCAAGTAAACAAATGGAGTTACCATCACATTACAATTGAGAATAGCCGCAAAACGCTGAAGCGAACTCGAATCCAACCCCAACCCGCCCAATTTGCTTTTTAAGAAATTCACCTTAAGCCCAGAAGCTAACTCAAAACAAAGCAAAATCGCCTTAATATTGAAGATACTTTTGGTATTAGCTTCACAGAAGAATAAAGTATCATCAGCATATTGCAACATATTCACCTTTATTTTAGCTCTTCCAACCTCCAAACTATCAATCAAATTCTTCTCTTCTGCCATCCTAGAAACTCCAGCCAACCCTTCTGCAACTAAAAGGAAGAGAAACGGAGCTAGTGGATCACCTTGGCGAAGACCCTTCCTAGGAGTAAATTCCCTAGTAGGACTACCATTCACCAACACAGAAACTGAAGCAGATTCTAAGCAACATTTTATCCACTGAATCCATTTAGCACAGAAACCCAACCGATCAAGCATATAATAAATGAATTCCCAACTAACCGAGTCATACGCCTTCTCATAGTCGACTTTGAAGAACACACAACTCTTCCTCTTTCTTTTATATTCCTCCAACACCTCATTAGCTACTAACACACTGTCCAGCAAACCCCTACCTTCAAGAAAAGCTGACTGTCTCAAATCAATAACTTTACTAATTACCTTTTTCAAGCGTAGAGACAACACTTTTGAGATAATTTTATACAAGCATCCAACTAACGAAATAGGTCTGAACTCGCTGAGTTGCTGAGGGTTTTCTACTTTCGGGACGAGACAGAGGAATGAAGCATTTGAACTTTAGATGCAAAATCCTTCACAGCTGACACCACATCCAACCTTACAATATCCCAGCAGAACTTTAAGAAACCAAAGTTAAACAAGATTATAGTTTAACAAGTAATATGTTTTATAAATAAATTACCCAGAGTAAATATATTATTATTCTGAAAAAAGTTTTGATTTGAATAAGTTATATTTTTTTTCAACATATGTAATTAAAACAAGTAAAGATATGTAAAAGTAGGCAAAAATTTATATCAGTATGAAATTGATTATCCTAATTAAAATACGATAATATAATTGATTGAAGTGTTTCTATTGGGTAAATTCTCTATCTAGCACCATTTAGACTTTTATTTCCCTAACTAGCACCCTTTTGTTTTTATTTCCCTATCTAGCACCCTTTTGTTTTTATTTCCTTATCTAACGCCCTTTTATTTTTTATTTCCCTATCTAGCACCATTTCAAAAATAAATAAATAAATAATAATTTATTTATTTTTTGATAATTTTAATTTTGAATGCATTAAAAAATAAATATTTTTAATGTTTAAAATAGTTAGAAATATAATTAATGAATAAAGAAATGAGTTTTTATAAAATAAAATAAAAAAATTAAAATGTTTAGTTTAAAATTATTTTTTTAAGAATGAAGAAAATAAAAAATTAAACCCTACAACAACATAAAAGTTGAATCTATAAACATAAATTACTATTTATTTTTATTATTATATGATGTAATCATGTTAATTTCAAGTAAAAAATACATGACATAATTACAAAAAAAAACAAAGTCAATTAGTATTAATTAATAGTGGATACACAAGTAATATTGAAGTGTCTATCCTAAATGCAAAATCCTAAAAAAAACTAATGCAAATGTTACACTTAATAATGATAAATGAGAAGCAAAAAATGAAAAAAAGAGTCTAGAAAATAAAAATAGCAACAATAAAAAAAAAGAATGGTAGAAAAAAAATAATAACTAAAAACATAAAAGATATAAAATAAAGGCAAAACAAATTAAGATAAAGATAAAAGATATAAAAATAAATCCAAATAAGATAAATATAAGAGATATAAAGCGATAATGAATAAATATATGTTGATCATAAAAATGAAAATAAATGAAAGATGATAATTCATTTAATATTTTCTTCAAAGGTACATTAAATAGTTTGTGCGAAATGAAACATAATTAATGACGAGAAGTGCACAATCCAGTAATGTTGGAACATATCTTTTTTATGTATGTCTTGGTGTTTGACAATATGAACATTTTTTTTTCGATCATGTTGTTCTTTTATGTCCATATCAGTCCTTATTTAACTTTGTTTTTTTTATAATTATGTCCTATATTTTTTACTTGAAATTAAAATAATTACATCATCAATAATAATAAAAATAAATACTAATTTATGTTTATATATTCAACTTTTATGTTGTTGTAGAGTTTAATTTTTTATTTTATTCATTCTTGAAAAAATAAGTTTTAAACTAAACATTTTAAATTTATTACTTTTTTATTTTTATTTTTTAAAAACAATTTCTTTATTCATTAATTATATTTCTAACTATTTTAAAATTTAAAAATATTTATTTTTTAATGCATTCAAAATTAAAATTATCAAAAAAAAAATTATTATTTTTTAATTTATTTTTGAAATGGTGCTAGATAGGGAAATAAAAAATAAAAGAGTGCTAGATAGGGAAATAAAAACAAAAGGGTGCTAGTTAGGGAAATAAAAGTGTAAATGGTGCTAGATAGGGAATTTACCCGTTTCTATCACTAAAAAATTTATTAAATAATAATTAACATTTGAAAAAAAAATAGATAAATTATATAATATTTATAAATTAAAAAAGTATTGATATCTAAAGTTAATTATATTATTGATAAGAAAAATAAATTAATTTTTAATTTAATATCTAACTAGTTTAAATTATAAATTAATGGAGCAAACTCAATCAAGAGTAAAGGCATATACAAACAATAATAAGAATAGGAATGATCAACTTTTTTATTTATATTGAAATTTATTTAGGAGAATTACCAACAAAAGTCTAGTTAAAATTATTTTCGATTTAGAATAACCAAGTACTTAGTTAGTTGATGATAGAGTGGTTAATGAATAACCACTTGTTGACATAATTAACCAAGCTTTTTTATTTTCTCTCAGAAATCTCTCCACTTTATTGGGTCATGTTTTTTCTGAAATCTACATGCTCCCTTTAGCAACACAATACATGCTAAATTATTAATTGGCATGTAAGAATTTGCGATTTTTTGTCCAGAAAAAAATAAAATAAAAGTTTATGAACTTAATAGATAACTTTAGACTAAATATTTATATTGTATGTTTTTGAAGAAGAAAGTTTTTTTTCTAAAGAAATAATATAAATTTACTATAATATATTTAAGAAGGTAAAACATTTAATACTACAAAAAAAATCACTAAATAAAAATCAATTTTAAAAACAAAAAATAATTAGTTGTTATAGTGACTAAATTAGAAATTATTTTAAAGAACCATTTTAGAGACTAAAAAAATTATTGATTTCTAAATTAGTTTCTATTATTAATAAATAATTTTTAAATTGGTACCTAATTAGATATCAATGTTTTTGCTAATTGGTATTTAAAACTTGGTAGCAAATAGATACTATTTTAAAAACTATTTAAACTAATTTAGAAATAAATAAATAAAATAAATCTCTAAAATAATCTTTAATTTAGTCAAAATATAGTAATTAATTATTTTTTTTATAAAATTGGTATCTATTCAATGATTTTCTTAGTAATAATTAAATCTATTATTAATTTAAAAGCTTAAAAGCTTTAATTTGCATACTTCTTTCGTAACTATTTAGACTCAAATTTAAAAACTATTTTATAATATTTTATTAATAATAAAAATTACACTAAATATTAATAATTTTTTAGTCTCTAAATTAATATTTAATTTAGTTAATATCGTGACTAATTATTTTTATCTTTAAATTTGGTTACTATTTAATAATTTTCTTATATTATATTTATTTTGCTATATAATAAGTGTGGTGGGTACTTCTATTATTATTTTTAAAAAAAATTATTTATTTTTTCACTTTATGTGAAATATAATGGGGTTTAAAACCAAATCATTTAAGTACACAGATAAATGTGTTGTTTCCTTATTTTTCTATATATTTCTTTTGTAGGAAAATGGAATTACGAAGGCAATGAGAGGGAAGTCATTATTAAACCAGTTAAAGCACTACCTTTCATGGCATATAACCTGGATAACTATACAAAACAGAGTGTCAACTTGAGAGAATTTCAACTGTGTTTTTTTGTGGACAAATAGAGGAGTTTGTGAGTTACCTATTCCTTAAGTATGAAATTACCCTCACTGTTTCGAATTCTTGTTAAAACTGGATTGTAGAAGTCACATCAATGCACTTCTTTGAACTAAAGCACCATTTCTTCTAATTTAAGAGTTAGGGCTTCTAATTTAAGAGTTAGGGTATGTTTGTACACATCCACTCTAACATATCTTAATCCAAACACACTAATTTTTTTCACACTTCCTTCTCACACTCTCACCCTCCCACACCCTCAACTTTCCACTTTTCAATCCAAACAAAGTCATAAGGTTGAGGTTGAATATGGAGGTGTGACTCTATTAATGTAGTTTTTAGGTTTTTTATTTATTGCAGGATTGTTGACTCTTTTTTTTTAAGTTTGTCAAGTTGGACATATCAATCTCAAACTCTCTTTTTTTATACGAACATTTCTTAAATATTTTAATTTATTTTTTTGTCGAAAAAATAAATTAACTAAGAGCATAGGTTACTCATTGAAGAAGTGACATACGAGAAAAATCAATTTCTTTGAAGTTGTCTAACAAGACATCACTTTGTTTTAGAAAAATTTCATTTTATAAGCATAATACGGAAGGAAGATTTTGCTGCAATGGACGAATT
The DNA here is from genome assembly GCF_000499845.2 of Phaseolus vulgaris. Lineage (NCBI taxonomy): Eukaryota > Viridiplantae > Streptophyta > Magnoliopsida > Fabales > Fabaceae > Phaseolus > Phaseolus vulgaris. The sequence goes on from NC_023759.2 coordinate 39,943,983, forward strand.
TTCAATGGGTTGGAAACTCATTGTGCATTGTATTATAGGAGTAGAGTTTGGGAGAGACTTCTAATTTTTATATTTTCTTGCTTAATTATAAATTATTTAGATTCTAAATTTGATAACAAAAGACTTGATAACCAATTAGATATCAATTTAAAAACTATTTATCAGTAATAGAAACTAATAATTTTTTAGTCTCTAAAATAGATTTTAATTTAATCACTATAGTAATTAATTATTTTTTGTCTTTAAAATTATTTTTTATTTAATGATTTTCTTCTAGTACTTATTGTTTTAACGTTAAGATTGTATTTAGTCTCTGATTTCAATAATCTTGAATTCAAAGTTTAAAGTCTTTATATAAGTAAATATATAAATTATCTACATTAGGGCAAATTTTGATAGATACATATATAAGAGAGTTTAGACATAGTCTCTTGAAGCTTTTAAAAAGGGAGGAAACATATATCAGTGAAAGTGCAGGGTTAGCACATCACATATATGTCATATATAGTAGGAATAAAATCAGTAATGAAATAGTTTTGATAGCAAATATAGTGTGGGTATTGTGTTGGAGGCGTTATCACAAGCACGTAGACAGAGAAAGAGTTAGAGAGCTAGAGAAATAAGGGATAAGAGTTGAAGGTTAAGGATGTTTTTATGTGAATTACGACAAGAGCAAGCACCGATGCAGCCTTTGTAATGATGTTCAACAACGGCAGCCTCTAAATGATATATAGATGCAAAAGACTAAGCAATATCTAAGAGTACAGGAACAAGAACTAGGAATATTTTGAAGGATATATCATCTGTCTCATAAAAGGAATGATGCAAGACAAATATATTAAAGTTAGATTAATAAGTCTAATTTAATCTTTAAGATTTATAATCACTTATATCTAATATATTTCCACACAAGATTAAATATTTATGGTTGTCCGATAACATCCCGATGAAGTGACACGGTAGATCTAATAAAAAAATTTAAGATAAATTTTAAATGATTTTGATATTGCATTAAGAAGTAAATTTAAAGTCTAATTCTATTTTATAAAACTAGTTTATAAGATGAGATTTGTACTCACTTATATATTATGAATTGACTTTATTATTTTTAGTCGATATAAGATTTTAAAAGAATAGAAAATGAATACAATTTTGAATGTTATTGAAAGACAGAATAAGATTTATAAACCTAATGTAATTTATGATATACAAGTTTGAGTTTCACAGGAAATAAAGATGAAATCAATTAATAATTAATATATAATAAAATCAATTCATAATTAATATATAATAAAATCAATTCATAATTAATATATAATAAAATCAATTAATATATAATAAAATCAATTCATGTTCTTACAACAAGGACCAAGAACACTAGAATAAGGTTGATAAGATCAACTCCTTTACAAATCTTCCGAACTTGGACTGAACTCTCTCGGCTTCTCCTCGAGTTGGGCTCTCGGCTTCTTCTCGGGTTGGGCTCTCGCGGCTTCTTCTCGAGTCGGGCTTTCGGCTTCTTCTCGGGTTGGGCTCTTGCGGCTTCTACTCGAGTTGGGCTCTCGGCTTCTTCTCGGGTTGGGCTCTCGCAACTTCTACTCGAGTTAGGCTCTCGGCTTCTTCTCGGGTTGGGCTCTCGGCTTCTTCTCCTCACAGGTGGGTGTGTGTACCTGCAAGGCGCTCCGATGCCAAAGTCAGATATAGTTTTATGTTCATCAGATCAATTGAATCTTACTTACCTCTTGAGTTGAACCTCTATTTATAAGGCTCTCTTATTGGGCTTAAAAGTTACTTGGGTCTTTTCTTTTTGCACCTAACATTTTGAAAACACACACCTGTATATTTGGGCCCATCTTATGGGCTTTGCTATAATCACTAATTTAATTTTACTTATTTACTTTTTATATTTAACCTTTCGGTTGAGACTTTCGATACAACCTTTCGGTCGAGACTTTCGATACAACCTTTCGGTCGAGACTTTTGGTACAACCTTTCGGTTGACCTTTCGACCTAGACAGTAGAATTCATAATAATATAAATGAGTATAATATATAAATATAGTATATAAAGTGTATGTTCACTTTATAAGTAAGTTTTTATAAATATAAATTAGATTTAAATTTATTTTTTAATATGATTTAATGGATCGGTCAGCACATATCGATTTTGATTCATTTATATCTTCACCGCACACAAAATATGCGTATGAGTATGTGATGTATTAAACATCTCACATCAAACAGAAGTACAACTAATTTATAAATTTTGAAGAATCTGTTTAAAGTTTTGTGCCAACAATTGCCGCCAGATTCAACAATTGCCGCTAGATTCACATAAAGCAGTGATCATGTGAGAAAGTTCACATGTGAGTGTTTGCAACCAGAAACCAATTCAACAAGCCTACATGTAAAATTCATATACACAATATACTCTTTTTAAAAAATATCAAGTATATATATTAATAAATATTTATAAAAATTATTAACATATATATATATATATATATATATATTATCAAGTTATAATTTTTTTATCTTTTCTTTAAGTTGATTCACAATTTTAAAACTGCACTGACTAGCTAAATAAGTTTTAAAATCTTATATTATAGGATGTATTTGATTTTGTTTTTAGTTTTAGATTTTAAAAACAATTTTATAAAATAATTTTTTTTAGATTTTTTTGTGGAAAGTAAAAGATGAGTAAACACAAATGAAAATATACATAAATAAAAATAGAAATTAAATACAAAAAAATAAGAAACTTAAATTATTATTATTTTATTTAAATATTAAAAGTAATATATTAATTTTAAAATAGTTTTTTTAAAAAAATTACACTTAAAAAAATCATGAAATGGAAATCAATTTTAGAGACAAAAAATAATTAATTATTATAATGACTAAATTAGTAACATTTTATAACTTTTAGTTTCTAAATTAGTTTATATTATTGTTAAATAATTTCTAAATTGATATTTAATTAGTTATCAAAGTTTTTGCTACTAAATTTAGAATCTAAATAATTGATAAATAAAACCTTGATAGCTAATTAGATACCAATTTAGAAACTATTTAACAATAATAAAAAAATTAATTTAAAAACCAAATTTTTTTAGTTTATCTAATTTAGTCATTGTAGCAACTAATTATTTTTTTTCTCTAAAATTGATTTTCTTACCGTATTACTCTTATTATATGAAAAAAAAACAGTTTTCAAGAATAGGAATTTAAGAGACCCTAACTCTCGCATCATAGATTAATAGAAAAAAAAAACTAAACAGAAAGGACTATTTTGTTTATTATCATGAAAATAGTTTCATGAATGATTTCCCTATTATAAATTTGAACATGTTTATCATACATAAAAATCTGTCATAGAATAATAGCGTAAAAGAATAATATAAATATGAGTGTATTGTAGTGAACTATTTTTCCTCCTCTCTCTTCCATGGAAGCTTCTTGCATTATTGAACATGAACTTGCAGAGAAACTATTGTTGGCTAGATTAGTAAATTGCATGAAAACCATCCTTTGCATATCTCAAAAACTCAATTATGAAATTATCCACTTAATTGTACTCTACTCCATATTGAACCTTGCCGATAGCAATTGGCAGAAAATAAAAAGATTTGACTTCTATTTATAAATACAATATACTGAATTTCAATGATTGAATAATTGAAAAATAGTAATTGAAAATGTTTGATTCACCTTCTACCAACATTATTTTTTATTTAAATTGGTGATGATGGGTGCAGAAGTATTAGGTGTCTTCGTCGATTATGATGGCAAATTGAAGGAAAATGGGTAGGTCAAGCTTCTTCTTAAAGCAGGGGTAACTATTTATGATTTTATACATATAGCTATTTATGATTTTTAAATGCAAAGCTCCATATTCATACCACTCATGAATTTAATAGACAAAACTACATCACTTTCTTCACATAAAAACTTTACATTTCAAATCGTTATTGTCATTATGCTTAAATTGACAAAATTATTGGTCCCAAACGAAAGCAGTATTTTGACATAACACGAATTTTATTTTTTTAAAATATTGTGAAATATCAAACAACAGATCAATGAAGCCATTTAACTACACAGCGATTGAACAACCACCCAAACCAATGCATATTTTAGAGAGTTTTTATTCTGAGAAATTTAGTGAAAAAAGAGAGAAAGTAATAGTATTTTTGTTCTGAAGCGCGGTCCAAATAAGCAGCAATGAAAAAATGTGCCGCAACAAAGTAAGAAAGTGAAAAGCAAATATTTTAGTGACCGAAACTCTGAGTGGCATTCATCATTGGAATGACATTTTTTTTATTATCATATTCCCATTTTTTTATCATTGTTCTTATTGTTCATCACAATCGGTAATGACCCACTAACTATGCCATATCTTGCGCCATAATTTTTAGTACAAAAATCTTCTAACATAAATTTATACTAATACTATTAACATATTGAAATTCAATTATTTTTTTTTGGTAAGAATATTTTGACCTTTCACAGCACAGATGTTCTTGTCTGCTTTATGTAAACATTATATTATCCAAAATCCCTGTAATCAAATTCCACTAAAGAATATGATAATTCCATACACATCTCAATCAAATAAATTTAAAAGAAAAAAAAATATCTCTAATTGAGTGGTAGCCGCAAGTACATTTTGGAAAGAAAAGAAAAACTATTGTGGTGCTTTAACAGTGGCCGAATCACGTATAAAGTTAGTTTCTTCTTTATGTGATGTGAGAGTATGGATCTCTCATTTATTCTTTAATTCTCAGAAAAAATAATATAGATATTCTAGGGAAAAAGATAACTAATAGTTGTTTTAAGGATTTAGTTTAATTATATAAAAGTAATCCACTGTGGGTATGAGTTCTTTATTTATTTTTTAAAAAGTTTTTGGCAGGATCTATTTTTGATTGGTTAATTTTACACATTGTGAGGTGGGAAACCTTTGTAATTACGGATGCATATGTGTGTGTATAATACGTATATATTAAGAAACTTGTTTTAAAGAAGGTGGGACTAAAATTGTATAATTGAAAAGATTAAAAAGAGTTTCGTATGGAACATGAATGGTATTGTTACATGTTGGCTTTGGCATGATATGATATGACAGTGGTGGAATACATTCATTACGGACGCTATCTGTTGAGAGAGGAAGGAGGTTGCAGGATTAATTGAAGGGAGAAATCCTTGTGTTGTGTTGTATTGTGGGAGTTTACAACAGAAGGGTGTGGAGAACAATAAGTCCAACACAGACACAACACTATCAACTGTTTCTGTGAACAGAGAATGGTGGAGTCAGAGTGGGTGGGGAGAAAGGCATGATCTACCTGTGTTCGCAGCATCACTGTTCCCATGCCTAACCCTTATGTAGAACAACGACCACACACCCTTACCACAAAGCTATAGGAATCCCTTAGTATTTCACAATTTTGTGAGTTTCACATCTTTTTCTCTATTTTCCTCGCTACTTGCATTGTACTTGCAGCATAGGTTGTTTTTTTTCTTTTGTTTCTGCTGGATTAATACACTGGGATTTCTTGTTTCTATTTTTTAGTTTTGTCTTTCACTTTTCTCTGGTTGGTTTCGTTGGTCAAGGCTGAGTTGTTTTCTGTTCTACGTTCTTTTTGTGTGTCTCTCTCTTGTTTTCTGGGGGAAGGACTTTGTGGAGTGTGTTTAGCTGACACGACCTAAAAGTTTTGTCTCTGTAACGAAATTTGCGGCAATCATTGCGGTTTAACTTCTGGGGGTGACGGGGTGGAAGTAAAGTTGGTGACTTTGAGATCTGGGTGGGGCTGATATGCAGAGACTACAGGAATGAACAAATTGGGTATGTTATTCTCTTTGTTGGTTGAGACAATTGTTAATTTTCGTTGGGAGGTTGTATGCTAAGGAGATAGAGAATTGGTTGGGGTGGAGTGGACTTGTTGATTTTGGTTCGCAGTTTGGGACAAGAGACTCGAGATCTGGGAATAGTAAGGTTTTAGGTTGCTCGAGCTAGATAATCAATTAAGGGGTTGTTCAGATCTAAAGAGAAATGAAGTTGTCTTGACTGAGACTATATATAGGAATACTACTTCTCTGAGTACTTCAGATTAGAAGATTTTGTAACTCAAAGGATGAGTTATCTTTATGCATTAGGCAGAGGGTTCTTGCAGTTTTATTTTCTTTGGGGAGGGAGGGGCAGAACTCTTTTTCTGGCTATGTTGATAGATTGGCATTCTTTTGTTCTAAGCACTAGTGGTATGTTTGGGAAAACGATGAGTTGAACTTAGCTAACATTTTTTTTTCTTTCATCCATGAATATTGTTGCTTCTCTGTTTTGTGCTTTGGACGGATGCATGGTGCCTCTAAAACGGCAATCCAAACACACTTGAGATCCAACGCTCAATTGTATCATGTTCTAAGCTGCCGAAAAACTGCATTTCAGTAAGGTTTATCCTATTGACGATTGTTCATTTGCTTGCAGCTTGGATATGGGGAGTCTTGCGGTTGAAACTGAGGATGTAAGCTCTGATATATACCTTTCATTGGGGCTGAAGGAATTAGATAAAGGAGTGGGAGCTCCTCGGGTTTTATCACTTCTCTCTTCTCTTCTTGAGAGATTAGTTCAGAGAAATGAAACGCTATTGGAGGCAAATCACATAAAAGATGTTGTTACAGTATTTCATGGTTTAAGAGCTCCTACTCTGAGTGTTCGTAAGTACATTGATCGTATCTTCAAGTACTCAGGTTGCAGCCCATCCTGCTTTGTTGTGGCACACATATATGTGGATAGATTTATTCAGCACACAGAAATCAAATTGACTTCACTTAATGTGCACCGGCTTTTGATAACAAGCATTATGCTAGCCGCAAAGTTTATAGATGACGCGTAAGTGCAAATTTTAAACTGAACAAGCGCACATAATATCTAGCTGTTGTTGTATGCATTATGTATCTTGTGGTGGATATGCTAATGCTACATGTAAAACTTATCTATGTGTGGGCCTCATATTGTGATATTTATTAGTAACTGCTATGGCCGGTTGATAATGACAACCTTAACGATGTTAAATATGCGGAATCAATTATATGTTTGACAAAAAAGAGATGATTTAAAAGAAAAATAATAGTTCTTCATGCTTCCTGAGTATTTGATATGGTCTATATTTGTTTCATTCAGCTGAAGCTGTTAGCTTACTTTTCTGTCTGGTTTACAGATTCTACAATAATGCTTACTATGCAAAAGTTGGCGGAGTAAGCACTTCTGAATTAAACAGGTTGGAGATGAGTTTTCTGTTTGGAGTAGATTTTAGACTTCAGGTTAGTGTAGACACGTTTGGAAGATATTGTAGGCAATTGGAGAAGGAAGCCGCAGAAACACTACAAATTGAAAGGCCAATGCAGGCTTGTCGAATTAAGGAAAGCTGGTCAAACAAAGACGACCCAACTTGTGCTTCCACAATTGCAAGATGAAAATATGCCTGCACCAATGTAATATAGCTGTCCACGATTAACGGAGACATTGAAATTTGAAGTTTTTCAAAGAGAGAAAAGATTGTTGTATACACGCCATTTGAAAATTCAACCATTCTTTTACAGACACGGTTGTGGTTGGTTTTGCTTCCTTGTTTTTTCTGTATTTTGTTTGCCCCTTGTTTGTAATTGCAAGCTTGGAACCACATAGAGATTGTGATGAAATTTTATCCCTTACAATTACAATTCATTTCACTTTGCTCCAGTACTTGGTTGGTTATGTTATGGCCTTAACGGTAAGCACTGTAAAGAGTAGACTCTATCAACGCCATAGATAACTTACTGACACCACAAAACTGTTAATAGGCGGCACTTTCTAAGGATCTCGGAAACTTCAATGGACGAAGTATATATACCATTCATGTACATATTCCCACTCGTTATCCACTTTTCCCCTTTCTCAAGCTAAGTGTTACGATGCTGGTAAAGATTACACTGCTTTTATTCCTTGAGATTTAGACAAAGAATCACCAAATATAGAAAGGTGAGTGACTTAAAGTTTGAGCTTAAGAATGAAAATGAATAGACTGTCAGATTCCCATCCGTTCCAAGAAGACATTTATCCAATCCATCTTTTGAAACCAACAGTATTACATCTTAATGGTATATAATTAATCCAGCTTTGTTAATCCTAGACCCATAATCGGTACCATGTTCCAGTTCCACGAAATGTGATTTTTTTTTGCCGTAACAAAGCAAAGCACCATTTCGCCCTGATAGATAGGTGGGGGCAAGATCAGGTAGTATATATATGTAATAGAGCAAAGCTACACCATTTCGTCATTACCATTTTATTGCTTTGCCTCAATCATGTTTATCTATTTAGCAATATGAGCTAGAAGATCATTCAAAAAGTATAAGCATCAACCATAATTTTTAAGAAACATCTCCCTATAATAATTAAATATATGCTACCACATATGTTTGATGCATGCTAACTCCCATCCCATTGCACGCTACTAATTATATACAGACACGGTTATGCATGACACATTACATAGCAACAATGGCTTTAAATCCTTTCTTTCGTCTGCCTCAAGGCTCCAAATGTAGTCTTGTGGGAACATTCACCTTTCTCTTCCAGAATGTCATTCATAACCACAATTCCACATTCATCTAATCCATACGGAGTTGTCTTCAGCAGTTAGTTCCAGGAGGTCTCATAATTTTCAAATCAAGTTTCGGAGAATTCTGCTTTCATAAGCAAACATGTGCCTTCACCTAGAGGGCCTCTCCAGTGCAGTCCAACCAAACTTACCTTTTCTAAAATCTGCTAGGACACGGAATGCTGCTTGATGAACATCTCCATTAAATACTCGAACTGCAAGCTTCTCTACGAATCTGCAATTTAGTAAATAAAATACACTGTTAAGAAGAAACTATGTAAAAATATGAAGAAACATTACCATGGTCTGGCCTCTAAATGCAAGACATATCAATGCGAATTAGAAAAAAAAAATCACGTACATTTTACCATTTTGACTATCTACATCAATCTTGTACCGTTTACGAAGAGTATCTCCTCCTGCGATCAAATCAAAGACTGAGAATTGGTAGTTTTAGAGGAAAGAGAGATCAAACAATGTAATATTGGCCACAGCGCTGTGTAACTTCATAAATAACAGAAAACACGTCGGAAAATAACACGTCGTGTAAAATGTCAGTGAAACAGTTGAAATTGATATCATAAGCAAGGTCGCATGAGAAAGAAACCCACCCACTGAATTCTATAAACTGACGTTTTTCTCAACTAAAATAGGTTTCTCTGTCACGTCACATACCTACTGTGGGAAGTTTTGTGAGCATCTGCACAAGAATTGCAGCAACATCAGACACATCATAGGACCTCTCTCCAATATCATCACATATGGCGAGTTTTATAGCAGCTGACTGATCACTGATTCGCATTGGGAGTATCCCAGGAGAATCCAGCAGTTCAAGATCTTTCCCAAAACGAACCCACCTATCACATCAAGAAAGAACTATGACAAATTACATATTCAGCACATGTAATGAGAGACCAAGTGATCCACAACTGTTTTATTTAAGCTTAGACTTTTAGTCGGAACAAATTAGTTGTAGCATACTCAGGAAACTGTTTTTGACACTATTAGCACTTGAACAGAATGTACTTTGTATATCATTAACTTTTTCTTTGAGCAAAGAAAACCCAGAAGCTATAATTTTCAACATTTGGGATGAAAAATTTACCATGAAATTCAGAGGACTGGATGCATCCATGAGATTTAGTCCATTCGTTTTTTGTCATTTTAGTTGTCATTTAAGAGTCAAGAATAGATGACATACAAATTTAAAAGTACTAAAGTTAGTTCAAGTAATAGGTCAAACAAAATACAAAATTAATTTATGAATACAAAAAATTGCTGCCAATTTTAAATACTCTCAATCTATCAATAAAAAGAATTATTTAGTTAAACAAAATGAAGAACCTACCTCAAGTCTCTTGTAACTCCTGGCCTGGGAGCTGCTGGGCACATTCTTCGCTTTAACAAACGGTTGATCAAAGATGATTTTCCAACATTAGGGTATCCAACTATTCCAGCTCGAATCTATTAAACAGTAGCATACGTACTTTAAATAAAAATAATGTGATAGACAGTGAAGTGAATGACAACAATCAGCAAAAAAAGTTATTTATCATACAATTTACTGAGCACATTTTAAATTAGAGAACAGGGGATCAACGAGAAAGAGTACTGTGACTTGTGGAAACAAGAAGGTATTCATCTTTCTTTCTCTAACAAACCATGTGTTGCTTTATTTTTTAGATGGAAATGTAGCCCTTTAAGTTAAAGAAGAAAGAGAATGGCGAAAGCTAGTATGCACACAGTACAGTTATTTCTTTCTCTGATAAAAGGTATGTTTTCCTTATTCTTTGAGAAAGAAAAGTAGGATTTTTACCAGAGAATTGGCATAAGAAAATGAATAAAAGACAGAAAATGAGTATGCAATTGCTAGGAGCAACCCACCGCGCGAGGAAGTAGCCCTTTGGCTCGACGCTTAATATTTACATCAGCTGCTAATTCCTTTGCTAACCGGCCTAGCTTCATCGTTCCCTGTACTGACAACACGTAATCAAGCATCCTGTACTTGAAACTTCAGAATATGGAGAGCTATGGGAGAAAGAAAGATATTGTTTCAATACCATTCCAAGCTTCCCATTGGAGAAGACAGCTTTTGTGCCATTCTTAGTAAAATAATCTGCCCAAGCATTGCGGTCTGCAGTTGATATCATGTCTTCTCTATTTAAAACCAAAATTCTCTTTCTATTTCCAAGCCATAAATCCATCTACAAAGCAGAAGTAAAAGTAAGATGAAAACTAGGAATGTATCATCCTAGAACATGTGGCCTCAATATGGTATTGGGATGTAATGTCTTACACGCTTACTAATACTTCATGTCCCAAAAGAATAAACTGTTATTCATAAAACTAAGAAACCATGTAAAATGACTGTAACACTTTATACCTAAATTGCCTGTTAAATAAAGACGCCAAGACCAACAATAGAGAACTGCAAGAAACAAGTATATATTTCTTCAACCAAATTGAAGATGATAAAAGAAAATCTCTTAGGATTTAAATACTACGAAGGAGTGGGAAAAACAAAAAAAAAGTTCAATCAAATTCAATCACTGTTATTTTTAGATATACATATACTTCTCAAGAAGCACTTGTAGCAGAAGAAAATAAAAGGAATCAAGTTGTGCACCTCAACTTTTCAACATTACCACAACAAGTGAAGTGTACAAGTTGATTTTCACATATTCAAGTAGTTTAACTCATTTTACTTTCTACTTCTGTGTGTGCTGAGAAGTCTGTTCAAATTGGCTCTTAGTTCAAGTTAACAATGGGTGCAAAAGATAAATGATAGATTGGGCCTCCTTAGGCCCAAGAAAAATAAAATTAAATGGCTGAAGGATTTTATTGGTTGGACTTGAGAAGTTATTTCTAATATAATATTTTTCTTTAATTTGAATTTCCTAAACACTAGATGATGACGCTTGTAGGGTTGTCATCCCTTTAGCTAGCTATTGAATTAAGGGTTCTGTAATGCGATCAATGCAAAATATGAAAGTTTCAAAGCAATTTCTAGTTTTAGCATCTTCTATGTAGCCTTCTTCATAGCATAAGAGTAGCTATAGCTTTTAATCGTTCTATCAATAAGTAAAGCACAAACATCATTCATGTCAACTCTAAGCGGATACTTAACAAAGTTAATGTTTTTAATTTTTAAAAAAGAAAGAAAGATACTTGCCTGTGGATGACTTGTGGAGATAGGAATTCGTCCATCCCGCACCTCTATCACAACATCCATCAATTTGAGCTGCTCCTTCAGTTCTTTTTCTGCTTTTGCAATATGACCAGGAAACCACTGCCCCATGCCCCACAAGAATATCAGCAGTTCGAATTGTGTACTAATGCAACAGTACACAATGCATATGAATGAGGAGACACATAAACAAATACCTTACCTGCACAGGGCGCAATGTCTTTGTCCAGTGATAAAGATCAGTGTTAATGTCACTCCAAAGATCACTCTCTGCTTGACACCCATCAAATAAGTTGCCGTTGGGATTGCCATATCCATTATCCCTCCAACTGGGGCCTCCCACACCAATTATCTGCATCACAAAAACTGAATATATTACGAAAAAGATGAAAACTTGAATTTCTCAAACAGCAACACATAAGAAATAACAAAGCCCGCGAGATGCAATCTCAGGAGGTGAAAGTGAATTGGAAAAAGATAGAAAAGGGGAAAAGGGTTGCCTGAATAGTGGGAGATTGGGATGAGAGAGCTGATGCGGAGAATCTGCCACGGTTGGGAAGGAAGTATGGGGGACTTGGTGGAGAGTTGGGGACCCATAAACCTGATAGCTGAACACTCATCACTGTGCTATGCAACTACTCACTCTAAAACTCGCGAGTTTTTGTTTGGGATAATACTGAAGGAAAACGGAAGACGTGTCAATTGAAAGGAGAGTGGATTTTTTTTATCATACCAAAATCTTGACTAGGGTTTTCTTTCCCAAAATGACCATATTCTTATTAAGAAGTCATGTCACTATATGGATTCATATGTTTAGCATAACTCGTTTGGTTTAGGTATTTTGTGTGTGTTTATATTTCTATTTTTAGTTACTTACCAATTAGATTATATGATGAGAATTAATGTTGTTCAAATTGTTTGGTAGCTGTCCATATCAAATATAAACATATTTTGTTTTACATAATATTATGTAGAGGTTAAGTTACTAAGTTATGATTCATATTATATTAGTAGAATATAGTGTTACATAGATATGAGGAATTGTATGTATATATATTGATGTTATTCACATTGTTTATTTTATTACTGTATTCACATGTTTTTGGAATATACACTTTCATTCTCTTAATTTCTGTTTTTTTTTTCAAAAAATAAATATATTCTAAAATTATATAATTTGAAATGTAATAACTCATTTCATATTGTACATTCTGGAAGACCTTTCGAGATCCAAAAATACATTCTTAAATGTGTAATTCGGAATGATTTTAGAATATACACTTTGGATCCGAAAATACATTTTAGAATGTGCAATCCGAAATGTATTTTTCAATGACAACTTTGTCATTTCACCCCCTCATGAGGGTGCAAGTTGAAATTCATGGGGTGTAGAAGGGCAAGTTGGTCATTTCATTTTGTAGCACAATCTAGAATGGTAGAAGATTGTTTCATGAGGTAAGTGTAATTTCATTGATTATAGTTGAAAAAGTGACATCTAGTATTCTGAAAATGTATTTGTGTAGATATTTAGTAAGTGAGATGACTTACTTCAGTGGGTGTGTAAGATAGTCTTTGAACTAGATTTTCTAATTGTCATATTAAGATCTCACAAAGTAAATGGATAACAAGTAATGAAGACCTATGTGTTGTTAGATTGTGAAAGGGGTGATAAATATATAAAATACAAAAAATAATTCCATTAACTTTCATTCAAAAATCAAGTGAATCTCTTATAAAATTCATAGTCATAATCTAAAATGAGATAAATTCAAATTTAAATTTCATGTATTTAACACGTCTTATATGTGTATGTCTTATATGTGTATGTCTTATATGTGTTCCATGTGTTTCATGTATCTACATAACATCCTTCTTGTTGTTCCTAGAGAAAAAATATTGATAATCAAATTTGCATAAACATGTCACTTTTATTCGAATAATCATTTATTTATATAAATTTTTAAAACTATATTTAAAAACATACATTTCTTTGAAAGAAAATAAAAAAAATAATATATTTAGTTACGTCCACGAATTTATGAAATAAAAATGTTATACTCCATATAGTTCAATTTTCTTAATTCAAATTAAATTTGATTTGCTTAAAAATTCAAATTACTTTAATTAGTGTGATTCGAAGTTTCAAATTTGTTAAGTGAGAAAGTCAAGGTGAACGATTATATAACATCTCAAGAGGTGATTTATTTTGTAGTAAAGGTGTTGGCAAGCGATTAATGATATATGTGGCAGTTAAAACGCATTCCCAAAATTCTAATGGTAAATGAGATTGAAATAAGAGGGCTCGTGTTGTGTTTAAAATGTGTCTATGTTTGCGTTCTACTACTCCATTGTGTTGAGGAGTGTAGACATTCAATACCTTTTTTGAGAAAAAAAATTACGCATAGAAATAAATTCTAATTCGTTGTCATCGTGGATGGTTTTTAATATATACCTAAAATTGATTTTGTTCAAAAGTAATGAATTATTCTAAGAGATATTGGGTTTCAGACTTGTGATTCATAAGGAATAATCAAGTACATCTAGTATAGTCATTCAGACTTGTATTTAATTGTGCTTGTAGATGAGATGGGCGCAGTTGAGCCAGTGGACAGATTAACATTTGGAATAAATGATGATGAAGTGTGTGAAAAATTGTGAATCAGATGCAAAATGATTGGTTCCTCCGCTATCCAAAATTCATGGTTTCGTAAAAGCATAATTAACAGACGAGTTATGGGCAAACAGACTTGCAGCGCTAACAAAAGCACCAAAATCGGTGTTCTTATACCATATAAGAAAATTGTATGCAAGAAGATGGAAAGATAAAAGATGTTTTTATTCTGTATATTTAGATCACTTCATGTATAGGAAATATATACTAGTGTAGGGAGTTTCTCTCTCCAAATTACAATCTAATTAGGTAGGGATCCACTAATCATGAGATTATATCATTATTCAATATCGTACAATATTGCATACAATAATTGCGTATAATTTGATAATTATTATTTCCTTAATAATAATATATAAGGTTGTGTGTAGTACATTATAAACACACCTGTAACTATCAATATGAAGTAGTGACACCTAACAACTCTAAAAAAGTATAGATAATCACTATTTTTGAAGTATTATAGAAGTATAACTTTTTTGAGAAATATTTTAACAAAAAAGTGATGTTACATGGGTAAAAAGGGTTTAATGCCCATTAAATATTATGTTTAAATATAATTGTAGAATATATATTACTGAAAGTAAAAAAAAAAAAAATAGCCTCTTGATATCACTATTTTCATTAGCTATCAGCTGCTCTAAGATTAATGAGTGGCTGAGGCTGAGAAATAGTACAGATCTTGTGCCTAGATTCTACTAAACAAGGCAAGGCTCCAGCACCTATTATGAGGTTATGATACTCTTGTTTCAAGATAATAGTAAAACAAAAATAAAATCAGAATCCAAATGTTATATTATCTTCAAAAAATAATTAAAAAGTAAATACCTTTATGGATTCATTGACCTTCTATATTCAATAGAAAACTACATATTCTAAAATTGACAATTCATTATAGAAAATTGTTATGAGCTAAGAATGCAATTCATCCTAGTTAAAACATCATGAGATCAAAAATAATTTCTACCATTCATTAAGGTTAGAAATAAGTCATTTTTCCTTAGCACATAAACCCTAACTAATAGGGTAGAACAACTACATCTTTAAAGTATATAATTATATTTCAACCAACATATGACAACAAAATATTAATCATTCTACCATTATCATCATTTCGTGCTCTTGTAGTGGAAAATGGCTCACCAGAGCAAGAACAACGCCACAATCCAAAAGATCCTCGATTAAGAGAAGCAACAATGAAATGAAATTCAGTAACAGCACAGACACATATCAAAGCAATTAGCAAAGAAAAAAAGGTACCATTTTCTGCAAGTACGGAGAGGTTGTGAATGCCTTTCTAAAGGTAAGAGGATCCGAGGTAGTGGAATTATGAAGTGAAAAAGAAAACTTTATGTAAGAAATGGAAAGAATAAATAAAATATTTTTATTATCTTGTGTGCATATTTACATCACTTCATGTATAGGAATATATACTAGTGTAGTGAGTTTCTTTCTCCAAATTACAATTTAATTAGGTAGGGATTCATTATCATGAGATTCTATCATTATTAAAAATTGCATATAATTGAATATAATATCGTACAATATTACATACAATAATTGTGTATAATTTGATAATAATTATTTCCTTATTTGGAGGAGACTATATTCTTCCATTTAAAATATATGAGGTAAGTGTAATTTCATTGATTGTAGTTGAAGAAGTATGACTTATATTCTAAAAATGTATTGTATTTGTGTAGGTATTTGGTATATGAGATGATTTAATTCAGTAAGTATATAAGGTGGCCTTTGAACTGGTTTTCTAGTTGTCATGTCTGTAGACAATTCTATAAATTATGGAAACTCGATGAATTGGAAAAAGAAGGGAATTTCAAATAATGAATAGAATCCAAATGTATTGAGATAAGAGAAAGATAACATAAATTACGAGTTTTTTTCTATCCCTTTAACCAATCTCACAAGAGCCTTTATATAACACCGTTCACTAACAACAACAAAAACAAAGAAGAATGAAGACATGTGTGTAGATATAGGTTGTGAAAATGAGAAGTATATAAAATATAAAATATAAGAGTGAGTGAATATCCTTCCTTAGTCATGATCTAAAATGAGATAAATTCAATTTAAATCTCATATGTTTAACATGTCTTATGTTTTCCATGCATTTTCTATGTGTTTCATATATTTTAGTACACAACACCTTTCTTCTTGTTGTTAGAGAAAAATATTGATAATCAAATTTACTTAAATGAATCATTTTATTCGAATAATAATTTATTTATATAAAATTATATTTAAACAAAATGCATTTCTTTCAAAGAAAATAAAAAAGGCAATATATTTAGTTACGTCCTCCAATTTATAAAATAAAAATGTTATACTCCATGTAGTTTGATTTTCTTAATTCAAATTAAATTTGATTAGCTTAAAAATTCAAATAAATTTAATTAGTATGATTCGAAGTTTCAAAGTTGTCAATTAATATAAACCGATAAGCAATATTTAAAAAAAAAATATTATATATGTTATAATAATATAAAATTATAGTGTTAACTATATTTTTAATAACTTATTTTGTATCGGTTTTTGCTTTTATTATTTTTATAAAATCTTTACCTCGAGAGACTTTTTTCTATTTAGATTAAGTTCTGGGTTGAATAGATATGTTTGGTTTTAAAGTTTACGACAATTAAAAGCCGCTCCTAGCAATTTTAAACGGTCAAATATTAAAAAAAATAAAAGCAAGCCCAAATTCAAATAAGTAACTCCCTCCATCTGAATTTGTTTTGTAAGTTTTTATTGTGCCTTTTTAGGACATGATTACCATTTAATATCTATTTTCACATAATCTAGATATGATCATTAAAATATGGAATTGTTCTCACATACAATGTGGAGACTGCAACCAAGTTTAAGAATTGCAAAAATGGTTAATAAGAATGATTATTTTTCTCAAGTTTGATTGCAACTCATTTGAATGGTATTGTGTCATGTTTTGTTAATTTTTTATTATTTTTGGATGACTTATGAAGAATGAATTTTCGATTTAGTTGTAATATTGTTTTATTGCCCAATTGTTTATAGCTTTGAGATAAATTCATGGAGGCCAAAACTTATAAGCCACCTTTCAATAGGAGATCCTTAAAGACAAGATCATTACGAAGGTTTCATTAAGGTGAAGTCATGTACTGTAAAAATGATAAATTAAAAGTTACTCAACAGAATCACTATTCCCCACTTCATACCCTAAAAAAAGAATGATCTGAGCTTTCTATATCCAACTAACATTTACAGCTCTGTACATTTTCGCCTTTCCTCCTTCATGGTTCAATCTAGGAATCCTCACAAGTCAACTGGATGAGACTTAACAAGTAAAGTAGAGAAGAACATGCATATATTTGGAAGAATGTGATGTACCAGGGAACAATACCTGCATATTGAAAAAATGAAAACAAGATATAATAGAATGATGAATGAAATGAAAGTTACTCACCCCCTCTATATAAACATGGTAAAGAATGGAAGTACTGTACAGGTTGTAAAAATGGAAACATACCATGGTTCAGATCTCAGTACATCAAATTTCTCCAACATAAACAGTATGCATGCATGTCTTAATGAAGTAGCATTGAAATCTTCAGCCACCTTGTACAGTATTACAACATTTTCCACTGATATTTCCTATAAAATTAAGTTGGTTAGCCTTGAGATGAAATTAAGCCATTAGAAAAACATTCATAAGAGCAAAACAGAGTTTTGGTGTACCTGAATAATAGCATATTCACAAATACGCTTGAGACCGTCCAGAAGATACTGATCTGCCGCTCTGAGGAGATCCTGAGCCATATCCAAACTGACATCTACCGTTCCAGTATATATAAATCTAGAAGTTTCAACGTAAAATTAGTTGTGATATTACCAAAACAAAAGGAAAAGATGGCTGAAAATGCACCTCATCATCAATTCAAAGACATCCCACTTTATATTTGGAATCACTACATTTTTTGCTTCCCTCTCCTGCACCACAATTTGCAAGACATTACATTAATATGGATATTTTCACCTAACTGACGATTTCAGTTCCACAGATCCCCTGGTCGTATTTTAATTGTTACAGCTGGTATGTGACCTTTTTACAAGAAAGGATGAAATTCTTTTACACCATTCCACAACAAATAAAAAAATGAGGACTTGAAAATAAAGCACAATAACAACTGATTAATGCTTACCCTATAACTGCCATCAAACATGGCGCGAAATATGTCTGAAGAAACTAAACAATCTCTATGAGCATAAAAGGTTCTACCTGAAAGAAAGAAAAAAAAAGTAAATTAGTACATATATCGAAATCAGTGTGCATAGAAACTAAACAAAATTAATAGCTGGAGAAAATTTAACAGCAGATACTCCACCTTCAACCAGGAATGTAATGTCAGAAAGTTTTGGATTGTTTACATATTCCTCGCCCAAGTACACCTACAGAAATATTATTCGTTAACAAAAATATTGAGAGAAAGAAAACGTCAACATCCCATTTTCACCCCTCAGCATATGGACAGCAAAATATCAGATATTTAACTTTAAAGACGATAACTATTCTAATTCAAATAATGCATTTATGATGTGTTAAGCCCGCTTGTGAAGAGAAAAGTACCTGAGGACTTGGTGACGGAGGAGGAAGTTCAAAAAGGGAGACAACGGAAGAATGGGCTTTGGCAGCCAATTTGTGAAGCGCAGCCGAAGCATCACTCATCTGCCTTACGTTTGGAGATTTAAGCATGTCCAGCAGCAAATTTAATCCTGAAAATTTAGAGCCGTACAGAATGAATACGTGTACAATACTGTGAGTGAGAAATTAAAAAAAATGCAGAGAACAATTATTTACCTCTGTTGTCAATGAATATAGTTTTACTATCACGAGGAGAACATAAATATGCAAGAGCAATAGCTACACGTCTTTGAACCACTTCTTCAGGGTAGCACATAAGACGTATTAGCTGTTTCAACACCTGCCAAAGAGGAATAGATATAAAAAAAAAACGTATCCAATCCAGTAACATTAAAACAAATGGAAAACATTACAAGTCACCGCGCAAAGAGTTTGTAAGAAAACTCACTCGCCCTTGAGTCTTTTCCTCCAATCTTTTTAACGTCTTCATGGCACACTCTACAGTTTGCTGCCAGTTAAGTGACAATCACAAGACACAGTTGATGAGAGAGTTGTGTGCAAATTTATCACTTTTATCACAGAAGAATGAATGAACATACTTGATTTTTGAAATTTCCAGCCTTCAGTCTTTGAAAACCATCAGCCTTAATAATACAAACAACATTGTCCTATCATAAAAAGTTGTTACATCAGCGACAGCATATCATATTATCACTAAGCATCAATGATTCCTAAAGGAAAACAAACATTGTTGGCGGAGAAAAGAAGGAGATTAACTTCACCTCATTATCAGAAAGACCATAGAGGGCAAAAACAACATTTTGTTGGACAGGCGTCTTCTTTGAGTCGAGAAGTTTAAGTAATGGCTCTATACCTCCACTTTGAGCAATACCAGCTTGGTTATGCGAGTCCTAAAGTTTGAACGACATGAGCAAAAATAATAGATTATGATAGAAAATGGCAAAGTAAATTCAATTTGGATTCTTCAATTCTAAATTGCTTTTTATAAGAAAATGGCTAAATGTTTGTTGCTACTAATAATCACCTGTGCCAACCTCCCAAGTGCAAAAGACGACATTTCCTGAAGCTCGGCATCAGAAGACTTCAGCATATCAACCAATGGTGGAATAGCCCCTCGTTGGGCAATATGAACCTGTATGAACCACAAAATACGAAAGTCAACAAGTAGACTTTATAACTGACTGATAAATCATATTAAAAGTTTGCAAAACTACTTAATCCACCTTGCAATCTGAATCTGTTGTGGCAAACTGACCAAGTAAAAGGGCTGCTTCTCTTCTGCTCTCCGAACAATAGGAACTAGAACTGAAATTATAGACTAGCGAAGATTACTCAGAAGGAAAAGTACCAAATTACTAAATACTAATAATAAAGTAATGACTCACTTTCAGCAAATAACAATAATGTTTAATAAACAGATCATTCGTCTATGGATTTCTAACAGGAAAACCCAAGACTGAAGTACAACTATACCTAAGTGAACAAATGACAGGTTGTAAAGCACCAGCTAAAAGAACATCTTTCTTAATATTTGGCGAAGAGTGAACCAGATTTCCAATCACACCAATCTACAACAAGCGTTAATTAAGTTGCGTTAGTAGTGTAGAACTCTGCAAGCAACAGACTACCAAATACATTAATCATATAAAGTAATACAAGCATCTTACCGCCTCAGAATGTAATTTAGAATCCTCTGATCCAAGCATTAGTACAAGAGTAGGTAATGCATCGCATTCAACTATCTGCAATTTTTTTATCTTGTAAACAACCAAGACAACCAAATTTATCACATCAATTGAATGCAGGAAGATAACTACCTGATTTTTATTGCCATCATTTTTAAATGCAAGAGTTCTTAAGGTCCGTGCAGCTGCTCTCTGTACTTTAATATCACCAAATTCAAGCAATTCAACCAGAGGAGGTATACCACCTTCTCTCCTGCGTATACCATAGGTATATATAAGTATAATAAATACAGTTGTAAAATATATATTACTGAAAGTACCAAAAAAAAGAGAAATACCTAACACAAGTCTTGATATCACTATTTTCATGAGCTAAGCTCGTTATTGCATCAGCTGCTCTCTTTAGAAGATTAATGAGTGGCTGAGAAATAGTACAGATCTTGTGCTTCTTTAAAGATTCTACTAGACAAGGCAAGGCTCCAGCACCTACTATGAGGTCCTGATACTCTTGCTGTTTCAAGATAAAAATAAAAAAAAATCAGAATCTAAATGTTATATTATCTTAAAAGAACTAACTAAAAATAAATACCCTTGTGTTGATGCATTGACATTCTATATTCAATAGAAAACTACATATATTAAAACATCAGGAAATCAATAATAATTTCTACATTTATTATGTTAGAAATAAGTCATTTTTCTTTAGCACATAAACCTATGACAAAAAATATTAACAAACAAATATTCCATTATCTAACTTCAAATCATTCTATATAATACACCGCTTAATTACTAAAGAGGAAAAAAATAGTATAATTTACTTACTTTGACTGCGAGAAGCTCGATAATGAGAGCACATCCTTTGGCCATCTCACACTCCTCATGATCGATAACTCTGTCACTAGAGTCTTTACCTATATTACTATTATCATCATTTCGTGCATCTGGCAGTTTAAAATGCCTCACCAGAGCAGGAACAACACCACAATCAAGCACAGTATCCACAAGATCCTCTGGTTAAGAGAAGAGGCAATGAAAAAAAAAATTCAGTAACAGCACAGACACGGATCAAAGCAGTTAGCAAAAGAAAAAAAAGGTACCATCTTCTGCAAGTACGGAGAGGTTGTGAATGGCTTTCTGAAGTGTAAGAGGATCCGAGGTAGTAGAATTAAGAAGAGAAACCTGACGTAAAATCTTCTTACGGAACTTTGACGAGAGGCATTGAGCCTTGAAATCTGATTGGTTCTGGCTTAGATCTCCTTCAGGTTTACGCTTCAAGCCTCTTGATACAGTGTTAGGGTTTTCCATAGAATCTTGAGAAGAGATAAAAAGAATAAAAGGAAAACAGAGGGTAGAAGATGGGAACAAAATTGGAGGGAAATCTGAACTTCCAAGAAATCAAGAACAAAATTCTGGGTGTGTCTTATATATAGCTGTGTTTTAATTTGAGTTTTGGCGGTAACTTTCCCGCCAGATCATTGCATGTTCAGTCTTAACATTTTATAAATTTAAATATGTTAATTATCTTAATTTTGAAATTTTACTTTTTTGTCCATTTTTATAAATAGTAAATTTGGTCCTAAATGATTGGTTCTTTAATATTTTTATTTGTATTTAAAAATGTTTACATTATCAGTTAATTATTACACTGTTAAATATAGACTTTTATTTTGAAAAAAAGTTTTTCTTTTGTGACTTAGTTACTTTTCTCAAAATATTTACTTATTCTTTAACAATTTCTCATAGTGTTGAATCAAAAATTTAATTGGGTTCTAGTTTCATTCTAAATCCTTGTTAAAATGCACTAATGTGTATTATATAACAAGAAAAGAAATATTATATATAGAATATCATATTTCTATATGTAAATAATTACAAAACAAGGTTAATTGATTGATCTTTTGTAATATAATTAATTTTTATTAATAATTATATTTTTTAAATAAATAATTAAAATACTAAATAAATAAAATTAATTAATTTAAATTTTAATATCAATTAAAATAATTTGTTTAAGTATATATTATTCTAAAATTTATTTTTTCTATATTAAAAATTATAATATTTTTTAATTTAATCTGTAACACCCCGGACAATACATCTAACTATTACAACATGGTTATACATATTTCCGTAAAAGCTTACCGTTTTTCAAAACATTCTTAATACGTGATTAAGACATATGGAAATACAAATATTTACAATATAAGTTTCAAAATTAACGCCTTAAAACTCTTATAATCCTCAGACACCTGTAAGATCATCTGCTCGTGTACGTAGTACAGTCATCGCAGTTCAAACACAGCAAGAAAAGCAAGGGTAAGCTAGTGAAAATAGAATTTTATAATATACGCAATTAAATCAAAAGAGAAAACCAAGTTACATGATCAGTTTCTCAAATTATACAATCTTCTTCAAATCCCAACATTAAAACAATCACATAGATCTCACATGGATCTACACATCCAAGATATTCAACCAACAACGTCTTCCGGAAGACCCGTATTAAGTAAGTCCTACCAGAGACTAACACCTGATCCAAAGATTACCAGCGAATCCAACAGAAAGGATCAGGGTAAGTTCAATACAACCCAAGCCGTGCATCTCATATGTCACGGTGTGCATGAACTCCCCCATCAGCTTCTCACCACCTGATATCTTAGCCTATGTGACTTAGATCATCAGTGAAGCTCGGAGATCTCTGTTACCACATAGGCATCAATACTTAATATGCAGCAAACATCAGTCCATACATTATCCCGACATCAATACTTAATACACAACAAACATCAGTCCATACATTATCCCAAAGGTATGAATTCAATTTCATACCATTTCGTCATACAATATCATTCAAAAAGTTATCCACAATATTCAAAAGTTTATTTGACATAAAAAAAATACACTTTAATACTAAATCATCAAAACCCAATATTTCCACAAATTTAAATAATATATAAACAAACAACCCAATATAAATAAACACACAACATCACTGCAAGAGAAATTGAATATTGGGACCACGTCCCTTCCGCATTCAGATCTTCTATCCTAGTGAGCTATTAAAAATTAAATTTAGCTCCACTTACCTCAATTGCTTGCTTTTCAAGTAACTTTTAGAATTTTATTCCCCACCATTTGGATAAGCTTCAAGATTTACGGGCCTAATGCAAATTATCCAAACAGAACAAAAATTCAGTATATAATAGAATAAGTTGAGAGGATTAAACTTCTCAACTGACCCCATCAAGATTGATGATTAAATCCTAAGGAAAAACAGAGAACAAATGATATTTAGAGAAAAATGATTTAAAAATCTAATCGGGTAGAAATGTTCCTTAACTCCTCTGCTACATGATCAGATTCTAAAATAGATGAAGTTTTGGGAGAGAAAATTAGGAGAGAGGGAGAGAAGAGAATATGGAGAGAGAAAGAGAAAAATGGTATTGTGGTGGTGGGAAGAATGTTTCTGTTGCTTTTAAAAAAGCACGCTGTTACATAAACATTATTTTAAATTTAATTTATATTTTTAAAAGATTTTTTTATTGTAAAAATATATTAATATATAACTATATTTATTTTATCATACAATCTAATTTATTACAATTTTTTTATCTAAATTTAATTTTTTAAGTACAATTTAATTTAAATAACCTACCTCACTTTTCTTTATTTTCCTTTTCACTTTTTTTTTTCAAATCCAAACAAGTTTTCCGGTTAAACATCAAACTTCCACTTCAACAAAATATAATTCTTTATCTGAAAGCATTTGAATATGTATCTTACATAGTTGTGGTTCATAAATAAGGTGAAAGAAGCTTTTTCTTTTCTAGTGTAAAAGGTATGTAGAAAAAAATCATTGAACAGTGTGGAAAATTTTGATCTTATATAAGTTATTGGTGCTAGCTATTTATTTATGAAAAAACTTCAAATATTTATATATATATATATATATATATATATTACTCATTCCTCTCATGTGAATCAAGTCATGGTTTTATTAGTGTTGTTTCTATTCACATAGTTGATGTGAATGGTTTTTTAAATGATCAGCTAATATTTATTTATACTATATTGACAGTGAAATAAGTTAAGAGAATTTTACAAAGTAAATAGAATTGTCAAACTTTTATTTTATTTTCCTTTAGAAAGCTGCAAACACAAGTACAAATTACGTGATAAAGAATAATGTGCTAAAAGATACTATATCAAAATAACTTACTTTTGTAGCAAAGACATACAATTAATACAGAATAAATTAAAATCTATAAATATTTTATTAGAAATTAACAAAATAAAATTATAACAAAAATAAGTCAATGTTTTAACAAGACTACTTAAATGAAAGATAACTTTTATAGGGAAAACAGTGCAAGTCTATAGTCAATACATAATTATTAAAGGGTTATGTGTGAATTTTTATTAACAAAATAATTGATGCGTTAACTGATTTTTTTTATTCATGTGTAAATTTACTATTTTTAACATTTTAAGATTACAATAATTTTAAATTACAGTATAAATAGAGTATTTAAAAAAATTAAAATTAAAAGAAAATTATTGGAAAATAATAAGAATAATATATTATGAGAACGTAGAGGGTTACGAAATACTAAGATTATATTCACAACATGAATTAGATAAGAATCTTAAAATTTGACAATTACATTCTAAAACACAAAACAACACATTAATTTAACATAATTAACCAAAATATGATTAGTAAGCATTACATAAACAACATTAAAAAGTATAATTATATCATACTCATACTTACCTTAATCACTCGTACATGTATAAGTCAATTTAAAGTAGTATAAATAAGGGAATGCTCCAAGGAAAAAAGACATGTAAAATTTATGTAATTTTTAAAGTGTGATTGAATTTCTTTTGAGTAGGAACTAACTTGAGTGAAGTATATTTGCAGGTACGTTGAACCTAATGACCGAGAATTGACGACTGCAAGTTTGAAGAAGATCACCTAGATTCGAGCATGACAAGATCACAATACGGTAAGTTGTTCGTCGAAGAGTATGTGGTCTCAAATAGGTAATCTCAACTTGCTAAAAGCATATTTTATGCCCACTGTGGAGCCAAGTAGAAACCTTTATTGAAAAATCATATGGTTACCACACACCAGGCGACAAACACCAAAAAATCACACCTCAATGAAGTACAAGAAAATCACGTGGATCAAACAACTCTATTGCAAGAACTTTATTGAAAGCTAAAGGCCTAAAAAAGGAATGCAACAAAGGAGGTGGATGCGTTAAGAACAAAAAAAATTGTGTATGAAGCATAAATTAAAAAGTGGCAACACCATGTTGTTACCTTATAAGCATGACAAAGGAGAAATAGTTGGAGCATGAATATTATTGGAGAAGCCCACTTTAGACATATATGATGGGAAGGACAACTGATAAGGGTCAATTTTTAGCAAAAATGATAGATTAATAGACATTTAATTAGTATATAAAATATGTGAAAAGCATGACAAAAGCTCTTCAACTCCAATTGCACCTACAGACAAGAAAGAAAAGAAGAAATTTGTAGAAATATTGCAGAAAATGGCAGAAAACATAAGCAACACAAGGATGAACCAAAAAGAGTCAATATGAGAATGGCTCAACAGATTGAGTCAAAAAAGCAGGTCTCAAGAAAGACACTAAAATGTTGTGGGCTTTTACGTACGTTGAACAGATTGAGGCCAGAATAATTAAAATTCAAAGAATGGTTTAGCGAATCCTCAAGGGTTGAGCGTAAAACATCTTTAACCATAAAGAACACCCAATTTTGCTCAGGATGGGCTTGAAAAGGTCATATACCAAAGTTGGAAGGAAAGATATTTCTCTTAAAGCCAAAGACATAGCAAAAATTGTTTTATGGTTAAGAAAACTTTGTGTTGGGCTTAACTTGGAGTGAATTCCTAACAAATCTCTGACTTTGAAGATCCCAAGAAGCCCAGAGATTACTTAAAGATGAAGAAAGCCAACGAATTGGCGTGTGCTGAGCGAACACTGAATCTCATGAACCCTTTTAAATCTCATTCTAAAATTTTATAAATAAAGACATCGGGGCAACATTACAAACCATAGAGATGAACAACCATTGAGAGGTCTCGAGAAATCAAGCAAGAAAGGCATTGAGAGGCATAAGAGAAAAATCATAAGAAAGCCTCAAGGCTAAAACCTATACAAGTCTTTGATGGAAATAATCAATAGCCTAAGTTGGCCTACAACATTCAAAGGATCCATGTTTGTTGTTTTATAACTTCTCATACTTGAACATTCACTGAAAGATTTTATTATGAGTTGTTAAATCTATCTTGTTGGGTTTGAATAACAATGTGACATTTCTTAAGTTATTGTTGTTTATGAATGTTTTGTTTCTATTTGATATTCAAATTTCTTGGGCTTGGTAGTGTGTTTAATGTTCAATGGTGAGGAACGACCATTGACTATCCATAGAACATGAATGAGGTTGGAAAACGATTTCATGTATCTGAACCCTATACAACTAGTCATAGGATTCAATGCTTGCAAAGCGCAAAGCTAAGACTATGATAAATTGTTCCATCTTAATGCATAAATAAGCCATAACAATGACTTATTGTTCTAAATCCACCTCGTGCGAGGAATCAACCTAGTTTGGCCATAAGGAACATGGAGTTTGAATAAACATAACATTCATAGTTAATAATAATAAGGGGATTCACAAAGTTCTTTCAATCCTAACATTTATGATATGTTATTTCTTTACTTTATTGTTTTGTCAAAGCTTTGTCTCTCAATCTAAATATCACAGTGGTGTTATTATAATAGTTATTTATAAAATATATGCAATCAACATTTGTTTACGCATCACTTCATTTTGAAAGAGGTATATATATACACTGTGATAAACATTAATTTCTTGTGGACACGATAATCCTCAACTATTTTGGCCCTCTTGTTGTGTAAAAAGAAGGGAGACTTAAACAATCCCACCACCAATGACCCAGATAAGCATGTTTACATATACGTCACCCAAATCAATTTATACACAATTGAAGATGCAATCTTCTGCTAAGTTTTCCCAACCTCTTTGAAAGAAGCCACCTTAAGTTGGTTCACTTGCCTACACTCAATTGATTGCTTTGACACCCTAGTAAGTAAGTTCAAAACACAATTTGCAACCAATAGGCCTCGCCACCCAATTTTAATAGCACTCGTATGTTGAACAATATGCTTTTATGCCTCCAAATCTCTGTGGAAAACTTGAAGACTTTGTTGTCATGTGTGTGTATGTTGTCTAGTATTTTTTAACTTGTTAATTCAGTTCTTGAAATGATCACAACTCATTTGAATCTTTATCTCTTTTGAAATAAATGTTTTCTTAAAAGCTGAGAAATTTTTATCCATATGTTTTTCAAATCAACCAGTTGAAAAAACTGCTACTCAAGGGGATTGAGGCTAAAACAAGTTTTTTAACCTATTGAATTGTTGAAACAACTTGTTGTTTGACACTTAGTGGTTTTCAAAATAATTTGGAAAAACTTTACTTAATTTTTTCTTGGTTGTCAAACTAAACAATCGGTTATTTTGATAAAACAATTGGTTGTTTTTATGAAAACCTTAACAAACAATTTATTTCAATTTGTTGTTTTGGGAAACAACTTGGTGTTTTTATAACATAATTTTGTTATATGTTTTAAACTATTTTTAAATACTTTCGACTGCTTTTGGTTTCTGGTCTAACAATTTTGACCACTTGCTTGAGTCTTTATAAAGGTTGCTTGATATTCTTTTTAAGACTCTAAGAAACAAAGATTATTAAAAACGTTTTCCAATAAATTAAGAGTTTTGGATCATCACTTGTGTGTGGAATAGGATTGGGTGTTTGTGTACTTCTGTACTATAGCTTTGTAAAGCTCAGGTGTATTATATTCTCTTTTATTTGAACATTGTATTTATGTATTTGTGGGTAAGGCAATTTCGGAAAAAGTGTTTCGGAAAATTGTGGTGTTGCCAAGGAGTGATGCATGTTATTGAGGGGCTCAAAATCATCACTTTTGGTGTGTTTTGTAATCTGGGTTTGATTACATAGTGAATTCTCAGTGCTTAACTGAGGACTGGATGTAGCTTTTGGTTAATAGTGAACCAGTATAAACCTCTGTGTGAGAATTTCTCTATCCCTTATCTATTACACTATTTTAATCATTGTTCTTTCTCTGTTGGTATAAACAACATGTTTCGAGAGAACAACCGGTTGAATTTGTGTAAAGAACATTAAAACTGAACTTTTATCCAGTTGAACAAAAAACCAATTGGTTGATTTTTCATAACTTTTCACTCTACTTCCAAACTTTGCGAAAATCTTATGACAACAATTCACCCCACTTTTGTTTAGGCCACTAATTCTAACATTGTGAGCATTCAACAAGAGAAGATTGAGTCTTTAAGAGCATTCATGGAATGATTTAGAAAAGTAGCCACCAACCTAAGGAATCTCAGTCCCAAGGTAGTCATGTGTCACATGGTCACAACTTTAAATGAGAAGTCTACTACATATAGGACATTGGTAAAAAAATATTATGATTGAAACACACACTTCTATAACAAAAAGCAGTAACAAAATGTCCATTAGGTAATTTTATAAGTGTGAGTTTGATATGATTATAGAAGCAAAACTGGATAGAGAGAAACAAACATGGTTCGTATCATAAAAAAACTACAATCCAATAATGCTTATTGAAAATAAAACTCTTTACGTTGTAGATATTACTTGTAGGTGAAAAAATCTTTTTTTGATGATCAGAAAAAATGGAACCAACTTGATTTACTCGAGCCTGGCCATTGAAGTTGATAACACATTTGAAAAGATATGATATTGTTGTCGTGTGATACAAATGTCTATATTGTCTTGTTTGATCTGATATTGGTTGAAAGATTTTTCTTCTTGAGCAACCATACTATTAATATGAGAGGACTTACCATATTGGAATTTGTAACTCGAGGGATAACCGTGTTTCTTATAACAAGTCTCTATGGTGTGGGCAATCTTGTTACAATGAGTACAAATCTTTTTATTGTTGTTAGCAAACATAATACTTTTTTTCATCTTGATTAGAAAAATCATGTTTCTTAAAACACACATATCAGTATGGTTTTTTTACCAAAAAAAAAACAAGTGATGGTGGTTTGCAAGGTAGTGTTGCTAATGACGGTTTCATGTTTTTTACATTGGTCACTAAGACAATATTGTTTAACTCACGTTATTGTTTAACAACAAAAGAGTTTTTTTTTTCTTTGCTACGGAGAATTTGTTGCACATGAAAAACATGGACCTAAACATTATTATACTTATAATTTAAACCACGAAGAAACTGCATAGTTTGATCATCTTTCCCATCCTTTTAAGATATGTAATCTATAGTACTATGATTTTTTTTTAATATTTCTTCTAAATCACTTGTTGTGATTATTTAAATCAATGTGATTATTTAAATCAATATAATGAATATATTGCTAGATTCCAATGTTCAACAACTATTTTCATAGATAAGAATTAGAGATAATTAATTATTTTATGAAAATTCAATTATTTTATTCTTGACTTGTTTTGAGTTTTTATGAACACGGTTAACTAACTATCTATGAACCAGATTTAATTTTAAAAATAAAAATAGATTATTCTAAGTGAATGGACAATATTTATAAATCTTTATGAATATTAAAATCATTAAAAAAAAATCATTAGATAGAGATAATTTTGAGAAAAAAATAATTAGTTATTATATTGAATGAATTAAATATTATTTTAAAAACTAAAAAAATTGTTGATATTTAAACTAGTTTATTACGATAAATAGTTTATAAATTGATATTTAACTAGTTATCAATATTTTAGCTACCAACTTTATCTAAATAGTTAATAGCTAAAATTTTGGTACCTAATTAGATATCAGCTTAGAATTTATTTATCAATAATCGAAATTACTTTAGATACCAATAATGTTTGTAATCTCTAAAATAATATTTAATTTAGTTAATATAATAATGAACTAGTTTTTTTTAAAGTTAATTTTTATTTAATTATTTTCTAATAGTGAAGGTTTAATGTTAAAACAATAGAAATATGTTTTTCATTTACTTTTCATGACTTTGGCATATAAAATAGTTTTAAATTTTAAATCTAAGTTAATTTCTAACTTATCATGTTAGAATAATTATTTTAGTATATATTAGTATTAGGATTCTAATTACAAGTTTGAATATGAGTATAAATTATTAAGATAAATAATATATAAATTAGAAAACTCACAAAGCTTTAGGGCTCTATTTGCTTCAAGGGTTGTACTGTTCAAGATGAAGGATGTGAATGAATATCCATTATTTAGATCAAGGGATGTGCATGGAAGGGGGAGAGTGGATGTGCATGAACAATGATTTATCTTATCCTCCTCATATGTAAAGATATGAGGGAAAAGCCGCCCGGGATGATGATGTTTTTCCTTTTTGACCTTCTTTTTTTGCTTTGTCATTCATGCAATAATATATATAATAATACTTTTTATTTTTATTATTTTTCCATCATAATTATCATATTATGATACTTCATACTTTATTCTATATAATATTTTTTATTATAAAATGTCCTCTAAAATATCTACATGGTTATGTATCTACACACAACCTAAATCAATGAATATAAAAACTTTCAAAATGTATAAATAAATATAATAATAAATTTGTATATGCTTAGATAATATTATTTTTATGATTCTTTTCATATTTCGATAATATTAAGTACCGAAAATAATTTAAAATGTTTCAATTAACTCAAATCTACACACAGATACATCATATTTCATTATTTAAATACAAAGGTAAATTTGTAAACTTACATTTTACACTTTTAAAAAAAATAAAATAAACCTCACAATCATTATATCACTCACAAACTCCAATAAACTTTTATCACAAATTTACTCTAACATACCTCAATCCAAACACACTATTTTTTTTCACACTTTCCTCTCAAATCCTCACACATCCTCTCCCTAATCCAAACACAACCTAAATGTTAGGTTGGAGGTAATTGTTTTTATTTTTTTTATATAATTTATTCATGATTTATTGACGTCTATTTTTTTTTAACGTTTTCTCTTATAGAAACCCAACAAATTGACTTGCTAGAAAGAAAGTCTCAATATAAAAAAACTCACACTTAAAAGAAAATCTAAACTTATATATTTTATTTTGTTCTCCCAAAAAATTTAGTAGTGATAGAAAAGATATAGATTTCAATATTAAATAAATAAATGTAGGTCGTATAAGTGTTGGGAATCATAAATCATAAATTCGAAAATAGAAAATTATTAAGAAATGAACTTTAAGTCTAACTCAACCTTGTAAAATCAACTTATAAGGTGAGGTTTGCACCTACTTATATACTATGAAATCTCTTAATTTTTAGTCGATGTAGGATCTTCAATAATCGTTAGGATAAACTCAAAATAACTCTAATATCATATTAAGAAGTCGTCTTTAAGCCTAACTCAACTTCATCAAATCGACTTATAAGATGAAGTTTACATCCACTTATATACTATTAAATGTCTTAATCTCTAGTCGATATGAGATTTAAAAAAAATGAAACTTAAGTATAAATTGTTTACAAGGTGTAGATTGATGTTACTAATATAAAAAATTATGTGTTCTAATAAATTTTGTTCACACTCTAATCATTTACTTTTTGTTAAATTTTGGTTAAACAAACAAAAAATTATAGGTTTCCATTTATGTGAAGTTAATGACATGAATGAAACAAACTTAGAATGAATTTATATCTTTCTTTACATCATGTTAGCAGGTTCAATGTTAACAAAGTCATTCCAAAGAAAGAGGTGTCAACTAAACATGAAGAAAACAATTCATAACAGTTTGTAAGACAAAAGCAAAACTACTAATTATTGATGGAAACCAAACAATGATATAAAAAATATTAAAACACTAAAATTGAATCTTTGAAATGTAAAAAATAAAAGTGTTAGAAAGTTACGTTTACTTTATCATTCGAAATGTACTTTTCGAAGTAAATTTATATTTTCTTGATTCTTTAGAAAATAGTTTTAGAACATTCTTTTTTATTTTTCTGTTGCATATTTTTTTTTTAAATGTTAAGAAAATGAAAATTGTGTTTAGGAATTTTTTTTCTGAAACATGAAACAAGAAAAAAGAAAAAAGACTATAAAAGAGAAGTGTGTTTAACAAAAGGGGAATGTGTAAATAGTAGAAGCCCATATTATGTTCTAAGCCGAGCTGACAATGGGGGGATCGAACGGGCCTTCAAAAGAAAGACATAAACGTATGAGACTGTTTCTTCCTGCACCTCCATATCTTCTTCTGGTACCTCCATACACAACATGAAAATACATTTTTATCCTTCTTGTGCCACCCCCATAGAATAACTTCCGAATTATGTAATCCGGAAACGCATTTGGAAAAAGACTTCCAGATTACATAATCCAGAAGTTAAAAAAGATTTCCAGATTATGTAATCCGTAAAGTCATCATACATCTGAAAAAAGACTTATGGATTATATAATCCGGAAGTTAATTACAAATTTGAAAAATGACTTCCGAATTATGTAATCCAGAATATTACAGAGGGGTAATTTTGGAAATACAAAAATCTATGGAGGTGAGGGAAGAAGGTATGGAGGTGCAGGAAGAAGCAGCCAACGTATGATTATATTGGGGAAGTTTCTTCCTGCACCCCTACATTTTTCTTCCTGCACCCAACAAAGTTGCGCAAAGACAAAACTGTTCCTATATAAAGTGTACATTTATTATTTTTTGTATTCCGGATTATGAAATCCGGTAAATTTTTGGATTGGCACTTCCAGTAAATTTTCGGATTGGCGCATCCGATAATCTCCCGGATTGATGTTTCCGGTAGTACATGAATGATAGTGTTAATCCAAAATAAAAAATGCATAACATTCATAATTGAAAAAACCATTCCGGATCAGCCAATCTGTAATTAAAAATATGCATTATGGATTCAGAAATCCATAATTGAAAAAAAACATTCTGGATCCATCAATCCGTAATAGAAATTAGGCTTCTGGATTCAGCAATACAGAAATCAATAATTTATGCAAACTTTTCTTTCAGAACACCCCCTCATCCAGAATGCAACATGATTCACTTCTGGATTGATGAATCCGTAGCACACTCCCAGATTCTGAAATTGTTGGGATCAGTTTCAGAATTTACAATATTATAAGGGTGTATGAAGAAAAATGTAGGGGTGCAGAAAGAAACTCACTTATATTGGATGTTTCTTCCTGCATCCTACATGTTTTTTTCTGGACCTTTGGCAGTTTTGGGTGGTTCCAAAGAGACTGTTCTGTAAGCAAAATATATTTTCGAAATATAAAATTTAGAAGACAAAAAATCATTCTAAAATACCTTTTTTTTTTTAAACACATTTTTTTGACTTTAAAAATGATAAATCTATAATTCATAAAATAATGTATTCTAGAAAGGATATTGCATAATAGTTATGGATTGTCCTTTCCTGTAATAAGTTATGAATTGCATTTTTCAGAATGTAATATACATTCCATTTTTTTTATTTGGTATTTCTTCAAATATTACGGATTACAAAATATTCTACCAAAAGAACAACATTATTTTTTTTTCTTGAAGAATTCAAAAACCTCCTATTAACCACCACAATGCCATGAGAAAACACACGTGTCAACATTTGTCCACTAAGAAAATACTAAAATCACTAAAATTGTACAAAATACCCATTCTCGTTTGCTTTGAAAAGTGACAACAAAAATAACAAAGAAAAAGACATTCTGCTTTAGTTCTTAAAAATTTTCATGATTAATTTTATCGATTAATTTTATCAATTCAGATTTCTGATAGGATGAAAAAAGAAACATCCAATTTTATTTATTTAGTTTAAACGCAAGCGAATTAAATTCAGTACAGAGCATTTTACTTATGTCAAAGGAAATTTCACTCCAAATTGAATATTGAACAACATTAATAATAGAATAGCTATAATGTTGTTGGTAAATATACAAAAAAGAAATACTTACTTAATAAAAATACTTTCATCCATAATATGAGTTCAAATTCCTCTTAAAATTTACTAAATTATCTTGATACAGTGGTTTCAGTTTCTCTCATATACTTAGTAGACATGAGTTCGATTTCATCTAGCAAAAAAATATAATATTAAGTTTAATAACTCCAATATAAATAGCTGTCAAACTAAAATGGTGAAATTAAAATTATAATAATGAAAAAAATCATGACACACTAAAGTAGCGGGTAGATATATATAAACAAAAATGTTTTATTTATATGTTTATTAAAAAAATTATTTTTTTATTCTTGGTATTAATATTTTATTGTGGATGTAAGGTGAAGTTGGATGTGAATATATGTATAAATTTACATGGATAGATAGATATATGTAATAGGAAGCTGTGTATGTAGTTGTGAATTGTAAAGAAGTTTCGTCTAAATTTCCAAACGACATGGTGTATCTTCGAGCACCTCATTTGCAGCCATTTTTCACTGCCCCACACATCTTATTTTGTCTTTTTCTTCCTTGTACGGTTGTGTGTACCCACGTAGAAACCCACACAACTAAAATTTATGAGTAACTTAACTAATTAAACTGTATTTTAAGTTTATTACACGTGTTTGTTTGTTAATTTGTTTGAATTGGATCTAACCTCTACATATATTTTATAGCCCTTTAGTTTAATATCTTGCATGTTATGCATTACTCGAATCTATTGACTCAGGATGTTCAATATTATTGGAATGAGTACCCAAATTTACCATATTGTAATCTATGGATCTTACATTGAAATGTGTGTCATGTTAAGTCTTTTATTTCAATGTAAGAAAACTATATAAGACTTGTATATAAAATATACAGGAAATATAAGAAAATCTTACATTGAAAACTGTGTCATGATGCAAGTCTTAAAAAATAGAAGTGTCTGGTTGACTACACAATAAACCTATTTTATTGCAAACACCTGTGGTTTATATGCACACTACTTCATTATCAAGCAATAAATTGATGGAATAAAATCAAGAGTTTCAAATGGAGTCAATCTTTCTCACAAAAAACCTCATCACGGGTTTACAGATATCATGAGTTAGAATTTTTTAACTATTAAATACATATATTATGAGTTGATGAATTAAACGAGTTTACTTACTAAATTTAAGAAATATAAAACACAATAATATTTTTTATTCATAATCGTTTATATATATATATATAAAATGTGTGGTGTGATAAGTGAGGTATATGAATATTAATACTATAAAAAACGGGATCTTAGTTTCCAGATATTTGCATGAGTTTAGTGTGATTGCATTTTTTATTGGTTAAACTCATGCAAAACTGACGTAAAATAGTTTTTTTTTATTGTTTGACACATAAAACACGCACGAAGAGATTTAAAAAAGTAAATTACTTTGCTTTGACAAACGGTTAATTTAAGTTGGGCATCGATCTGACAAATATTTTTGTAAATTTCTTTTTCATGGACCGACTCATAGTTATATTTTAATATTTAATTTTTTAAAGTTTATTTATTTTAAATTTATTTAATGTATAATATTGTAATAAATATTTAATTTTTAATAGTTTATTGTATTTATTTTAAATTTCATTTTTTAATATTATAATGAATTTTTATAATTTTATAATTTTAATATATGTTAGTTAAATTAAATTTATTAAATTGATTAAGTGTTTGGTTTTAAAATTATTTAAAGAAATTATCTTAAAAAGTTTAGAAAGAATTGAAAAATGTAGAAAAATAATAATTGAGTAAAATAAAATAGGTATTTAAATTTTGTAAATGTTATATAAAAGATTTTAATTTTTTAAAAATTATTTATTTTAAATTTATTTAATTTATAATATTATAATAAATATTTAAATTTTGATATAAATTAGTTAAATTAAATTTATTAAATTGATTAAGTGTTTAATTTTAAAATTATTTAAATAAGTTATCTTATAAAGTTTATAAAGAATTGAAAAATGTAGAAAAATAATAATTGAGTAAAAAAAATACGAATTTAAATTTTGTAAATATTATGTACAATATACATAAATTTAGGAATATAAATTTAACATGAAGTAATTAATTAATGTAAAATATAATGGATGTATTTAAAAATAGAGAATCAATTTTATCTTAAAATATGAAAGTAAACTTAAGAAAATAAAAAGTGAGATAAAACTTTTTATCGATAACTTAACTAAATTTGAATGCCATATTTGTGTAATGGATGAATGAACTGGTGATTTTGCTCTGATATCTATTGTGATTTAAAAGATGTTACTTATCATAAAGGAAGCATAAGATCTTCTTAAAGATTTATCGAGGATGTATATGATACAAATATATTAAAACTAAGTGTGTGAGTAAGTAACTTATTCTTAATCTTAGATTGCTACAATACCCAAAGTGTCCCAAACTGGACCACATGTTCTATAGATGCAATTCTTATAGTTACTAAATACGATCTTTAAAACAAATTGATGTTTTCCAACTGAAAGACATAATAATGTAGTAAGTTTTGAGTCACGAGATGACATATGTGCAATATTCCATATAAGTGTGTTAATACAGTTTCCCAATGCACAAAAGAACATATTCATAGATTTAGCTTCTTTTACTGTATGTCATTGACCTCATATTAAAGAACATAAATGTTGTACCATGTAAATCAATTCTCATTACATGAATAATAGGTCTTTGACATAGTAATTTTAGTAGACTTTGCCATAAAATGAATTTAGAATCATGGAATAGAGTTTATCATTAGATTTTGGATTATAAGTTCATAACCCTAGCTCATTATCATTTTGGGTGGAGCATATGTAGTTGTTTTTTTATTCCAGTTAGTAAGGTAAGAGTTGAACTAAGAACTCGATTGCAAATGCTAAAAGAGGGTTTCATAAACAATTTTAATAGTAGGGTTTATTGATATTCGTGGTAGTAGATGCTATGACACATACAAATTATACATAATTTGATGGAATTGTTTGATTTGAAAGGGAACATTTTTTTCAATATCACACCTTAAGAATTATTTTTTGGTTTCGTCAAGACATTAATAAATTGATTATTTTTAGATAATTGTAGATAGAAAGAACATTTGTAAGGATAAATGGTTTTCCAAACCAAAGTATAATTTAATTATTTATTTATTTTTGTTGTATAAATTTTTTTTTTTATAAATTAAATTAAATTTCTGTTGTATAATTTTTTTTGTATAAGTTAAATTAAATTTTTGTTGTACAAATTAAATTAATTTTTTGTTGTATAAATTAAATTATTATTTTTTGTATAAATTAAATTATTATTTTTTGTATAAATTAAATTATTTTTTTGTATAAATCAATTTTTTTGTATAAATTAAATTATTTTATTTTCTATAATTTAAATTATTTTTTTTTGTATAAATTAAAGAATTTTTTTGTATAAATTAAAGAAATTTTTTGTTTTATAAATTAAATGCCTTTTTTTTATACATTAAATTAATTTATTTGTTATATAATTTTTTTTATAAATTGAATTAAATTTTTTAAAGTTTTATTTTAGTTTTTATAGTTTTATTTCAGTTTTAAATGAAATTAAGTTTTATAAAACCTATGTGTCGGCCATATGCTGAAGTCTATAAGGTTATGTGATTATCACTATCCTTATTTATTTTGATTACTAAATTTCTACATTATTTTGAAGTTGACTTGGACGATGAACAATCTGAACTTGTGAAGACTACAAGTGAATTTAATAATGGGTCCGTAAGTAGGATGGGATTCATCAAAGTTAATGGAAAG
This sequence comes from Phaseolus vulgaris, assembly GCF_000499845.2. Taxonomy (NCBI): domain Eukaryota; kingdom Viridiplantae; phylum Streptophyta; class Magnoliopsida; order Fabales; family Fabaceae; genus Phaseolus; species Phaseolus vulgaris. The sequence goes on from NC_023759.2 coordinate 39,982,707, forward strand.
TGGGTTGGTAAAGGTGGTGATCATGCTGGCTCATCAAGTGGTGCACATGCTGAAGATGAGAATGAAGATCAACCTCATGTTGCTGCTACCGAAGGTATGCTGAAATGGAAGCTGGAGGAGATGGTGTTGGTGCTTATGAAGTTGGACAAAGTGCTGGAAACATGGGTGAACGCATCACATCCATGTCATTCTTTGAGAGGTTGATGTTGAGTAGAATGAACAACTTTGCAGATGAACAAATGAGCCATCATGAATTTTGTGTATCTTGTTTTCAGGATCTTGATGAGCAAATTGAAGTTGTCCAGAATCAACTCTTTGAACTCCAGTATAGGAAAGATGATTGAAGACCTGCTTATGTTTTATGTCTTTTAAATTTGCTGGGTTTAAGATGAACAATTTTATATATTTGTATGGTTTATTTTGCTTAAAATTCTATATTGTTAAACTGTTTTTATAATCTCTTACTCTATTTCTGAAACAAATAGGGGGAGAATATGTTGGTTTGGTTGCTGATTTACTGTTGTTTATAACTGTTTTAATTGTTGATATATAGTTGTGCAGGAACTCTGATTCTCACACTCACTTACACTGGTTTTCAGACTGATTTTGCTGATTTTCTTTGTGAAAATCACATAGTGAAAACTGGTTCAATGGTGTAAGAGATTCTGGATGAAATTACTCTCTGGTACTGTTGTTTTGATTGTTTTGCAGGTACTATCAAATTCAAACAAATCTCAACAAAGCAAACCAGAGATTTGTCTTCATCAAATATGGGGAGATTGTTGAACAAGAGCTTTGATAACTCCAAATCTTCATGGATTGCTTGAAGGCTGATTGTAGCTTAGTTGTGTGAGTTTTGGGGTAGTTTGAATTTGTTAATTCACTCTTAGTTAGAATCCAAAGCTGGTTTATTTCAAATCCTTTTGAAAAGATTGTTTTATGAAGAAGCAGCAAAATAACCAGTAGTTTTATCGTTTCAATCGGTTGTTTCATACTTATGATTTTTGAAACTGGTTTTAGCAAGTTTGAGTTTGGTTGACTTTGCTATCAAACCAATTCAATTGGTTATTTCGATAATACAATCGTTTGTTTTTTGAATTTTCTTAACAGAATTTTGTTAAGTTAGTTAAATCTGCTTTAAATGATTTGGAACTGATTTGGCTTTTACAAGAAATGTTGTCAACTGCTTCTTGGAGTATAAATGTTTTGTTTTACGCTCCTATCATTAACACTTACAAGATCAGTTTGTGAAATCAAGTTTTCTCCAAGATTGCTTAAGGCTTTGGATATTTTTCTAAGAGTGAAGTAGGACTTTATGTGTACTTTGATTTGATTTGTACCAGATGTGATCAATCCTATTTATTTCTTTATTTTGTAATTCTGTAAGTACTGGTTTTCACAGAGTGAGAGGATTTTCTGATTTGTGGTGTGCCTAAGGAAGTGTATGTTCTTGAGAGGATCAAGATCATTTCTTTGGTGGTTGTGTGCTTGTAATCTGGTTTTTGATTACTTAGTGGATACCCAAAGGTTTCTGGGTACTGGATGTAGCTCTTGGCGTAGGAGTGAACCAATATAAAATTGTTTATGTGATTCTTTCTCTCCCTAAACTCTTTTATACCTGTTTTAGTTGTTTTTATTCACTGTTAATAAAAAGATCGGTTGAATCGTAGAAACAACCGGTTGAATTTCTGGTATTCAACTAAAATTGTTTTATAACTTGTGTTCTCTCATTCCTTTGACTGTGATTCTTCTTTGACTTTCTTCATACCTTCAAACTTTCTGAAAAACGTTTAAAAGCAATTCACCCCCCTCTTGTTTAAGGCCTTCAATTCTTGCAGTATGATGTAGAACACGATGACCAGTCTATCCCTTAAAGTTCATCCCAGATTGTAAGTTTAATTATTTCACATTTTTATTATATACTAAGTATTTTATTTATTTACATTTATTTATTCACATTGTTTGTATTTTTTTTACAGGTTTTCACTCATCACATCCCTATGGGATCCATTTATATTTTCATTTGCATTCTTTTTATGTAATTGAATTATTCAACATTTTAAGTTTTAGTACTCTTAGTTAAATTCTAAAGTACACTTTTAATTTTAAGTTTTGTTTTTTGATGTATTCATATTCACTTTGAATATTTGGATGAAATTATCTGAATGGTTTTGTTTAACTATTTGAATGTTTTTTGTATTGTGAATGTGATGTGAATGATAGCAATTTGTTATGTTAAATTTTGAATTTGATTGGTTTGGTATTTGTTGTCTTACAATGTAAAATGGCTAGAACAAAAAACAAATGTTTTCTTTTTGCTGTCATTCATGCGTCGACCAAGCCTACTTAAGCTTTTATTTTTTTTATATTAATTAATTTATGCTTTGCATGGGCCATGCAAATTTTTTTTTCCAGTTCACTGGTCAAACTGGTGCATAGGTGATTTTATACATTTGCGTCAGTTTGACGCACACATAAACCGGCGATATTGCATCCCTTTTACGTCGGTTTGGCCGACGAAATTTTTGTCCATTTTTCGTCGGCTTGGCCCATGCAATGTGCGTAGCATTCGTTGCTCGACAAAAATGTTCGTTTGCTTCCACAATTTTTTCGTCAGATTGTTGGCCCACGTAAATTCGACGTTTAGGCGTTGGTTTTTGCTCATTCGCGTCCGTTTTTGATCGACGAAACATCATGTTTTTCTTGTAGTAGAAGAAGTTGTTAAGAGACGAGACAAACCTATCAAGAAAACATTTTTTTTTATCAACAATAAAAAATAATATAAATGGGAGTACTAGGAGTATTAGGGGTACTCCAATCCATATAAAATATTCTCTTAGGTGCCAAAATTAGAAACCTATACATATACAACATCATACATAATTACCTAGTCATTGACCAAAAAACATAATACATAGTCATACTATAACTAAAACATAATGACTACAAAAAATGCATGATGCTTCCTTGCTAAATAGCATGCCTACAACACCGTGTGCATCACCAATGACTTTGCCTATATCTACGATTGTGTCCTCTCATCCAAAACAAAAGCAAACACATATGGTAAGAAAATGAGACTATTAGCCATCAATGTAAAGATTTTAAGCATGCATATACACTAATACACCAATCAGAGTAAGAGAACTTTGTCTGAAAATTTATTGCTTACTCATATCCACCCTAAACTTGGGTCACAATAAAAATTTCAACCAGGTTAAAAATTATTCTATTTCTATGATTCCAAATTCCTCAAATAATAACCATTCACATACACCTCCAGTCATTATTTCCCATGCAGTTAAGATCCTTGAAATCAAATTGTTAAAAATGTCGTATAGCACTGTCACAATATACAAATAACCTACGAGCCCAAACATGAGTCATATACCACACTTTAGAAGTCACTTTACACATAAAGAAGAGGTACTTAGTCGTCTCTAACTCAGACCCACACATGACACACATTCCCCCATCAAAATAAATTCCTCTTATATTAAATTATCATAACTTACAATTTTTTCAATTAAAAATCGAAACAAACAAATTTGCTGAGGAGAGAGGTTTTATACTCGAAAGAAAAGTCAAGAAAAGGGTTGTAAGGGTATTTGGGGTGGCTTAGTAGAAGCATACTGAATAGGCTCAATATTATAAATGCTATGATCTATGGTTTGTACTAAAATAGTGTTTTCCAGTTGGATCTGATTGACGAGCAAGGAGGGATGAAAAATAGAGAATAAACTAAAAAACAAAATTAGCCCTTTGGAGCATTATGCCTCATTAGGCTTGGCTTTATAAGTCTCAAAAACCTGTACTAACTCTTACCATTCACGGACTTTGCCCAATCTAAATGACCTTTTCCAAGAGGATAAACCTGTCGCACTTAAACTACCTCAATTTGTATAAAAGGATCCATGATCAAAATGTTTGAGATGTTCTAAAAAAATTATGAATAAATTTTAAAATTATTTTTTATTTAATATTTTTTTTAGTGTTAGTTAGACCGAAATTGATAAGAAGTAAAGTTTAAATATTTTCTTTATGTGATTATTATAAAGATGATATTAAAATATATTGAGAGAAGTTTTATAAAAATTCATGAGTAAGAATTAAATACATGTTTATACACCAATTAAATTAAACATCCTTATAGATAAGTTTCATTAACATAATTAAATATCAGTAAAGTGTTTTCATTGATTATAAAGATATAAATTAAAAAAAGAGTTAACCTAGAATTTACATGGTTTGATATTCTAACCAATTTTTTTTCTTTCAATTTTGCAAATTGATTATAAATTTAATATCTCTGCAGAATACGATATATTTAACCAGTAAAATAGAATATAAGAGTAAAAAACATAATATTGAACAATAATATAATAAACTATCATACATTCAATGTTTGATACATAATGCTACCAGTGCTCAAGAAATTTTGAAGTTAACTTATAAAGTTGTTTTATCTATACTAATAATATGTGTTTATTTTTATACTGTATTTTTAAAATAAATAAATAAATAATATATATTTTTTAATAAAAATTATCTTTAATATTTATTTTTAACAACATAATAATTTATTTTGAATTATAAACATTAACTAATAGATAAAACACAATTAACAAAGATATAAGAGATGAATACAAATAGGGTGAGTGTTTATCACAATATTTCTTTTAATATTAAATTACTTAATAATTTTGAAAATTAAATTTTAATATATTTTTAATATTTTATACATTATTTTTAAAACTATAAAAGCATATACAAAAAATTATCTCTAATATTTTTTAACTTTTACACAATATTTCCTCTTTAAAGTATAAGACTTCAATTGCAAATTAATGACAAAGTTGTTGTTGGAGATCCCACATCGACTAGAGATAAGGACATTTCATAATATATAAATTGGTGCAGACCTCACCCCATTGAGCCGGTTTTATGGGGTTGAGTTAGGCTTAAAGTCCACTTCGTAATATGGTATCAGAGCTCTTCGATCTCTTTGATTTTTATTTCCCTCTTTGCTGTTCTTGGTTATTTTTTTTTTTTTCTGTTCTCTTTCAAAATCTTGATTGGTTTTAAAAATCTTTTAGACAATGTTTAATGAAAACCCTAGTCTTCATAGTCTTAATAGTAGTCACACTATTACATGCAATTTTTGTGGTAAATATGGTCATACTGAGGCTGTTTGTTTTCGCAAAGTGGGTTTTTCTTCTGGTAATGTTAAAACCTCAAAGTTTTCTTTTACTAGAAAAGTCTGCACTTTTTGTAATCGTCTTGGCCACACTGTTGACACCTGTTATAAAAAGCATGGGTTCCCTCCTGGCTACAAATTCACCAATTGGACATCCCAAGCCAATAATATGATTACTACTGACACTTTTTCTGAGCTTTTTCCTAAAGAACAGGATGTAAAGGGGATTCAACTTACATCACAACAGTGCCAATTCCTTACCAACATTTTGCGTCAGCAAAACCTTGAGGATCCTGCCCCTCACACTCAAATTAATCAAGTCGGCACCATCTCTACGGATGAAATCCCCAATACTGAGCATTCTTCAACAGGTAAGTTTCTCTCTTCACTATCTTCTATAAAAGAATCTTGGATTATTGATTCTGGTGCCACTATGGGGTTGAGTTAGGCTTAAAGTCCACTTCGTAATATGGTATCAGAGCCATTTAAAGCCTATCCTAGCGAATATTTGTTGGGCCTATCGTGCCACCCGCTATCGGGCCGCTATCGGATCACCCAAAATATATAGTCCCACGCACGAGCTTCTATCTATCACTCTCGGCGTGAGGGGGGTGTGTTGGAGATCCCACATCGACTAGAGATAAGGACATTTCATAATATATAAATGGGTGCAGACCTCACCCCATTGAGCCGGTTTTATGGGGTTGAGTTAGACTTAAAGTCCACTTCGTAATAGTTGTGATAGAAGGTTTATAGGAAAAATATAAAGAAGTAAGTTTTGGTACATTATTAATTTTTGAGCATTTGATGATGATATAAGAATAAAAATTTATAAAAAAATTGAGTAAAGAAATAACTAAAAGAACTTAACTTTTTGACTATTTGTTGACTGCATTAAACTTGTTCATCTTTATTTATCTGAATTGAATACTTTGAATTGTCCAGCGAATTATATTTACTCATACACATGAAGAAAACTCTTAAAAGATGCATAATTTACTTTTTGAGATCGGATAAATAAAATCCGCTAAGTGAATTTGTACAAAAACGAGTTTTTTTTTATAAAAAAAAGGCATTTGGGAACAAAGGGATTATCGTGTACAAGGAGCACACGACAAACTTCATTTTATATATATATATATATATATATATATATATATATGTGGTATGTTACTGATTAAATTTATATGCTTGAAATATCATGCTTTGTTTTATATAAGAAATCTAATTAGAAGCATTTTATATAATTGTCTAGATTGAATCAGCTAGTTAATGAGTTTAATGAATTTGGTTATTAAGAATAAATGTAACTCTTTAGTTATTATAAGTTGTCAATTCTAAAAGATTTTTTTTTTAAATATTCACAATATTAACGTTTTGTAATAGGAAAAAATATAGTTATTAAAAAACAAATCACTAGGTTTTGTTAATACATTTTTTTCCAACAAAGAACAAATAAATATATTAAACAATAGAGTATTTGGGATGCTCTAACAATATTTTTGGGAAGCAAGGTCTCGATAATAGAGAACGAAAAATGTTTATCCCAAAAATTGATAAAAAATTAGATTACACTTAAATAAGAATTTTAATATGATGCTTAAAAGATGTCATTAACTAAACAATTCCTCCAATGTTAAAGAGTGTTATTTGTGTATAAGAAATTGTTGCGTCAGGTTGGAGTAGGTTACAAAATATGGATATATCGTGACATCTCTCACTATGCATCCTGTTAATATATTTAATTTTCTATTTTAAATTATTGAGCTTTGTTTGTTTGATCCAACTTTCTGTTTCAGTTAGGTCTTAATCTTTTTCTTATATATACACCATGTATTTTACTCTTTAATATACAAGTGAATAAAAGTTTCTTCTATATTTATTTTTCTCTACAATTAGGGTTCATCAAAACCTCTCTTTCTTCATTAAGATTACGTGCGATTATGTACGCTACATTAAAGCATCACATCAGACAAGGAATATTCATCTTCATTTACTGTAATATGGTATCAGAGCTCTTCGAATGAAGAGTTCTGTTGCGCTTCTCTCTGATTTTTATTTCCCTCTTTGCTGTTCTTGGTTATTTTTTTATGTTCTCTTTCAAAATCTTGATTGGTTTTAAAAATATTTTAGGCAATGTTTAATGAAAACCCTAGTCTTCATAGTCTTAATAATAGTCACACTATTACATGCAATTTTTGTGGTAAATATGGTCATACTAAGGCTGCTTGTTTTCGCAAAGTGGGTTTTCCTTCTGGTAAATAGTGTCTTAGTTAGTCTTCCAAATGACCAAACTGTTTATGCCACATATTCTGGTTTAGTACGTTTTTCTGATAAGTTTTATTTGTCTGATGTGTTATACGTGCCTCATTTTCAATTAAACTTAATATCTGTTTCTAAACTCACACACCAACTTAAATGCACTTTAACTTTCACTTCAACCCACTACATTATACAAGACAATCTCACCCAAGAGAGGATTGGTACAGTTAAAGCCACCGCTGGCTTGTACCTTGTGACTACCTTGCCTGCTTCTAGTCGTTCTAAATCGCATTGTTTTGCTCCTTTTATTAATTGTAATATCACAGACAAAACACTATGACATTATAGACTAGGACACCCTTCACATGAAAGATTACATGTCTTAAGCAAACAATACTCTTTTATTACTGTTGATACTCATCATGTATGTGACACTTGTAGTCGTGCAAAACAGAGAAAACTTCCTTTCACTTTAAGTAATACTGTTACCTCTGCTATTTTTGATCTTGTACACTTTGATATTTGGGGACCATGTTCCATAATTTCTATGCAAGGTTTTCGTTATTTCTTGACTATTGTTGATGATTACTCGCGTTATACTTGGGTTATTCTGCTGCATAACAAATCTGAAGTGCATCAGCACATCATTAACTTCACTGTTTTCGTTCAAAATCATTTCAAAACTAATATCAAAACGATTCGTATTGTGTTGAGTTTGCTATGTCAATTTTTATGCTTCAAAGGGAATTATACATAAAAAATCTTGTGTTGAAACACCACAACAAAATGGCATTGTAGAACGTAAACATCAACACATACTAAATGTAACCCGGGCTTTACTTTTTCAAGCAAATCTTCCTCATATTTTTTGGGAATTTGCTGTAAATCATGCTGTTTTCTTAATAAATGTTATTCCTACTCCATTACTTAATAACATCACTCCTCATGAAAAGTTGTTTGGAAAACTATATGACATTTCCTTTCTAAAAGTGTTTGGTTGTCTCTGTTATGTTAGTACCATTACTGCACATAGGAAAAACTTAGATCATAGATCTATCAAAGGTATTTTTCTTGGCTTCCCGCAAAATACAAAAGGTTATATTATCTTAAATTTAAAGTTTCATAGCATAGAGATATTAAGACATGTAATCTTTCATGAAAACCACTTTCCATATAAATTGGACAGTGGCTTGCCTAAGGACCCTAACACTTTATCTCTCCCTATTTCTAATGCATATAATTCTGCTTTTGATTTTTTTTTTCTGATACTGCACCTCCTGTCGAGCCATGTGCCTCTACTCCTGCACCCAATACTGTCCCTCCACCAGCCTCATTATCCTATGACTTTCCAACAAATAGTGCCTCTGCTCCTGCATCCAACATTGCACCTCCATCAGAATTATCACCGCCTGCATCTCCAGGAAGAATCTAACCCTAATTTCCAAGAAGATCAGCTCGTCCTCACTGACAACCTGCCTATCTTGCAGATTTCCACACTGCAACCAACACTGTAAGTAGTAGATATCCTATTCATAATTACTTGTCTTACAATTCCTTATCTTCCAATTTTAGAAATATTATTTCCTCTATCAATTCTCATCCTGAATCTCAAACATATAACGAAGCCTCCAAACATGCTTCTTGGCAATCTGCCATGCAAGATGAGCTTCAAGCTCTTGTTGCTAACAATACTTGGCAACTTACCCCTCTCCCTCCAGGAAAGAAAACTATTGGTTGTAAATGGGTATATAAAATCAAATACCATTCTGATGGCACTGTTGAGCGCCACAAAGCTAGAGTTGTTGCCTAAAGGTTCACCCAACTTGAAGGACTTGATTTCTTAGACACTTTTGCACATGTTGCTAAACTCACTACCCTCCGCCTTCTCCTTGCTATTACCACTACCAAAAATTGGATTTTAAAACAACTTGATGTCAATAATGCATTTCTTCATGGTGATCTCCATGAAGAGGTATACATGACCCCCCCACCTGGCCTCTCTCTTCCTTCTCCCCAGCATGTTTGCAAGCTTCAACGGTCTTTGTATGGCCTTCGTCAAGCTGGTCGCCAATGGTACGCCAAACTTTCTACTTTCCTTTTATCAAATAATTACTCTATTTATGTTGCTGATCACTATCTTTTTCTTAAATATAATAATAATAAACTCACTGTTATTCTTGTTTATGTTGATGACTTGGTCTTAACTGGTGATGACACGAAGGAAATCAATACAGTTACTGCATCCCTTCACCATCACTTCAAGATAAAAAATTTAGGTAATCTCACTTACTTTTTGGGACTGGAAATTGCTCGCAACAGTACTGGTCTTCATTTAAGTCAACACAAGTATACTCTTGATCTCCTTCAAGAAATTGGCATGCTTGACTCTTCACCTGTGGCCACTCCTATGACTCACACCTCCCGTCTCTCTCCCGACCAAGGCTCACCTCTCGATGCTGATGCCACTTCCCAATACAGAAGACTCCTTGGACGTCTAATTTACATAACCAACACGCGACCAAACCTCGCCTTCGTTGTCCACAATTTAAGCCAATTCATATCTGCACTCACAAGTCATCATCAACAAGCTGTCTCACGTCTTTGCGTTACCTCAAGGGCACCCCTGGTGAAGGACTATATTTTTCTCACACTAGTTCACTTCACCTCTGTGGTTTTAGTGACTCTGACAGGGCAACATGTTCTACCACACGCAAATCTGTCACTGGATATTCCATCTACTTAGGAGACTCCCTAATATCATGGAAATCAAAGAAGCAGCCAACTATCTCCCGCAGCTCCTCTGAAGCCGAGTATAGAGCCCTTGCCACCACCACATGTGAGTTACAATGGTTGTCTTACCTCCTTCAGGATTTACATCTTCCTCTCTCCTAGCCTGCAACCCTGTACTGTGACAACAAATCTGCCCTTCAAATAGCTTCCAATCAAGTTTTTCATGAACAAACCAAGCACATCGAAATTGATTGTCACCTAGTTCGTGAAAAACTTAACTCTGGTCTCCTCAAACTATTGCCCATTACTTATGCAATGCAAGTTGCTGACATATTCACCAAGCCCTTTGCTTCCGCACAATTCTCTACTCTCAAATCCAAGCTGGGCCTGACAAATATCTACTCCCCAGCTTGAGGGGGTGTTAATATATTTAATTTTTTATTTTAAATTATTGGGCTTTGTTTGTTTGGCCCAACTTTCCTTTTCTGTTTCAGCTAGGTCTTAATCTTTTTCTTATATATACACCATGTATTTTACTCTCTAATATAAAAGTGAATAAAAGTTTCTTATATATTTATTTTTCTCTACAATTAGGGTTCATCAAAACCTCTCTTTCTTCATTACGATTACGTGCGATTATGTACACTACATTAAAGCATCACATCAGACAAGGAATATTCATTTTCATTTACTGTAATACCTTGAAATTTAACCCTACTGGAGGGTGATAATTGTAAGTGTTTGGCGGTTCCTGAAATGTAGTCAACCCATTATCAGTTGCGTGCTATTGGAGTATGATTAGTTGCTTGGAAAGTGAATGCAAATCTAGATTAGATAGTTTGATGCAAGTTAAGTTATGCAATGTTATTTTATTCATATGCATTACACCATTTTTTTTTACGTTACACAACAACTAAAAAACGTTGCGTAAAGTAAGAAAAGTGTTGCCTTAACTTTAAGCAACAATTTGACAACATTTTTCAGACGTGAAATATGCAAACATGACTTAGGTTTAGGCAACACTATTTTGCATCCGTCGTCTTATATTAACAGAATAGACAACGTTTTTCAGGAAATAAATTAGGAACGTTTTTTTACCTATATGTTTAGGCAACATGTTTTCAGTGTTACCTATTGTTTAGGCAACATTTTATAAAATGTTGTCATTTTAAAAGACAATACTTATTTACATGTTGTCTATCTTTTAAGTAATACATATTAAGTGTAGCATATTGGTAGAATAAACAATTTTTTTGGGAGAACAATTTCGGGCAACGTTTTCCTTATAATGTTTAGGCAATGCTTATTTACATGTTGTTTGTCTTTTTAGACAACACTTATTCACATGTTGTCTATATTTTTAAAGAAAACTTTTTTAATGTGGAAAATTATGAAATACATTAAACAACATTTTATAATTTTTAAATTATTGATATATTTATAAAATTACACATTAGACAACATTTCCAAAATGGTTTAAAACATAATTGCACATGTAAACCACATTAATAATTTGACATTTTGGTTATTCATTTATTCAAATCCAATAATATTTGTAAATTATGTTATGCATTTATATTTCATAACAAAACTTTAAAATGTGACATTTTGTAACTAAGAAGAATGTATATAATATTAATATTTCAAATGTACAAGTTACATACTTCAATTTATATCAAAATAATAAAAGTTGTAATCATTAAAATAAAGTAACAACAAGAAAGCCAAAGATCAAGAAAAAAGAAAAAGAAAAGAGAAAAGTAGGAGAACAAGAAAAAGACAAAATTATAAATATGTACACAACTTGCTACTTGCTTTGTGTAGCTTGTGCTAATGCCCCTTCAAGTTGTTTCTCAAGAGTCTGCAACTCCTTTATTTTCAATGGTCCAAGATCTTCTCCAAGCAAATGGCTAAAATGATAATGCATTGAAAAGTTAAATTTTACACAAGGTAGTTATCATTTTCTAAATCCTGTTACCATATTGACTTTTATTTGTTTGTGATTAACATTTACTTTCATGCCACTGTTGAAAAAAAATTATGTATATATATTAAAAAGTAAAATAAATTTATCCTATAAAATTGAAACATGTGCATATTTATTATCATTCATGCATTCTTACTTGGTTATTTTAAGAACCAAGTATTATATACCACTGATAGAACATAAAAATTAGGAACTTGGTTATTTTCACATAATGTGTTGCATAAATTTACTTCTCTCTTACCTAGATTAACCTTTGTTTGTACCCTATTCATTAGTGCCTTCCAAGCAAAACATTATGTAGATGACAATGCCTTTAAACTCCATAGTTCAGAGTATATGTCAAAATTGGTCCTTTGACATTTTTCTTCAATTTATTATAGACAAAATTTTAGAGTATACTCCTACTCCACTAAGTCTCTCCATACCCATTTATCTTCTCGGACCTTAGACACAAATTATTATGCTAAACACATAATCAAATCAACTAATTGGATTTTCTCTCACTCAAATCATTCCCTCTTCTACCTCAGGTTCCATTCTCATCCATTTATTGTCCATCTCCCAAAATGACTTATTGACTTATCTTTCATATGAGAGAGTATATATAACCTAGAAAACCTAATACAAAGCTTTTTATCACCTATCCAAGTATCTCCAAAAATTTAATCCTAGATCCTCAACCAATTTTCTAGTAAACATTGTGATCAAATCAAACTTATTGTCCTGTATCCTCTGCAATCTATTTAGATAAATAGACAAATAAGAAACTATATGTATAAGTAATTAAGAGATACGTCAGCTAAGTTTGGTATCAATCCTTAACCCTCATATTTATTAATCTTTTATAAGTTATTCCAAACACCAATTAGAATAGGAAAACGAAGCAGGACGAGATTTTACATAAACTCAAGACCAAACCTTTACTTGCACCATTTCAAACACTTCTGACACATCAACCACACCCCTTTTGAAAATGATAAAATTCCTGTGATTCCAGATTTCACTCACAACCCCAACCCAAATTGTACTCCACACATCATTAACCTAATTTGAAGACTGGCTCATCCTTAATTGAACAAAGTTTGACATAGGATCAATGTGAGACACAAACGACACTCCAAGTCACTCATAGCAAAAAAACCAAACTCGCCAAGAAAAACTGCAATCGAAAAACAAATGGCGGTAAGATTCTTCCTCCTTCCCACACGAACAACATAAAGAATTTTTAACCATCACCTCACGCCTTTCCAAATTGACCCTAGTAGCAATCTTATTCGCAAGCATCCTCCAAGCAGTAAATAAAGCAGAAGACACGACTTTACACCCCCATAACTTACTGAATACCGGAGAAAGTTCCACCTCACGATCCCTCCTAACATGAATATGTCTTAAGACCCGCAACCTTCCAAACCCAACTATCCGCCTCTCCCAAAATCAACCTAACATCATGCAAAATCTGGCACAACTAATTCACCAAAGGCTTCTCCCATTCGAAAAAAGGTCTTCGCCAGACTAAATGCCAAACCCAAACACCATTAGTCCAAGACCCAAGCTCTGCCACCTTTGCATCTTTGGCTGAACAGAGAGAGAACAGTCTCAAAAAGACTCTCTTCAACGCATCACAACCTAGCCAACTATTCTCACATAAAGAAATATTATTTCCATCACCAACTTTTCACTTGAATCCATCTTCAAAACTTATTTCCCAACCTTCCGAAGCCCACACCTCTTTCAAATCTTTTCACCAGAAAGAGCGACTTTTTCATTCCTCTCTCAAACTTCTCCAACCACTCTAATATACATGAATTTAAGTACAAATTGGAGAATAAAGAACTAGAAAAAGGAAAAAAGAGGGCATAGACGTGTACATGCGTGGCTGAAAGCTTTTAGATAATGGAATCATGCAATCATGGTATAAATCTTATTATTTATATTTGTTGTAGGCTCAAGTTTATCCAATAGCAAAGTGTATGAAAGTATTAGGTGAGATTGATATTCGAAATCCAGAGACCTTTACTAGAAGGAAATCAAACTTTTAAAAGAATAATGATAAAAAGAGGTGCCTCTTGTGTCGGTGAAACAATCATACATATGCTAAGGACTCAAAGGACATTGTGTGCAATAATATAAAGTGGTAGATTTTAACAAATATTTGTTTGCATACGTAAGCCTAAATGCAGACGTTGAGAGAATTTACACGGTAATGGACCTTTAATTAGAGCATTGATCATAGAAAATGGTCATTCATTGCATGCATCTAACTCCTTCTGTCCTTCTCCTTCCCCACTTATATACTCAGACCCATTGATTGCTATGAAGGAAAGTGTCAGAGAGGAAGGTAATTTAGATGACAGTTGTTGAGTAAAGCTGTGTTGTTGCCCATTTTCAATAATGGCTTAGCCTCAGACCCTTAGGGCTTAGGAACAACACAAATTTAACGAGATGGCCTATGCATAGAACTTTTAATGGAATTACCAACTCAGAGGTAAAAAGATTGAATATTTAATACGAAAAATATCTCTTAACACCACTGTTCCTTAAATATATCTGCTTAACTAAAAATTGATTTTTAAGTGTAAATCAAACTTCCAAAATCTACTCATTGAAATTATTAAATTGTATACGAGACTATATATTTATTTATAAATAATCTTTTAAATTCAATAAATTTTGTTAAAATATATAATTGATAGAAATAAAATTTAAACCTTATATTCATTAATATATTATAAAAAAATATTATAAATATGTGATCTTCAATCTTAATTATTTTTTTAATAAAATAATATTATCATAATAATAATAATATATATAGTTATAAGAAAAGGAACAGTGTATTGAATATTGGGGTGGAGCCCCATCGTAGCAGTGCAGCCCCTTTGGCACACTCTGACATTAACATGAAACTGGTATTCAGACACAGAGATGTTAGTACAGTACCTTGGAGTACTATGAGGTATGGTAGTCTATCTTCAATCAAGAATATCGATCAATGCCCACAGCTACTAACATTCTTGGAATAAAGATCAACCAATATTTTGTTTTCATTTCTTTTTTTCTCTCTTAATTTAATGTTTGTTCCTAATTAATAATGGACCAAGTGAACAAAATAAAACCGATCATCTTGTTTTCACTCTTAATTTAATGTTTGTTCCTAATTAATAATGGAGCAAGTGAACGAAATAAAACCGATCATCTTGTTATGTAACAAAACAAAACCTTGCCTTTTGATTATGGGAGGAAGTTTTAGGGTGTCCTTTTGAATTTATTATTTAATAGGTAATTGTGTGTCTATAATTAACTATTCATTATGTAAATGTGTTTTTCGTTTAAATGTATGAAGTAAAATGGTAATTTAAAAAAAATTGTGATTTGATTTGTTTAAAATCAGTACATTTTTCAAGTTTACATGTTTAATGTTTTGAGTTTAGTGCATTATCATAAATATTCGCTCTATTCTTGAAATGTAGTTTTTGTTGTGGTTAAGTTGCAAGTGATCTCTCCATATTTAATTTTGTATATATATTTGATTTTATGGATTACATAAAAATTTATTTTAAAATGTTTCTATCAGTTCGAATTGAATTTTAAATTTTATAATAAAAATAGTTTTAATGCATCAAAATTTTAACATCAATTCCTTATTAATGTGGAATTATGGAGTATATTGGAACAAACTTATCATTGAAGGTTAAGGAAAAATGGTTTGTCTTGGGAACATGGTATCGTTTTTATTAATAAAATTCATTAAGATAACATTTTTTGAATTAATCACTGCATTTAAAGTATGGTCTATTTTGAAACTCAAAATAATATCACGATTTTATTTTTAAAAATGTCTTATTGAGAAAAAAATGTGTGTCATTAACTTGACTTTAAATAATGTGAAATTATTGGTTATACAAGAACAATTGATTTAATCTTTAATTTTTTTAAAGATTAAATTTAAAAATTATTCTAAATATTTGTTAAGAACTTTATAATTGAAAGAAAATCAATCGGTTGCTGTTATAAGATTATTGATTGAGTGATTTATATTAAAGACCACCTTTATATCTTTTTTTTCCTTCTTATCTAATTCTATAACTTGTCTACCTAATATTATTCTTCATTTTTAAGCTCTTGAGTGTGTTTGTTCTTCAATAAAATGATAAAGGTATTTCTTGTTATATAATTTCACATATGATGTAGGAGATCTTGGACAACTCAAAAATCTTTTTTTTGTTACGTTTTTATTTAATTTTTTAGAGCGTATAAAATTTTGAAATATAGTGAATTAGTTTAATAAAACGATAATATAACTTTCTTATTACAAAGATAAACCAATACATTACCTCTGAATTGGATGTTGTTTGTGTTATTTTACCCTAACATTCTGTAAAGCATAAATTTTGTTTTCTTATAATAAATATCTCAATTTAAAGAAAACAACTCATTCCTTTGTAAATATTAATTCACCTAAGTTGAATTAGTAATCAATTTTAAAACTTTACAATGGAATTATAAAAAATTTGAATTATGAAGTTGTTTGGGTAAAATAATTTATTCTTTGAAATCAGTAGAAAAAATAATTTACTTTTTAATCATAAAACTAAAAAAAAGAGTTAAATTAGAATATATTTATAGTAAAAAGAGTTTGTTCATGTTATTATCTAATCATTAATTTATATCATTTTTATAATAACAATTTTTAATTTCGTATTTATAGTAATTGATTAATGATATTTAAACAACAATAATACATTAAAATTAATTTTCTTTCACGTTAGTATTTAAAAAAAGTATTTTAACATAAAAATATCACAAAAAAATATTTTTTTTCAACAATAAAACAAAAAAATTAATCTAATATAAATATGGACGTAAAAAAAGCAATGAAATAAAGAAAAGTTCCAATGAAACCGTTTTATTCGTTCTACGTTATTAATTAGTGGAAAAATGGGCTTCAACTTTCTGAGCTCACGTAAAACTTCCACATCTTTTCAGTGAGAAAGAAAATGGCCATGTCTCGTCTCTTTCTCTCTAAGAAACAGTGTGTGATGCAGTCCATAAGATTTTATTCTTTTTTGAGCCTACAAATAGATGCTTTTTCTATTCTTCAATGTGCCATCGATCAACCTGAAACCTGGCTTTGTAATTTAAAGTTGTTTGGACGCATGTTCAGATCGTTGTGATTCCAACTCTTTTGGCATTTTCTTGTATCAGATACTTAAATAAAACTTCAATGCAGTTTGATTCTATTGAAAAAATGCATTGTGATTAATATATATATTTCTAAACAAAAATTACTATTTCTTTTTACAAAACGCATGCCGTGAAATCTGACATAGCAGTTACCCTAATATTCCAAAAATGAAAAATAATATGTCTTATTCCATAAAAAAAAATACAAAAATATGAAAATCTAACTAAATCTGTAAAAAAAAACAAAACACTTCTTAAAAAAATATACTAAATATGTCTTATAATTCAACATTATTTAGGAGATAATTTACACACACATATATATAAATTTTCTTTAACTTCCAAGATTTTCTAAATGTAATTTGATTAATACGATTTTTTTAATTTTATACTAAGATAAAAACATATCAGTTATTAAAATACTAGTCGTAAAAAAATGTGTGATTAGGAAGAACCCCACCTACTACTTAACCTAATAAGCTTAACATTATCCCTACATTAATTCCGAGTCTCTTTATGTAATCTTTTGAATAATTAATCGGTCGAAAAAAGAAATTATTAACAAATATGGATGGACCAAACTAAGCATAAGTTAAAGATGCAGAACCCATTATGGAGTGTATAAGTAGCTTTTTTTATCCACTATTGTATTTTGATATTGTGAACGACCCTATATTCTTATCACTCAAGTTTATCTTTAAAGCATAGCCCGGCTTTAGAATCAACTTTACCAAAAGAATAAACAGCCCTTAAAATAAGCATTAATGAAAAGGCATTAGCTAGGTACGAACTAAGTGCATTAAAAAATATACGTTGAGTTGCAAACTTTATAAACCTTATTATTAGACATTGTCATAAATAAAGACGGTAAATAATTACTCTGACTATTGAAGCATTCAACTTGAAACCTCTGTTTGGTTGGTAGTTTACGGTTTATAATCGAGGTTGAGAAAATAATTGTTGTATGCTGTTTTTCAAAGGAGGTAACAAAGTTAACCAAGTACATTTTGTGTTATAATGAGAAGCATGTTCTTAGAAGAACACGGGATGAAACATACAACCATGTCTTTAGTGAAGAGAATATTCTATTTATCAATCCTTTTAAATGCATCAATGGAAACATAAATCATATTATATGTTTTTAATTCATCCACACTTTTTAACTACTAATTAATGCTTTTAATTTTGATAGGCTTCAGAACTTGGATGATGTAAACCCAATAATATTTTATTAATAGATTTTAAATAAATAATTTACAATAAGTATAAATAAAAGTTATCATCCTCCCTTAATTTATTTTAAAACTTTTAGGTTTTTTAAAAAATGTTTTTTTTTTTACATTCTCTCTATCACAACAAATGAATTTTTAATTCTAGTTTCCTTACCAAATTAGATCCTATAAAGCTGATGAAGTTGTTGGAGATCTCACATACTAGAGATAAATGTATTTCATAATATATAAATGAGTGCAAATCTCACATTCTAAGTTGATTTTATAAGGTTGAGTTAGACTAAAGTCTACTTCTGAATAGAAGTAAACTGAGTTGGATTGATGAAAATTTGGTTTTATTAGTAAAAATCATTCTATCTAAGTTTTAATTCTTTTTTTCTTTTAGAATATGTGAAAGGGAGGTGTTGCATGTGTATGATTGAACATTTGAAGGCTTACGTGAGTTGATAAAGTTGATTAAAAGGCTTTAAAGATCATTTTAAATTAAAGAAAAAACTTCAATCCAAATAAGGGGATTTAATACACTTCAATAATATTAGGATTGATTGGATGAATGGGTGATATGAATTGATAAGATAGTATTTTTGTATGTATTGAAGTATACGTGTATGTTGAGGACTTGGAAATGATGGAATATATTGTTTGTATGGAATTCAAAGTTATATTCATGCATTTAAATGGTGTATTTTTTAATCTGAATGCAATAGAATAACTTTAGAAGTGTGCAACATTAAAGTTTCATGTGAAATTTGTATCGAGGTTGTTATGGGTATGATATCGCTTGAGCAATGTGTTGTTGCTTAAACATGGTCTAAGCGGTATTAATTTCATTAACCACTTAACATTGCTCAAGTGATGAATTGGTTGCTCAAACAACATGGCATATAACTCAAGTGAGAGCTTGCATCGTGAGCGATAGGTATGTCGAGTCGATTCTCTCAATTCTAGAAACATATCGTTCAAGTGTTATGCTTGATGCTTAAGTGTCGTGCTTGATGTTGAAGTGTTGTACTTGATATCCAAAGCGATGTGACTTGTGGCTCAAGTGTTGATTTTGAATATTTAAGCATGGTGTGAGATGGTGTACACATGTCATAATGTGTGGCAATACATGATAGGTAGCTTATGCACTTAAGTGCTAGTTGGATGCTCAAAATGTCATAAGGCCATGGAAGAACTTTCTAGAACTTGTTGGATGATGTTCTAACATGTGGGTTCACTCCCGTGTTAGCTATAATGATAAAGTGATAAGACAGTCGCTAAAGCGAGGAGACCCTTGTGAAAATTTTCTCTTTATTTCATTTCATTCAAGTGGCATGAGCGTCACTCAAACAAAATGGTTGATGCTCTTTGTATGTTGTTGACGTTTTGTGAAAATTTTCTCTTTATTTCATTTCATTCAAGTGGCATGAGCGTCACTCAAACAAAATGGTTGATGCTCTTTGTATGTTGTTGACGTTGCTAAAGTAAGATGACCTTGCTCAAGTGATAATATTCTAAGGTGGATATGAGGTTATGTTAGTCACGTATGATTTTTAAGACAAAAACTAGGTTTCTCCTAATGTAGTACGTGACTAACCTAGGTTGAATCCTCAAAGGTGCATCTCATATATTTCTATTGTTTCATATTCTCCTTAAACAAAATTAAGACTGGGGAAGATTTGAATGGAGAAATTTCGTTAAACAAAAACACGAAGACAATGAACAGTAAATAAAGAAAAAAATAGAGCATGTGAAAACGAAAGATTGAAATCGAAAATAACTGAAATTAAGCAAAAGGACTTAACAAAAACTTTAAAAGTTGGAATTGAAAACTAATGACAATCAAAAATTGGAATTAAAATGACAGAAAAACGCAATTACAAAAACAAAACAAAAAATAGAGCATATTTTTTATGATGAAAGTAAAACTACACTACAATTAGAATTATTAGAATTTTAAAACATGGATGAATTCATAAATAAAAAAGGCCAAGTACAACTATCTAACTGTCTAATGGGTAATCGTTTACCATATCATCTAATAGTTGTACCAAAATGTAAAAATGAGCATCTATTGAAAAAATAAAAAGAAAGATTGTAAAATTGTAGAAATGTAAATGAAATAAACTGCAAGGGATACAAATTAAAAAGAAACAAAATAATTTCTTTAAGTGTGAAATAAGCAATTGTAACATATATTGTCAAATGAACTAAAACTGTAAAAACAGAGAATAGAACAAAATTGAAATCGAAATTTCAATTGAAATGTAAATGTATAAATTTAAAGGAATTACAGTAAATAGAAGAAAAATTCTTTTTAGAAACGTGAAACATCAAACATAAATCATTGTCATGTCATCTTCAACCTTGAATGCAAGAAACTCAAAGTTGGATTACTTGTTTAACGAAAAAACCCATAATCAATTAGTTTGTATAATCAAGGAAAATGATTTTCAATCGAGAATAAAATTCTAAAACAACTTCAAAGAAAAAAAAAAGTTGAACAAAGTATCGTGTAACACAATTTTGAATTTGTTGTTACCCATTTCTAGAATTCCATTATCTTCCAAATGTAAAGTTGCATAAGCAAAAGCGGAAAAAGAAAAATAGAAGATGGAAAAGTAGAAGAACTTGAATGGACAAAACTGAATTGCATTAAATTGTAAAAATAGAAAAAAACTTACCAAACTACCATATACTCCTAAGTAAACATAAACATAAATAAATGAGTCAAAGTATAAGTTGTCTTAGTTGTGTCTAAAGTTCCCTATTTATAAGGTTCTAAAACTAAAAATGGATAAGCCTAAACTAAAACAAAATTTGAGCTGTAGACCGTCTAACACTTCCTTTATTCAACATATATGTGTGATTTGTTCCTTTCAGCTCAACACTTCAATCTCCATGGTTCAAATTTCTCCAATGAAGCTCCATAAGTTAGAATTTTATTGCAACAAAAAAACAACTCAAAACGTTATCATCATTGAATCAATTGATCAGGGAGTTTACACAAATTTTTCAGCTAAAACCATAGTTTTTATGCTAGATTTATTGCAACTTTATATTTTTTTTATAGAAAATGCAAATCTATACTAGCAATAAGAAATAGCAAAGATAAAAATGATTAAAGAATACAACAAGTCGATAAAAAAAATAATAAATAAAATGTTATCATTAGATTGATGTTTTTATACATGTTTATTAATGTTATGATATATAAAAGGTGTTATTTATTATATATACTCAGAAATAGATATATGGTTAATTAATGTTGAGATGCATAACCTTATGTATGCATGACATGTGGCATTTTTTAGGTGGTCCTCATGGGTAGATCCTAAATGGATCACTTATATCCAATTAGTGAAATGTTCCATTTTTAATTTATTTTAATCTTTGCTGAAAAAAAGGAACTTATATACATTAGTTTAAAATGGTCAGAAAATGGTAAATTATTTTTTTCCTGTTGGGGATGTCTATATAAATGTAGTACTTTATTCATACTTTCAACATATTTTTTATAGTGGTATAATAATAATATTGAAAGTATATAACATATTTGGTTTGAAATGAACTAGATATTATATCCTATTTGTCTTGAGATTTTGGGTGGAAAGTAGTAGTTATAAAGTATTTTTATCACTCAAACACAAATATAAAATAATCATGCTTTATACATATTTTTATTTTGTTTATATGCCTATTATCACACTACAAACAAAATCCTCTTTTAATAATTTTTTTCTAATTGACATAAGAAAATAAATAAATAAAAATGTAAAATTTAAGTTGATAACTTTATGAAATTAAGTTTTAAGTTTCTTATCAATTTTAATATTTTAGTTAGTTCTTATTATTTTTTTCTATTAAATTTTTTATATTTTTAAATTGAGTTTTTATAGTTTAATTTTTCTATTAACCAATAGACGATGTGGTTATTATCTTTTCATGTCATCTTACTTACTTGTCCTTCACGTGTTAAAAATATGAGATTTTGTAATTAATATAAAATAATAATACATTTAATGTAAAACGACAAGTGACATTTATTATTTTCATTTAAAACGTGTTAAACAATAAGAGATTCTTACCATCACCTACATCAATGGTGGTGAAGACTACAATTTCTTGATCACCTTAAGTGATGAATGAAAGTCATAAAAAAAAAGTATGATATTTCATTATCTAATAGTTTTTCAACTAAAATAATTAAAAATATTTGTCATTTTACATTAACTACAATATTATTTTATATTAATTAAAAAATTAAAAAATCTCACATTTCTTAACACTTACCACTAAACAAGACAACCATATATATAAGAATATTTGCATCACCAATCAACAGAAAATTAAAAGGAAAAATAAAAAAATTTGAATCCTAAAAAAAATAAAATTTAATAGATTAAATTAAAAAAGATTTAAAATTTATTTATATTTAATTTTATGTTAACTTATTTTTTAAAAATATTGAAAAAGTAAGCGTTCAATATTTATATCATTATCACATCAATATAAACTATTTACTATTTTTTTTATAGTTGGAAAATCTTATTGATTGCATTTAGCAAAATAAAAGAGTATGATTTTTAAGAAATAGGAAATATTTATTTTAAATTTAAAAACATTAATTTAATGGTTGTAAAATTTCTGAACTATTTATCTTCTCAATGATGAAATATAATAAAACTGAATCAGACAGGAGGGATCTCTCTAAGATTTGATCCACTTTGGTATTTTGTCTACTTTAGGTCTTGTTTCTTCTTCAACACACTTGACCTACGTACCCCACCACGCGACCACATTAAGCACCCAACTTTAAGCCGTCAAACTATGGTCTCTTTCAAGTGATTACTATAATCACTTCCAAAATAATTAATCACCATTTTAATTTGTGTTGGCAAATTTTTTATATATTTAATATTAATTTTTATTTGAAGTAAATAAAATTATATATATAAGAGATAAATTACTTTATTTGTAACTTTTGTAAAATTTTCTTTTTCAATTTTATATAAATGAAATCTTATTAATTTATTATTAAAGTTGTTTTTATATTTATTGATATATGTATATGTAGTTAAATACCGTGGTAACCATTAAATTTATGTTGAAATGTTTAGATTAAAATGCAAAAAAATAAGTACTCTTAACTTGAATAGTCAGAAATTTATTTCATTATATATTTTCCTTTGAATAATTTCAATTAAAATAATAAGAATGAGATAACCAACTTACTATGTTCATATTTACATTAAACATAGCTAACTTTTTTTTTTCAAAAGTAATAATATTATTGTTTCTCATTTCTGCTTTGAAATTATAGTTTCTCTTTGAAACTGAAATCCAAACAAACTTTATATATTTACAATTAATGGCAAAAATATGGTGATGAATTTTGTACATATTAGTGCATCCTTATTTTTCAAATTGAGTAAATCATGTGATAGTGTTGGGATATCAATGATAGGATAAAAAGCTGATTTTATATTTGATATAATGTTGTTGTCAGGAATTCTATCTAAAAATTATTGTAGTGTAATATATGAATATTTTTTATATTAATTGATCTTTAAATTTAAATTAATGCAAGAAGTCAATAATATATTAATTGTAGGAAGAATTGATATAATATCTAGTTTCTATGTCAATTAAAAAATCTAACATATGTGAATGGAGACAATTTTCTACACTAATTAAGGGTTAACTGAGATAGATTTTTTTTAAAATAGAGTACTAATACATTTTTGTTCTCACTTTTCACTTTTATTTTAGGGATGAACTTTTAAGATCATATTAGTATATACATAACTTTTGATTTTAAGTCAAAGATGAGAGAGTCTTAAATCAATTGATAGTGTAGATTGGAGTGCATTTTGTTCCATTGAATTTTGAGTTGATAGTGTTTAGAAGTGATTATTAAATTGGTAACCTAGAAAATTGAGTGTGTATGGTGAAATAGATGGAGAGAAAGTAAGGTTGTGGTTGGAGTATTAGAATTGGCATTATTTTGTCCAACATAAGTGTACTCTCATATTCAACCCCTCCTTAGTTATATAAGATCCACCCCTCGTGCCCTCCCTCCGAGTAGGACAAATCTCTCTCAATTTTGTCGGTTATCATAAATAAAATCTACTTATGTCTTCTGCACGTGCCTTAAATGCCCCTATTCATTATTTTCATCCCCTAAATTATTTTCTCAAATTTCTCTTTCAACTATCTACTACAAACATTTCCATGTGTTCTCACGTTTTTTTCCAATATTTTGTTAGATTCCACCCAAATAAATAACATTTTTTTATAACAAAAATGCTTTGTTTATGTGAATAGTAGAACATTATAATATCTCATTATTATTCTATGTTTTCTTTTTTATAAAAAGGGATCATTCGTTTGTTTTCTCGCACTCACATGAATGTCTTAAATTGTCCCTGTGAGAAGATAGCATCCCATTGGTAAATCAGTGAAAAGATGCAACTTACCTCTGCCACTCCAAATTTTCTGAGAAGCATAACTGAAAACTCAGTTCCTATTATCCACTCATTCACATTCACATATTCAGATTCCAAACTCATGACGTGTAAAATGTTATAATTTTTTAATTAATTTATATGAGAACCGAAAATTACTTATTCATCAAATTATTCAATTTTCAAACTATATAGTAATATTGTTTTACCTTTTTCAAACAACTTTTTTAATTAGGTTTTTGAGAAATAGTTTTTTTTTGGTGAAAGGTGACTAAATGGATAGATAGAATGGATTTATTCTATATTAACAGAACCAGGGCCCAGTTAATGTTAACAAAGGCATGATCTTGTTTTGATTACAGGATGCTATTTTACATAATGTATGGTAAATTTTGCATAATATTCCTGCATACATTATTTTATAATAGAAAATTTTCAGTATCACTTTACTGAATACACAGTTTGTCAGTAGCATTGGTTAGAATAATAATGGTAGAAATGAAAATGATGATAAAAAAGGGTGGCGGAGTTATTTTTGATGATGAAAAATACAGGAGCATAGCATATATGTGTACTGACACACACTGCAATGGTATAAGTTGTTGTAATGTAAAGTAACCTGCAGTTAGAAAAGGTAATGAAAATAGCAGGCACATAGAACACAGGGGAAAAAACCAAAAACCAACAAAGACAGTGACATAAAGCAGGTGAAATTACAGGATATTTAATGCCGTGGCATAAGAAACTGGTGGGTGGCTGTGTGTGTTATGCCAGCAATGAACAGTGGGGAAGAAGTACTACACTGTAATCACTAAACTCACCTACCAAAAGAAGGACTGGATAATTCAGAGTAGCATGCTATAAATGAAAGCCTGAAAAAAGTTCAATTAATTAATGAAAAGAAAAAGCTCATTTGCGTCATGTAAGCTTTGCAAAAGACTCTTGTCTATTATGATGACTCTATGATATCAGTTTCACCCAGAATAAATGGGAATGGACTGCCTTCCTTTTCCCCTTCCATGGCATTATTGCTATATTCTTTAAATCAAACCTTTCTCTCTCTTATGTAATGCATAGAATAGGTAGCTAAAGTTGTATTAATTGTTTTAAATAATTATGTATGGTGGTGGAAATATTTTAAATACAAGAATCTAACTGGTTAGCAATTTTCATAATTTCTATTTTTACTACGAATGATGTCCTTTTTTATCAGAGTCCTTTCTAAGGAACTACAAGTCTTGAAGTGAGAAGTCACATAGTCCATAATTAACTTTCTATATTCACACATTTCAACTATAATTTTTTTACCAAAACTATGTAAAATCAGCGGAAATATGTGCGTGGTGTGTATCCTACATCTTTAATTTCTCAAATGTTTGTTTTATAGGATGAAGTTGAAAGCTAACATCTTTAATTTCTCAAATGTTTGTTTTATAGGATGAAGTTGAAAGCTAAACTGGAGACATGTTTGAAAAAAATTAATTTAGAGAAATATTTTTATAAAATTCTGAAAAGAGTAATGAAACAAAGATATTATTTTGAAAAAAGATGAATAAATGAGGTAAGACTTGATTTGGGAGCTTTTAGCCTGGATTGCATGATAGTACTTTGTTTGAAATTTTATCTTGAAATGAAAAAATGATTGATCACGAGCCTAGTCGTGGTGCTCCAACCCCGCGAATCACGCAGTCATTTTGGGAATTAACAGTCACATGGAACCGTAATCATTTTGGGAATTAACAGTCACATGGAACCGTAATCACCCATTAGCAAAGCATGTCCCAGAATAGAAACGGTAATTATACAAAAAAAAAAAAAAACTCCAAATCTCCTTTTGGAAAAAATGTCTCACACTACTTTCATTAGTCCAAGTTAGTCAAAATCAGAATCAGGAAACCAAATAGGAAAAAGAAGAGAGGAAGCTCTACCATATCACTTTTATTAACTCCTATTCACTCAGACAACAACAGATAAAAAAAACATCAGGACCTTTTTTTTTTAATCGTCACCTAATCTTGATACAAGTCCTAATCTTGATACAAGTCAAATAGTAAAAATTAAAAAAAAAAGAAAAAAGAAGAACGCCGTTAGCGAGAGTCTTGCGGCGGCACCTTGCAGGGACTAGGGGGCAGACTAGTCTTTCCGGTAACAACAAGACGTTGTACGAAACTCTCGATTCGGTCAGAATTAGTTTCCTGCAGTAATCGTTTACCCCCAAACGGTAGCGATTCCAGCACTCTCTCGTTCAGCACTTTCTCTTCTTTTCCTTCTCCCAAACCGAAGGCCTGCATCATAAGACAACGTCAAGTAACTCCGTTAAAAAATGGTTATATTGCAATTTTATTAGTATGAGGAAGAAGAGCAGAGTTCACTGAGACCGAGGCGATTCACTGAATGGAATTTTAATTAGAGAGTATTAATGGCGTACCTGAATCCTGACATAATCCGTACGGTTCCAGCAGAAGGCGTTCCCTAACATCTGGTCAACGGTTTCGGAAACGCCGTCGAGCGCTATGTCAACCACCGCGGACGTGGAACACTCACCGGCGGTATCAACCCTCTTAGTCGACGCTCCGTTTCCGATCGAGAGCACGAGGAGATCCTCCACGCCGTTCACTGAGGGGAAGTCGCGCTTGTTGTGTATGACGTGCGTGACAGCCGCTGCGGCCGGGTTGTTCATCACAAGGCCGCCGTCGACGGCGGCGCACGAGGTCTTTCCGTCGACGGATGAGAAATGGAACGGCGCGAAGAGGCCTGGCGTGGCTGAAGTGGCGCGGCACGCCTTCCAAAGGTCGAAGTTGAAACTTGGTGACTCGGACGCGTCGGCTCGGGAGAACACAAATGGCGCAGAACTCTTGAGGTCAAAGCAAGGGATGAGCAGAGGCTTACACGTGTCCTTCATAGTCAACATCCGCCGCTCTTCCTCTTTTCTTTGGAAAACCCGCTTCAGTGCGTTTTCCATGCTCCGCGCTGAGAATCTGCGGCGGCGGCGGAACACGCCGGCGCGCTTCGGCTTGTACAGTTCGCGGTTGCTGTCAGCGACGAAGCGGACCGCGTCGCGGGCGGTGTAGAGAGGCCGGCCAAAGCCATCGTCAGCGGTGATCATGGCGGCGAGGATGGCGCCAATGCCGGTTCCAGCGATGATGTCGAAGTAATCGGCGATTTGCGCGTGTGGATCGGATGTTTGGGCTCGGATCTGGTCCTCGAGGTGGACGAGGGCGGCGCCGGAGACAATGGCGGTGGTTCCTCCGCCGTCAATACTGAGAATGCGGGTTTTGGACGTGGCTTCGTAGTGGGAAAGCCATTGCTGCTCGAGTTTGGAGAAGATCTCCAGCGTTACTTTGCTAAGCTCCATTGTGTTGAGTTCAGGCGTTGTTGTTGTGGTGGTGTTGGTTGTTGAGTGCGCTAGAGGCAGAGTGAGGGAGTGAAAGGTTTGTTTGGCAATGGGGTAATTATAATGGTTCTACATAGACGGTCCTTCTTCGTCCTTGTCGTTCATCTTTTTCTTGCTCTTCTTTTTTATTAGTGCGTTTATTTATTGTGTTTTGTTTTTTATGTGTATATTTAATTGATAGATTAATAATTATTTATTTCACTCCACATCCTCTAGTCACTACACTACACTACCCGTGTTGCCACTTACATCAGTTCACTATTGCTGCAGAGAGTGGTGGGAGTCTTACGTGTTAGACGTGTGTTTGCACGTGCAAGTGTGCGTGTTATTTTGCGGCAAGCGCTGAACTCGCCATATCAGTCGCTTCTCTGCTACCTAATATATGTTTAAGGTTTGTCTTAGTCTTCCTCTTGTTTTTTTTTTATCAAATCTTGATTTCGAGTGAGTTCGTTACGTGTTTCCTTTTAAATGTTAACTATATTTTTGCCAGCTTGTTTTTCTATTGCACACCATTCAGATGTGGAACTTCATCTCAGAATCTTCCCTGCCGTTTCCAGAACGTAGACAAACTTGTATGCATCCATCTTCTACTCTTATATTACCTGTTTACTTTTGGGTTACAATAATATTCTAGACTTTTATCTGAATTAACCGTCTACAGTTAAAAAATAAACATGAAACAAGCGTGTCGCTAAAAACTCTATATATTTTTTTCTATCACCTAAATGGAAAAGGACGTGCACAAAAGATACATTTTGATGTGTTTTTTTGAATGCTTTATCTCAACTTATGTATCTTTATCTGGACTTTATAGAACAAGACTGTTTTTTTTTTTATATCAAAATTAGCAAGTTTTTTTTGCTACATTTTCAAATTTGAATATAGTTTATCTCAAATGAAATTATTAATGTTGTGTATAACTAACTTATTTCAATTAATGCTCATCTAAGGATGGTTATGAAGAGACTAATACTCGAAAAACACATGGAACGCCTGAGAGTCACACATGTGGGCACTCAAGCAAGTTGAGTTGAATAAATAAAAGGCGGAATCCAAAAGGAGGGAATTGGATAAAAAATACATTAAAAAATATTCTCAGTTTTTAGTTAAAAGAATAAACTAAGTGAACTCTTCTTTGAAATTAAATGATTTCGCAATAAACATATTGATGCTTAAGACACAAACACGAATGTCAATTTCTTTGAAATTATCATTTTACAATAACCTCCAACCAATAAGTCAATTAGATAATGATAGTGAGAGAAAAATTTAAGCAAATATATTTTTATATTACTTTGTTCCAACTTAATCTGCATTTAAACTCCTGAAACAACCTAAGTTTAAAAAGTTCCACTTATGTAACAATTTTGATTGCAATCACTTGTTCACTTGCAAATGAAATGTAACCCATTCTTCTAGTTACCCACTCCAAGACCTCTGAGTGTTCAAAAACAACTATACCATTTATATAACAAATTTAAGGAAACATATCACCTAGTAGAAGTTCAACAATTTTGACATATATCCTATCTCTTCTCGTGATTGATTTAATCCTAGTAATCTATGCGTAGAGTTATTTATTTATTGCTCAAAAATTAAAAATAGATTATTTTAGCTTCATAATCTATTATTTTAGCCCACCTCAATAAGAGGTAAATAGTAAGAACAGTTACATTTTTTTTGTTGTGGTGTGAAATAAAATAAATATGATCATTTTAACTACATTTTTTTGAAAGTAAAGGTGAAAGAGTCAAAAGAGCGGTGAGAATAGTAGCCCCAATAGAGAAATACCTATAACCTATTATATTTCTTTTTAGGGGTTTTGCATTCTGCACAATTTCACCGCATGAGGGGTTAAATGACAAAGCTAACCTAAAAAATAGATTCCGAATTGTATATTTTTGAATCCAGAGTGTATATTTCTGAATGTGCAATCAATAATATAATAATATATTTTGGATTGTAATATATGAAATTATTTATTGAGACAAAAAATTATTTTAGAATATATAATACATTTCAAATTGTAATTCCAGGTGTATTTTTTTTTTTTGAAAAAAATAGTTGTGAATAAAGAAATTGAGAGTTTGCATTCCCAAACTCTTACAATAATAAAACAAAAAAGTATGCATAAATAACATTAATTGTTTGCTTTGTTGTTATTGTAATTCCTAACATTTGTGTAAACACTTATGATCTACTAACATAATATGAAGACTAAAATTTAGCTTTCACATGTTGATTGCAATATTTTTATAGTTGGTATGAGACAATCATAACAATTTTTTTCATGTAATGTAATTAATAAGTAATTGAAAATATAAACATAAAAGAGATATTAAAAAATACCTGAACAAAATTTAAATCATACACATATTCTATACATACTATACATATGAGTGGATGCGTTTTGATATCTGTAAAAATGCATAACTCAAACTAAATAATGAAAAACACGGACTCACCAAAACCACTACAACAACCATCCTTCATCTAAATGACACCACTCCAAGCTAACACAAACAATTACTAAGCACACCAATCATCACCTGCAACCACTCCCTTCAACCATCGCGAGCCACCAAGAATGAAAACCTGCAAAATGCTCCAAACCAACACATTGCCACCACATTGAACATTTATTTTCAGGAGGGCAAACTGGTCATTTAAAATTATACGTGGGTGCAGAATGCAAAACCCTCTTTTTAGCCATTCTGGACTATTCTTCTCTGTCAACTACCAAAGCGGGTTTGCCGCAAAATAAAAATATAAAAGCCCAAAACCAAATTAAATGTTAGGGCACTTTCTTCCTCCACCATATCAATTCTAACCTGCACCCTATCATTTTAATAATAAAAATAATAGATATGTGGTAAGCTAAATAAAAAAGACTATTTTTTAGAAAACTAGTCAATGATGGCTTTCAATGGATTCACTTATATAAGCCACAGCTAAAGTAGCAAAAATGAGAGCTTGAATACCGCTTGTAAATAATCCAAGGAACATCACATGTATAGGAACTACTAACGGTACTAAAGAAACAAGAACAACAACTACTAATTCATCAGCTAATATATTTCCGAAAAGTAAAAAAAGAAACAAAACATTCGGGACAAAAAATCTGGAAAACAAAATTAAAAATGCATTCTGAACAAAAATTTCTGAAATTCAAAAATATGTTTTAGATATCTAAATCCAGAATATTTCTGGACAAAAAGTTTAGGAAGTAATTTTTATTTACACATTTTTTATTTAAGGTTATTTTCATTATTTTGGAAGAGTATTTTTGTTATTTTCAATAACAGGTTGGGTGCATGTTGGAATTGATACCGTGGAGGGAGAATTTACCAAATGTTAGATTGAAGGTACCAAAGAGGCTGTTTTCTTCGTTAAATTGGGCCTCAGCTTATGAGAATCACATCATAAAACGGGTCCATGATTTGGCAATTAATTACACCCAGTCTAAAATGATAAAAATGCCCTTCAATAAAATAAAGATATAAATAAAAATACAACCCCTTTTTAGAATATGTTTTCGAATTTCTTTTTCTAAAATGATTTTTTTATTACAAAATTATTTTTTCAAAATGAGATTTTGGTTTTTAAATTTTATTTTTAGTTTTTATTTTTTGGAACACAATAATCTTTTGATCTATTTTTTTGAAATGTATGTATTATTGTCAATTTTGAATTTTTATTTTTAAACTGAAGGGTATTTTTAGAAATTTAAGAATGTGTAGGGTGCTGATTAAAAAAGATTGGGTGTAGGAAGAATTTGTCCGTGATTTTTTCCCTTAAGATAATGTTTAGGGACAGGCAATGTGTAGTACTCTATTAATTTGTTCTATACTCAACTAAAGAGTTTCATGTCTATAGTAAGAATATTTTATATTTGAATAAAGTTTTAAAAGTATTCTATTAGGTCCAAATATTTAAGAAAACTGAAAACATTTTTAATTAGTTATTGGGATTACGAGCATTTACTATATTACTTATTGCCTTTTTTCAACTCTCATGTATTATTTTACAAAATCATTTACTTTAGTATTTAGTATTAGTAAAAAGGTTATTGACTATTATGATTTCGAGGACGAATTTTGAATTCTTTTTCTCTCACAGGGATTCCCCATGTTTTTATATTGCAAACGATTTATTAAAATAAAATATACTTTTTTTTACCAAATTATCATAATGTATTCTTATTTAATATGTTTTCATTTTAGGAGTTTATATTTGAATTATTCTAAATATAATGAGTTTACTTTATTAAACTCAGTTTGAAGGAGTACTAGTGGTATTTTTTTAATATATTTCTACTTTTATGTTTTTTAATAATTCTCTTTATATGTACTTTATCAAGAGAGTGCTAGCATCACACTTCTCCTAACATTTAATCTACTATTTGATAAAAATTATTGAAGATTACAAAAGAAATTCATAACTAATCATACTTTATCATTAAATTTACATTAATAATATGAATTATGAGAGTTTATATATGATATTCCACATGGGAGGGTTTGAACATTTTGTATCACGTCACACCCAAACAAGTTAACTTTGGAAGTTCTATTGAATAAAATAAAGAGTTTAATATTTAATTTTTCTAATCATAGCAACTTTCACTAATATTTTTTAATACAATATTGAATAAATTTTGAATTAAACATCGTAAAAAGATTAGTTAAACACATATAATTTCACAAAAATCTACTTTAGATTACTTCCACAACAAGATAATTTCACATTCTCAAAAGTAATTATTATTTATAATGTTACTCCAACGTGGAGCAATCAACAGTGGCCAAGTTCACACATCATGTTCACATAAAACTATGGTAGTATTTCCAGTTGTTCTATGTAGCAGGCAACTTTAATTCAACATATTTAATTAATCAATTAATTAATATTTCTATTATTTTAGATGCGAACGAATTGGTTCGTTACCCACTAAAACTTTTTATTATTTTAATATTATATAGGTAGAGAAAGAAGATTAGGTCAACAATGCAAGCTACTTTAATAAATGAATAAATAAATAAAGTATTTTACTAGTATGCTGAATGTTGTTGTCATGCTCATGCATGTGTACTTGGCGGGTAGAATCTATTAATTAACAACCAAATCTATTTAAAAGTGTGTTCTATATTTTAATCAGCATGAAAGGTATCTATAGGAGCAATAAACACTAACAAACATTCAAAAATAATAATAAAAAAATAGGACAAGTGTTAGAAAGTGGATCTTTTCCCTTCCATTTATTATCTTATATTTATTAATTTAAAGTATATTCTTTTATAAATATATAATTTGTTTCCTTTCGTCTCTATTTATCACTTTTTTTTTCTTTGTTTCAATCTCTTTTTTTAACCCTCTTCCACCCAAAATTTGTTTTTTCTTTTCTGTAAGCAATTTGGACTGAACTCGAACATTTTCCAAATTCAAATTAAAAAAAAAGTGTCCGAGTGGAAAAGGATAATAGGTTATTTATATATTTAAAAAATTATTTGTGTCTGGACTACGAGTTTATTATTTGCCTGAAGTATATAACATATTAATAGGACATCAACTAAACACGATAAAAACGAAGAACAATAACAACTTAATTTTACAATATAGTTGACATAAAAATTAGCCTTTGGGAAGGTATGTTGGAAAGAGATATTCTATGACCCAAAAAGTTCATTCCATTAAAAAAATTGATGTATTTTTATTCCATTTAAAACAAAAAGAAATATACATGTATAGCTAAAGGGGCCTAGACATTAGTTGTGACTTAGCGTATAATTGTTGATGTGTCGGTAATCTCTTAGTTACTTCCTTCCTCAAGTGTTGATGCTCAGTCGGTCGGGAGGTTACCTGCAAAAGGTACTCCAATACTTAAGTAAGTATTCTAGTTTAAGAGTGTTATGGTAAAATGGGAAAAACGTACCTTACTTCTTCACAAAAGGCTTTATTTATAGTATTTGTTTATGGGCCCGGGTTCTGATGGACTGTCCACCGGTTATTATTTGACGTGCATCGTGATCCCTTATTACTAGGGACGTGCATCTTTCAGTTAATTCTGTTTAGCTGGTTTGTCAGAGATATTTTCGTATATTTCAGGATATAGATTGACTCATTCAACACTATTGTAATTGTTGTTACCGTTATTTATTACATGCCTTAAGATGTTCTTTGACTCGGACGGTCAGTCACCGAGACCAAAGTTGACTTGTCCAGTACCGACCAGTATAATAAAATATATGATATTATGAACTTGGGCATAATATATTTTCCAGGTTCATAAATTAATTATCATAGATATACTAGCTAGTATAGGATATATAATATTTTGAGAAGTACTTTCACAGTTTCCTTTATTTTAACCTATTATTTCTCATGTATATTGTGTTTGCAACGAAGATGGAAATGTGGGATGAAAGACTATTTACTTCATTATGTGTTGGAAGTGAAAAAAAAAAAAGATGAATTATGAAATATCATAATCTTGCTCGCATGGTGAGAAATAAAAGGAAAGCTACATATATGCATGTAAAAATACAATATTAACCTTATTTTATTTGTGCATGACAACTTTCACTATTGGGCGCAAAGCAAACACAGTGGTGGTGGTGTGTGTAAGTGGTTGGAACTGATTTCATGGTGCTTGGATTTGTGTCTCTGATCATCGTCGAGGTGGTGTGGTGTTGGCCAGTGAAGGAGATGTTGAACAAGGTGCTTTGATGTCTCCAAATCCAAGAGGAATTCTCGAAAACCTTGCTGCTAGTTGTGTGTGTGTCTATTAGTCTTTGAATTTGTTAATCCATTCTTTATGATGATCCAAGGTTAATTGAATCTTAATCCTTTTGAAAAAGATGAGTTTTCTAAAGAGTGTGAGATTTCAACCTGTTGAAGTGTCGATTCAATCAGTTGTTTGACACTTAGTGGATTTTAAAATGAGTTTGAAAAGTTTGACTTTGTTTTGACTTTGTTGTCAAACCAATTCAATCGGTTGTTTCGAGAATTCAATCGTTTTTCTGAAAACCTTAACATAATTATGTTAAGTTGTACCAATATGTTTTAAATGATTCAGACTGATTTTGGTTCTTGATTTAACTACTTTGACCATCTGATTGGAGTATAAAAAAGGTTGTTTTACGCTTTTGGTCATTAACTAAGAAAGAGAGATTAATCAAAAACATTTTTCAAGAATTCAAAGAGCTTTTGGATCATCTCAAGTGTGGAATAGGATTGTCTTATAATTTTGAACTTTAATATTTGATTTACCCAAGTGTATTCTATTTTCTTCTTCTGTGTTACCGAAAGTAGCTTTTGGGTTAAGAGTGAACCAATATAAACATCTTGTGTGAATCTCTCTATCCCTACACTTATTAAACTATTTTATCTTTGTTTTTCAAATCTGTTGGTATAAACAACCGATTGTTTCGCAAAAACAACAAGTTGATTTTCTGGAATCAAACTAAAATCAATTTTTTGGTTGAACAAATTTCTAACTAATTGATTCTTCATAGCCTTTCACTCTACCTTCAATACTTGCGAAAATCTTTCAAAAGCAATTCACCCCCCATTTTGTTTAAGGCCTATAATTCTAACAATTGGTATCAGATCTGAGTTCGTGAAAGTCATTCAAGTTTTCGATCTTAAAACCTTTTTAAATGACTGAAAAACTACCCTTTGGGGAGGGTGCTTCTATAAACAGGACACCTCTGTTTTGTGGACTAAATTATTAGTTTTGGAAGGTTATAATGAAAATCTTTATTGAATTAATTGATAGAGGAATTTGGGATGCTATTGTAAATGGACCTTTGAAAAAGATGATGTTTTCATTGAAAACCTTGGTCCCAATGGATGAGAGTGAAAGTAAAAGAGCTTAATATGATTGCATTTCTAAGAACATCATCACTTTTGCTTTAAATTTTGATGAGTTTTTTAGGGTCTCACAATGTGCTTTTACAAAGGAGATGTGAGATATCCTTGAGGTTACCCATGAAGGCACCGGTGATGTAAAAAGAGCAAGGAAACATGCTCTGATTCAAGAATTTAGAATGCTTAAAGGGAAAACCATCTCAGATGTTTTTATTCACCCACATAGTGAATCATCTGATCAGCCTTGGCAAGATCTTTTAAAGGGAGGAGCTGAACATCAAGATTCTCAAATGCTTGGATAGATCTTGGAAACCAAAGGTCAATACAATTTCTGAATCCAAGGATTTGACAACATTGACCACAACCTCCTTGTTTTGTAGGCTAAGGGAGCATGAATTTGAGATGAACCGACTAAATGACCAAGAACATGAAGAAAAACATGTAAGAAGCATTGCTTTAAGAGTTGTTGGTCATAAAGATGGTCAAGATTCAAGTGAGGGCAGTGATGGTGAGACTCTCAACTTGCTCACAAGAAAGTTTAGCAAATACTTGAAGAAGAACAATCGGGACAAGAATCAATCCTCAAACAAGTATAATAGTAAGAAAGTGAATGAATTCAATTCTACAAACTATACTTGTTTTGAATATGGTAAATAAGGTCATATCAAGGCCGATTGTCCAAATAATGAGAACAAAGAGAGAGGGGGCAAACAAGAAGATTGAAAGGAAGGACAAAGCAAGAAGAGCCTACATTACTTGGAAAAATAATGATGATTCCTCCTCTAGTTCATCATCAAAGGAAGATGAAGAAGTCAATTTGTGTTTGATGGCAAAGAAAGAATCAGAAACAAGTAGTGTAAGTTCCAACAGTTCCATAAACTTTGAAAATTGTAGCCAACTTCTTGATGCTTTCAAAGAGACTCATGAAGAAGCTAATTTTCATCTCAAGTGTGGAATATGATTGTCTTGTAATTTTGAACTTTAATCTTTGATTTCTCCAAGTGTATTCTATTCCCTTCTTCTCTAAACATTTATTTCTCTGTGTTCTAGTGTGGTGCAGTTTCAGAAGGTGTTTATGGAAACAGTGTGGTTTGCTAAAAGTGCTGTGTGTTCTTGAAGGGTTCAAGATCATCACTTGAGTGTGTGGTTTGTAATTTAGGTTTTATTACATATTGAATTCCTAATGGTTAGCTGAGAATTGGATGTAGCTCTTGGGTTAATAGTGAACCAATATAAACATCTTGTGTTCATCTCTCTATCCCAACACTCATTAAACTGTTTTATCTTCGTTTTTCAAATCTGCTGGTATAAACAACCAATTGTTTTGCAAAAACAGCAGGTTGATTTTCTGGAATCAGACTATAAAAACAGTTTTCCTTTTGGTTGAACAAATTTCTAATTAATTGATTATTCATAGCCTTTCACTCTACCTTCAATACTTGTGAAAATCTTTCAAAAACAATTCACCTCCTCTTATTTAAGGCCTATAGTTCTAACATGAGAGACGTGTACAGGTAAGCATAATCGATTATGGAGGAGGAGTAATCAATTATACATAAATTTTGTGTGTGATCGAATATAGTTATGTTTGATGTGTTAATCAATTCTAGCCCATGAATAATTGATTAAGGCTTTGGTTTGAAAGTGTGGATCATGATTAATCATTTCCACACGAGGTGTGTTAATCAATTCTAGTTCCGTTGAATCTTGGTAGAATAATTCGTAAGGCCACACGAGGTGCAAATGCCTTTGCTCTCTTCCTCTGTTAAATAGCCATAACCTTGCGGATTTCACCACAAACCAAAAGACCTTTAAATCGACTTTATTAGAATTCAAGGTAAACTCGTTAAATTGTAGAACAAATATTTAATTTATGAATTTAGGAGATAATCAAGAAATTTGTGTCACGCTAAAAGACAGGCACAATAAACACTAGCATGCAAAACATTGTCACTTTAAATTTTATAATGAAAAATGATTAAAGATAATCACAACTTGAGTTTACCTATCTGAAAGGGCGATAGAATCAGAGAGTTGATGAACTGTAACACAAAAAAGTGCTTCCAACAAAAACTCCACAACTTATTCGGGTGATTTCAACAACCAAATTTATAGTGGGAATGTCATCATAAAAATAAAAATTATCAATATTAGACAACCCCTCCCAAAAGTACTAAACAAATGTTTAAAACTCACCAGGATCGTAGAGAAACTACCCACAATCAACGAGCTTCAAAGAATGTTCTCAAAATGGCAATGAACAACTTCAATCCAATCAAACATTTTAAAACAAAATCCAAAAAATAAATATTAGAAATCGAATCCAATGAAGTTTATCCCTAAACCCTAAAGTTGATTTTTAATCCTATTTTGACATTGAGAACCCTAAAATATGCGAAAATGGATGGAAGAAAACTTCAACCCTGTCTCTTCACATCATTTTGCTTATGGCAACGTCACTATGGTGAATGAATTTGAAGAACGATCTTCTTACCTTACTCACACACTGAAACCCCTAGTTCGTAACGAACCGCTTAGGATTTTTGGTTTCGGCGCGATTTTGGTGTATATGCAATCGAGTCTTCAACTTAAAGCTCAATGATGTGGTGAATTCTAGTAATTTAACCATGTCATATACTTACATTATAGACAACAGGTAAAATTGTGTGGACTTAATTATCCATAATTTAAAAACTTGGTATAAATGTTATTTAAGACACCTACACTTTAAAAATGTTGTCTAAAATATTAGTTAAAGCACCGCATTTTAAGAAACATTGCCTAAAATGCTATTTAAAATAGCCATAATTTTAAACATAGACAACACTTTTCGTAAATACTTTTGAGTCAAAAATAAATAAACCTTATTACATGGTAACAATAAGGTAACAATAAAAAAAAAGTTTGCTTATACCTCCAATAATAAGAACACTTTGAAAACTTTTCTACCTGTGACTCACAATATTATTCGAATGATACAAAATTATCTTCCATTATTCTGATAGAGCTTTAGGATTGAAATCAAATCCTGCTTCCGTCACTTTCCTCTTTCTTTTTTTTTTTTCTTCCCTTCTCCTCTCACCTATCTGTGTCATTTACCACGAGTGACTACACAAATTTCAACCTGCTCTTGTTGTATTAAACATCAAAAACCATACCTCCATTATCCTAAAGATAAATAATTTTAAGTATTATTTTCATATTTTTGTTGTATACAATGTTTGCATATTTTAGGTTGCAAATGTCGAACTGAAATCTTACTTTTATTCTATATTATATAAAAGAGATAAATAATAAAAAATAAAAACCTACTTTACCTTGAGAAAATTAAAGTTACTCTCTGATCATATTTTACTTTAAAGTAAAGTGTGATTTAAAATAGTTCGAAAGAGAAATCTATAAATAAATGAGAAAAAAAAACAGAAATAAAGAACGGGGAGAGAAGAAAAAGAGAGAAAGAGGAACGAAATAATGTGTGTAAAGTCAAAGAGAGTGAAACATTAAAAAGTTAATTTTATTTTAAAAATTAAACAATTTTGTATAGAATTAAAGTATTTAACTTATTAAAAACTTTAAATAATGTTTTAACTAGATAAACAAATGTATTTAAGATGACTTTTTATTTAATTTAATAATAAAAATAACTTCATTAAATGAATATATTATACAAACATCTAAGTACATGCATGAATGGGAAGAAAGTTGATTCAAATTGACTTGGTGGGTTAAAGGTCGTGGGTTTCTCTTTCTAGAAGATAATAATTAACATAGCCTTTTCTTTTCTTTGGTTGAAACATCAAAATAAAAAAGAATGTAGCTAGCTTGATGATTGATATAGTAATTGATAAAATAACGAAATCCATAAAAGTTTATATTTCACTTCACGCTACGCTTCCTATCTTTAGTTGTTGTGACTTACAACCCAAAGTCACCATTCATGATTAAACTTTTAGTTCTTTATTATTCATTTAGTACAATGAATCGAAGAGGTGTGATGATATTTTAAGTTAGCACCAAATAAAGGGTACTATACCATTATAATTTGTAATCTTTACTTCAAAAGAAATTATTATGGTTCGAAATGTGGTGTTTATCAAGTTTAGGTATTCGGAATTGGACATTCAACACTCAACAGCGGCGAATGAGAGCATTCAAAGTTTGAAGAGTAAGCTTATCCACTTTTGTATAATTAGTTTTCCCTTATCAAAGTACGATTCGACTCTCATTCTCATCAAGTTCCTGAAACTGGCTATTAATCATGCATCAACGAAACCCAAACTTTGCTTACCTCCCATTATTGACTTATAATTTCTATAAACAAATTGATAAAAACGATTTTTCTAATATTAACTACTCTTATAAAGAATATATTTTATACATAGTGTAACACCTCCCAAAGCTATATCCATCATAAAACTCTAGACCTATATTATAACATTTCTATATAAATACATTTCTTCGAAAAAAAGCCATCAAAATAAAATAAACTAAAATATAGTTTAAATTTTTTAAACTAAAATATAGTCTTCACTTACAACATTAATTTTTTATTTTACTTTTATAATATAATTTAAATTTTAAAAAAAAATTTATATCAATAGAAACATAAAAAACAATCAATTTTTTATAAGAAAAAAAAATTATTTTTATGTTGCGAAAACGTAACAAATACAGAAACAACAATATGAAGAACAATGGAGAAAACAAACTGATAAAGAGATGAAAAGAATCGACATAAATAATAAAAATAAAAACTTTGATAAAAAAAACTCAAAAAATACCATAAAAAAAAATATAAAAAATTATTAATATAATAATAATATTTCATAAATACAACTTTAACAATATCAACTTTTAGAAGCTTGTTCACTTTCCAGTGCAGAAGAATATGCTATGGTAGAAAGTAAGAATAGAAACATACAATAAGTGATGTACGTGACATATACATATACTATTAAGCTCGATGCAAGTGTTTTTTATCAAATAAAGTAATAGTAAAATCGAAATATCTTTATGTATAAGTTTTAAACCAATCAATGTCATTTATGGTTTGATATCACATTAGTATTCATACATGATCCATAAGGTCAAACTTTATAAACATATATACCAAATTCATATAAATGTATATAAGTGATGAAATAATATTTATTACCTATATGAAGGAAGGGTCACACAAAATGGACACATATTATGCATATACCATATTATGCTTATACCATATTATGCTTGTCAACATCAGTTATATATTTATTTATATTTATCTAGAACATATATAA
Organism: Phaseolus vulgaris; assembly: GCF_000499845.2. Classification (NCBI taxonomy): domain Eukaryota; kingdom Viridiplantae; phylum Streptophyta; class Magnoliopsida; order Fabales; family Fabaceae; genus Phaseolus; species Phaseolus vulgaris. The sequence continues at coordinate 40,024,290 of NC_023759.2, forward strand.
TCAATCTAACATTTTATACAAATTATAGTTCTCATAAGCATGTAGGCAAATTCTTCCTACACCTAACTTTAAAATTTCCAAAAATGTCTTTCACTCCAAAAATGAAAATTCAAAATAAAAAATATATTTTTGGAAAAGAAAATCTGAAATAGATTATTATGTTTTAGAAATAAAATTCTAAAATAGAAATAAAAAATCAAATTCTCATTATGAAAAAGCAATTTTGGAATGTAAAAAAATACGTTCCAAAAACCAAAATATGAAAACGTACTAAAAAAAAGATTTTGGAATTCAGAAAAGTGTTATGGAAATTCAAATTCGGAAAAGTATTCTAAAAAGGGTTTCAAAATGTATTTTTATTCGAACCTCCTTTTATTTAAGAGATTTTTTATTTTACATAAACCGGGTGCATGTTCAAATTTGATTGGGTGCAGGAAGACTTTAGATCATTATCAAACCAACGTAGTGTTACTTGAGCAATCTCCTCTCGCTTCAACAACCTCATCAACCTTCATAAGATAACCTCCATTTTTGCTTAACACACAACCACCGTTTGAGTGAAGTGTAACATAAAATCAACAACCTCCAAGCTCTCTCCTCACTTTAACGATCACTTTTTCACTTGAGTGGTACAACCCATGCGTGAGCCACTTCCAGTTCTTGGATTCCAACAAGTTTCAGAAAACTTTTTCACCGCCTTTGTTAGCTTGAGTAACTAACCCAAAGTTTGAGTGTTGAACCTAGTGCTTGACCACCCAAACCACGTGTCAAACACTAACCTACATTCAGGACACATTAGTCATGCTTAAGTGTCTAACACAATGCTTGAGCCACAAGAAACATCGCTTGAGTGCTCCTCCAATGCTTGAGTAATACACTACAAAAAATAACAATTTACTCATCGAATTAGTGACTGAAATACAATTGTCGCAAATTGCAACTAAAATAACCACCGACTATTCTTAATATCGAATCTGTGACCGAAAGTGAAAGTAGCAAAAAATGTGATTGCTAAATCGGTGGCTGTATTTAATAAATTAAAAAATAGTTAAATCCGCGATCGAATTAGCAACCAAATCTGTATATTTTTCAGCGACCAAAATAAATTTGGTGGCTAAAGGGAAGTGCTAATTTCTATCACCGAATTAGCGACCAAAGCTGTTTATTTCTTGCGATCGAAGTCATTTCAGTCACTAAATGAATAATATAATTAAAATAAAAATAAAAATAATTATTTCCCCCTTTTCTCTTTTGTTTATTTCGGGTTCTCTCACTTTGCTCTTCTTCGAGTTCTCATTTTCTCTCTTGTATTTCAAGCTTCGGGAGCCATTATTAGCTTTTAGCTTACTAGAGTTGGTAAGTTTTCATAAATCCTAACCTATTTTGGTTGTTGTGCTGTGAGTACTGTTAAAAAACCCTAATACACAGAGTCATTGGAGGAGGAGGAGCAAGCAACGACACTGAGGAGGAGCAAGTGGCAGCACTGAAGGAGGAACAAGTGGCGATCGTGGTTTAGGAGGTGGAAGTGACATTAGAGGGGAATGGGTGGTGGTCATGGACTTGGTTGTGGTGCTGGTGGAGGCATTGGTGGTGTAGGAGTAGGAGACAGTGCGAGCGAATTTAATTGGTTGCAATAATTTTTATTGCTAACCCTTCCTATTGTCTCCTATTGTTGAATAAACTACTTACGCTCAATACCGTCTGAGAAGAAATCTAAGTAGCCAAGTAATACTAGGTTATTGCCACACTCAATTTTTTTTTTTTTTCAAATTTGTTAAAAGTTTGATAAAGGTTCAGTCAGTGCTATCTTATCCCTTTAAAAAGGTGCCACCCATTGTTCCTTAGTGAAGATAACAGGACATATAAAAAAATTATGTATGGTTTACTTTTAATTTTGTATACAAGTTTTTCTTAAATTATGTATTGGTGTTCATTTCTATTTAACTTAATTGAATATTGAGTATTTATAAACAAGTTTGATTTTTTTTTATAAAAAGGTTAAAATATCATTTTAAATAAGTATTAATACATATAAAAATAGCCATCGAAACTAATTTGGTGGTTAAATCTACAAAGCCGTTGTTTAGCGACCGAAATAGGATCAATCGTTGTAATTAAAAAAAATATTTAGCCACCGAAATCAATTTCATCGCTACCGAAATAGCCACCACAATTTTTTTAAAATTAATTATTTCAACCCATTAGCGTCCGAAAATGATGGTCGCTATTACTTTTTACTTCAGCCATCAATTTTCCATTAAAAATTGGTCGCTAATTTGGTCATTAAAATTATGGTGACCAAACTTTCTGTGATCAAATAATGATCACAATTTCGATCATAAATATGTGACCAATTTATAATTCGATCACTAAATGCTTTGCGATTAAAGTTTTCGCTTCAATGATGACTATTTTGACCATGAATATACTTAATGATCGATTATAAAATTTTCAGCGGCGGTAGTTTAAAGTGTTTTCTTTTTTAGTAATATGTTTTCAAAGAGAACAAAATCACCGTCCCAATATTTCTCTTGAGCTACAAATCATACTTTAATTACACTATATTGCTTGACTAACCAACCCATCACCCAAGTATAGAAGATGGTGAGCACACCATCTTGATCTCATCTGAATGTCTCAACACTAAGTTTTTTCGTGATTTTTTCAATCATTTTTAATTAGTTTATATTCACACTCATCAACTATAGTATCCCAATTCATAAAACAATGAAAGAATAATACAAACATACAATTCTACCATAGTAAGACATACAATTCATATCACTTTAGTTTCCATACATTTTTTACATACAGAATAATCATGATATTGTATAAAAAAATATTAACTTTCCTTACTTGGATTAAAACTTGTTTTATAGAACAACCTTTTGATAATTACTTTTAACAATCTAGGTACTCAAACCTACATTAGCACCATATTTCCTTAACCAAACACTAAAAAAAGAAAAACAAAAAGATTTCAACTTGAGATAAAATTAATTTTACTTTCCATAAAAAATTTAGTCTATACTGCAATAACTTTGCAGAATCTCAATCTAATGAAAAAATTACAGTCACAACTTATTTTTAAACGAAAAAAATAGAAAATTAGAAGTTAATGAAGTTTAAAATTATATATATATATATATATAATTTAACATAATTACTAATTCACTCTAAAATGTATTAATAAAATAAAAATATTAAATTTAAAATATATTAACTGCACTTTATTATATTTATGGTTATTTAAAGCTACTCTACTAATTAATGTAGGTTTTTAGCAGTAAAATAGAATTGGAGTAGATATTCATTAATGTTAGGAGACTATTGATTAAAGAAAAGCAAGAAATAATATTAGTGAACCAGTTTATTTGTATTTATTTTTTAAAATAAATAAATTCCAAATAAAATAAACATTTTGATATTTTCGTTGAATTTATTTTTTACTGTCTATTAAGAATTTATCATATCAGTTTCTTAAATAAATAAAACTAAGTAAAGCAAGTAATCTCTATTTATCTCAAAGTCAATAATTATTTTAAGAAAATCCTAAAACTTAATGAATGTGGCGGTCATTTTCCAGGAAACAAATAATTTCAAATTCAACTGTAGACAGGATTATATTTAGGGGTTATCTCCATTCAGTTTGATTCAATTTTTAATTAAATTTTTTCTCAAGCAAATATAAAAATTAAAATTCACTTTTAATTTTAAATATTTTTTTATTAATTATTGATATTAATTTTAATAATATCATATCAATAATATTTTAAATAAAAAAATTGATTTAATGATTGATTTTCAATTTAAAATTTAAACTAAATCATTAAGTTAATTTTTTTTTGAAAAATGATAAAAATAGTAAATTTTCAATTTTTCGGATTGATTTATTATTTAACACGTAGTTGTTATATATATATTCACTTAAATTAAAGAAAAGTTTAATATTTTTATTTTTAATGCAATGTTAAAGAGCTATTTATTAATTTTTCATTTTTCTCTTTCTAAACGTTTTTTAACAAAAGTAAAAGTAAGGATATAATTGAAAAAAGTTATATGATTTTAAAATAAAAATTATTGTATTCTATTATCATATTTAATTATTTTAATTTGATAAAATTATGTTTAATAAATCATATAATATAACTGAACAATATAAAAATGTAGAAGAAAGAATTAATTAATGCTACTTTCTTATATAATAGTTGTTTAAGTAGGAAAAATTATTATTTTTAACTGTTATTTTAATTTTTTAAAATAATATAATATTTTTTCAATTATATCCTTATTTGGATTGTTGTTAAAAATGTCTAGAAAGATAAAAGTGAAAAAAAATAAATAAATAAGATATTTAACATTGCATTAAAGTAAAAATATTAAATGTTTTATTTAATTTAAGTGAAAGAATATATAGAAACATAGTATCAATGTAAGAAAATATAATTAAGCAATCGATATGTTCCAAAAAGTTAATTATTAGTTTATTAACTACAATCAACAACAGTCTTAATAGGAGTGAACGCAGGCGACACCATCTTCTTAATTTTCTCTTATATTAATAATAGAAAATATATTTATTTAATATCTATGGCAGTATCACAAGATATTTTCGTACTTCTTCCAAGTTCCGAATAAATGAACACGAGTATGCTACCCCACAGCAATATCTTCACTGAGGCGTTTTGGAAGCACGCGCCAGTTTAACGCGTAGGAGTTGACAGAAAAGATATAATAAAGTGACACATGGCAAAGTGCGCAGTGGTGATATCATATTCCACCAGACATGGACGTGTGTGCCATGTAGGCAGGAGGCCAGTGACCGTGCGATGTGGAAGTCATGAACGGCCATGATGGAGAGAGAAAGCCTATGGGACTGACGAGGAGTGTGAAAGCGAAATATATAAAATAAAAAAAATAAAAAGGAAGAGAGATAAGGTGATTTAATTAAAATATTGATTTATTAATATTTTTGGTTTAATAAAAGAATAGAGAAGGAGGGAGAAGTGAAGTGAAGTGTTAAGGGAAGGGACAGAAGAGAAAGAAAGGGGAGAGAAGCAAGGTGATAGGAAAGCGAAAAGAAAGGGAGAAGGAAGTGGGAGCATTTTTTCAGCACAAAACACCACCACTCCTTTCGGTCTCAAAGGAATCCGACCCTTACGCCGCCGCTTCTGCTGGGATTCCGCTGCCGCATCCTATTCGACCGTTCTGATTTTTCGCCGCTTTCCATACATTTCATGACACAACAACAACAACGACAAACCGCAAATCCGCCATGGATCGAACCAGAGGAAGATCGTCCTCTATGTCCGCAAACGCCTTCCCTAGACGCCGTCATCCTAATATCTCCCTCCGACCCACTTCTCGTATGAATTGTTTTTTTTTTCTTTTTTTTTCTTGATTTTCGTGTCGTCTATCTGATTTCTCTTATTCGACAGAGGAGGTGCAGGGGATGAGGTTAAAGGATGATAATGATGACGATGATAATAATAATAAGAGGGAGTGGACGAAGAAGAGGAGAGGGAGCAACTCTCACAGCACCGAGGAAGAGAGTGTGGGGAATGAACAAGACGCGCGGATGCATTCTAATAATACGGCGTCGTCCGCATCTGATCATAACCACCGGGGACGGAACGTAATCGATGAAGTGATGATCGGAGCTACAGTGCCCAGGAGGACTCGATCAGGTATTGTCATAATTCTTTTTATTTTTGGTTTCTCTTTGACAGCACTGATTTTTGCTTTTTCGATTTGTTCTTCTCCCAGCTTCTGTGAAAAGACCACATCACAGTTCGGTCGAGGAGCAGAGTGCTGAAGCTGCGTCGCCTTCTTCTTCCAATGCTTCTCTTCCCAAGAGGATGGTCTGAGATACCTCTGCATTTTTTTTATATTTATTTGCTCGATCTGTTTTTTTGGAAACAAAACTGATAGGATGAGTTTTGTTGCAGAAAGCAATTGGACCGTCTTCGTCGAATCAGGAGGACATTGAGATTGAGATAGCTGAGCTTCTGTACAGTTTAAGAGCTTCCCAGAACCATGATTATTCTTCTTCGCAGAAGGTTGAAGCAAGTGATTCGCCTCCACTTTCGTTTTACCCTGCCATTGATGTTGGTGGGTTGAATTTTCGAATCAGATAATGAATTTTGCTCTTGTCCTTTACGCTTCTCTCAACCTCCTCTCCTTTCATCTTTTTCGGGTTTTTTTTCCGTTGGCGTTTTTATTGGCAGAGAAGAAGAAAGTGGAAGGATACAGTCCTTCTTTTTTCACTCTACCTCCGAACAATTCAGTTCCCGAGTTAGTCGTAATTGAATGTCAGCAACCTGCGAAAACGGAGAAAACTTCGTCCGAATCGCCTAGGACGTCTGGTGGTCATGGAATTGGATCTTCCCAGGGTCCAAAACAGGAAACAGAGGGAAATAATTTGAGTCCAGGTTGTGGATGTGGAGATGCTGTAGATGGAAAATCAGAATCCATGTTGGATGTCGACAAACATGATTGTGCTTCTACTGTAAGGTGAGCATTGTGAAATTAGAGAAAGGACGACACACCTTTTTGTTCTATTTTTATTTTTATTTTCTTATTGAGGTAACTGATTATTGAACCCATTATCTTGTTGCTGAATTTTACTAGGACATGCGATGATGTTTCGGGCGGCAAAGACAAACACAAGTTTGAGATTGATCTAATGGTATATATCTCTTTAGCATTTCTATTACTGTATCTCCCTTTGCGTATTGCTGTTAAGTGTATGAAGATGAATCTCTTTGTTCCAATTACAGGCTACCCCTCCTGTGACCTTATCGCCAGAATGGGATAACTTGTCTAGGGGTGAAGACAGTAACAAGGTTGAAGACAAGATAGAAAGTTTCAGTAAGAAGGAGAAAACACTGGGAGAAATTGAAGTGGTGAAAATGAAAGTTGATTTGGAGAAGTCAAATGAACATAATGACCTAACGACAAACCATGAATCAGGAGAGCTGGGTAGGAATACGGAACAACCATCTACTAATCCCAAACTGGAGAAAACTGGTAGGTTGAGAGATTTCTTTTTTCCTTTTCTTCATTTAATTAAGCATACAGCACCACCTGCAAACTCTGATTTTGCTTTCTTGTTGAATAGAGGTCTCTTACACTTCTTTACTTCTTCAGCTCAATGTAGTGCAATGTCTTTTTCAGTGGCTGTATCCGAAAGGCCAAGCAGTTTCTCTCCCCTTGGGTACTAGATCCTTTAATTTCCTCACAACTTTTTCTTTTCGTCTTTTTGATCCGTATCTAATTTTACTTGACGGTTGGTCTGGCGTGAATATTGTGGCTTTGCTTTTCTAAGAGCAGTAACTATTATCTGCAGTTACATGCCGCCCATGGGGACAGCTCTGAAGACAGATAACACAACAGGATTATTGACAACCCCTCAAGTAATGCTATTTCTCACTAAATTGGATATTGTTATACTTGTTTAAGTCCTTTCTTTTGTTCTTACTAGTGTCAACCTTCTCAGTATCTTCCTGTAATATGGACCTGTGTTATTAATGTTTTCTGCATAATTCAAACATACAGCATGGGAACTTTGCTCTGTCTCAACCTCGACCCAAGAGATGTGTAACCCATGGTTACATTGCTCGGAACATCTTCATGCACCAACAGTGCACAAAGATGAATACCCTTTTGCCGTCTGCAATTGGCTGTGGTTCTATGTGCGACACAAAGCTCAGCAAAGTCCATTCAGCTGAAAGTGTAGTTGTTGGGAAGCAGTTTCATAAACAGTCACCAGTCGTCAGCCATAATGCTGAACCGGAGAAGGGATGGGCTACCTCTAGTGATTTTAGTCTTGCTGCAATGAAAAGAAGTTCTGGTCCTGCCAACTCAATGGATATGACCCAAATGAAGCAGCTTATGCTTCAGCAAGGTCCACATTCAGGGTCTTCTGCTAATATAGTGGTATGATCTTGTCTTCCAGTAGTTTCTATACAGTTCAATAATAAGAAATTGTCTATTTTATTCTGGAAAGTCATGTGTTTTAACTTTGAATGTAGCATGGTCCTGCTTTTCTAATTCCTCATGGCCAGCATCAAGCATCTGTAATAACAGGTACTAGTAGTCCAGCTGGTGGTGTGAACAACGCTAGCACTGCTTCCTTGTCTAATAAATTCCAAAGTTCCCCAGCTGTATCTCTTGGTGCCCCCACACTGCCAGCAGTTGCTGCTGCAATGAGCTTTAGCTACCCAAATTTGGCAGCCAATGATGCTCCATACATGACAATAGTTCCGAATAGTGGGTATCCATTCCCCTTTTCAACTCCCCTTGGACCATCTGCAGCTATCAGAGGTGCAAGCCCTGCACAGTCAACACCTATTCTCAATGGACCTTTGTACTCTTCTCAGATCTTCCACCCACTTCAGTATCCACAACAGCATCCTCACTCCCAACCACTTGTTCAACCTAGTTATCTTAATGCTAGCACATCTAGTGTTTCATCATCATCCCATAAGCAGTCGCAGGGAATGCAAGGTAACAACAACCATATTTTGTCATCCACAACTATGCAACTTCAGCAGTCACAAAAGCAGCACACCTCACAACCTCATCTTCGTAAGCATGAGACTGGGATGGCCAGAGAGAATGCTCCATCTGCTCCAAGTGGAACAGCTTACTCCCAAAAGCATGTATTTGGGCAAAACTTCCCTATTCCAGTTCAGCCACTGAGCCTTTCTTTAACGCCATCTGCAACATCAGATAGTGTTGGTGGGAACAGTGGAAATTTTGGTGACAAGCAGCAACAGACTTTGATGGGGGGACTTGAGCATATTCCATCTCAACCACATGCAATCTCATTTGCTGCATATAATGGGACAAGTGTTCCTTCAAATCTCAACTTCTCAACCGTGGCACAAAACCCAGTGGTATTTCAGAGCCTGCCAGATATTGCATGGCAAGGATATCATGCTGCAAGTACATCTCATGCAACTCAACAAAAGATGTATCCTATAATAGAAGGGAACAGTGGGGATAGTTCTTCCCACCGAGATGATGAAAAGAAAGCCACTTCCGGAAAGCCATCAACCAACGGAACAACAACCCTTGTTTTTGATAATTCAGCAAAGAATCTTAGCTTAGTTTCATCTCCCATGAATGGAAATTGGCCTAGTCGTTCCATTACTTCAACTGCAACAACCACAAGTTTGCCTCTTTCTAGTAATGCTGCAAAGTCTCAACAGGCATCACAGCTGCTTCATCTTCAGCAGCAGCATGGAATGTTACAGCAGCAACCTGCTATGGCTACTCGATATAAAGCCTCGTCAACTAATGCTACAAGTGGTGCAAATTATTTTACTTCCCCAGTTTATTCACAAACTCAAACTCAGAGCAAAAGTTCGATTAAAGGCTCCCAGTCTAAAATCTGTGTAACAGCCCCGGATTCTCTTGTTCATAACCCATGCATCATAACTTCTACCGCCCCAACTCTCCAAAGTTTTTCTCAGGATCAAGGAAGAGTTTTGCAGGGTCATACCCAAATATCTTTTGGTGGAAATTACATATCGTCCATGCCACTCCAAGGGCAACAGCTATTCAATAACAACCAGTCTCTTGGTACAACAGTTGCAGGAATTCCACCTAGTGGAGCCAACTTGAAGACAAATTCCCAGGGGAGCAAGGTTAGTTCATCAGTGAACTCTTCGCAGATGCAACAAACTGAGAATTCTTCCACTGGAACTGGCCAAAAATCTTCCCCAGTTTGTGGGAGAAATGTCCCATCGATCTTGAGCTCGTGCCCCAGTCACTTATCTGAGCTAAAGTATTAGGAATCAAACGGTATACTGCACAGACAAATAAGGATTTCTCTGCAATCTCACTCTTTTTTTGTGTCACAACAGTCAGTACTTCATGGAATGGAGGTCCTTGTGGTGAAGCACGGCATTACATAGTTTGCAGTATAAAAGGCTTACGCCTTAACCTATTTCCAAAACAGCAGATGGTTGAAAATATTTTTTTGGATTGGTTTGGAGGCGTGTGTTTATATTCCTTTTGACGTGGGATGCTCCTGGGCCATGGATTATTGTGGCAAATAGTATACAAGAGACGTGAAAGAAAGCTCTGTTGATATTATATACTCAATGATTTTCGTTGTCGTGACAGAACAGATGCGGCCACTTACTGGTGAGTGCAGATAATGAAAGGAAGTAAGGGCATTGGGCCTACAATTTTGAAATCTGAGAAGGGATTGCTATCTTTGTCGACACTTTTTGAAAGGCCAGTGCATGTGAGTTTGGCCTTATTATTTTACGCGTTAGATGCAATTCTGATATTGTAGATATATATATCATATCATCATGTCTTTTTCTTTTGGTTTTTAGTTCCCATAGCAGCAACTGTACTTAATAAATTATTCTTTTTTTATATATAAATCTTCAGTTATTACTTTTCCTTGTCATTGTATTTGGTGGATTGGTGTGGCGTTGATTGGAAGAAAATATAAGCCAATCAAATTGTATAGATGGAACTAACCAAATTGGAAAAAAATGGCAATGAAAGTCGGTGAATAATGCATCTAATCCGAGTGACTTTCAATGATGTGAACTTTTCAATACACACCAATCGTCACGTTTGCTTGGATGGAGGTACTTTGGTGAAAGTTGATCTTCTTCAACGAGGCGATTATGGAAGATGCTCGTGCCGTTCTTTCAAAAGATATGGCGGGAATGAAGACTTGAGCCACTTTACTATTTTTAAATTACTTATCATCAGTTTTGATCGATATTATCTTAAAATTGATTCATTCATTACATCTTCATAAATAAAGGATTATATTATTCTTTGATTGTTTTTTATGATTCTAATAGTATTTAATAATAAATACTTTTATTCTATTAACACAATATTAAATAAAATAAACTTAAAGATTTTATTCGTGATTTTGTTAGTGTTTACTAATTACTATTTTATTTTATTAAGACGTAATGTTAAACTTAAAAAGATTTTACTTTAAAAATAATATTATATTATTAATTATATTTATAGTTATTCAAATTCATATTAGTATAACTCTATTTAAATAAATTTATCTCAAATTTAAATATCATATTTTTTAGATTTAAAATTCAATCTATATAATTGGATTTAGATTGGATAATTTTTCTATTTTGAAAATTAAAAAACAAAGTATGTTAGGTTGGACATTTCCAAGGTAGCACTAGGTTATGCTATGCAAGGTCAACCTGAATAAGTTTGGATCAGAGTCAAACCAACTTGACCCAAGTCTAAGTTGAGTCCGGTCAACTTCAATTCAAGTTGAGTCTAGTTTGCTTAGATTTAAGTAGATTTGATCCAGCCCATATTCAAATCGAGTTGAATTAGGACTAGACCGCATTCGGTCTAGACAGGATGAGTCATCTTAATTCAAATATGGGACAACCCACATTCAACCATGTTGGACTAGGTCTAGGTCTAGGTCGACCCTAGTTCGATTAAGACCAGGTCGGGTCTAACTCGATTAAGACCAGGTTGAGTTGGATTTTAATCAAGACAAGTTATCCAAGTTTAGGTTAAGTGTAGTCGAGCCAAGTCCATGTCAAGTCATGTTCATTTGATTCTAGGTCAGGTTGGACAAAGATAGATCGGGTCAAGTTTAGCCAAGTCAAGTTGGGCTCGTGTTGGTTGAGAAATCACACCTACATTGGATCGGGCCATGTAAAATTGAGTTAGGTCAATCCCACATCAAGTCGAGCCTAGTCGACCTAGGCACATGTTAACTTTAGTTGGGACAAGTCCACATTCAATCAATCAAGTTAAGCCCAGGTTTGGGCGAGTCCATTTGGATGGGGTCCAAGTTGAGTCAAATTTGGCTAGGTCCAAATGATTTGCGCATTTTTTGGAATGAAATGGACTGCGCTAGGTTAGGCCTAAGGATTCCAAATGAAGTCGTTCATGTGGGTATTGTTTGAAACCCATCCCAATTTTACGAAAAATCCTCGCATTGACTAGGTACATGCCTTAGTATGAGTAATTCCCAACTTTTTAAATTGGGTATGGGAACGAAGATGTGCATATGCATATTTATTTCATCTCCATGCTTCATCCATATCTTTGTGTCCATCCATGTTTTAAAATACTAAGATTGTTTTAGTTTATTAAGTAACCTAACAAATATATATTAACTTTTCCTTGGTCATATTAGTTTCATAACTTATTTATTGGGTTTCTATAATTATTTAACTTTTATCTATTTGTTATATAATAATATGATTTGGGACTTATGCAACTATAATATTTTTCTCAATACTTGATATTGGAGAAAAAAAATGTAATTTCTTTTGATATTGAATCCTTGATAAAATCACGTTTTCTTTGTTGTAATTATTTTTGTAAAAAATTATTTAATTAATATTTAGAATAGTAAGAGACAAGTACCCATACTTGAAGGAGATGAGACAAAAATTCCATACCTATTAGGTATGAAAATATGGATGATAATGAATTTTTACTTTGGGGATGTGTTGGGCTAGGACATCGGGCCCACATCGAGTTAGTGCCATGTTAAGTTGAGTTGGATCAATCCCACATCAGGTCAAGCCTAGTCGGTCTAATTAGCTAGATTGGATTGAGTTCCCTTGACCCTACATTTAGCTGAGTTGTGTTGGACCCAGATTGAGCCGAGTCTAATCGAATTTAGGTTGAGTCAGACTCAGGTAGAATCGAGACAAATCGAACCAAGTTAAATCTTGTCAAGTTGGACTCATGTTTAGTTGATACATCGGCCTACATCAAAGTGAGACCTTGTCAAATTGGATTGAATTAATCTCACTCACTTTGTAAAATTTAATCTAATAAACTAAATTTAATTTATATTTAATATAATTTAAATTAAATTAAATTAAATACAAATCAATTTGATTTGGTTTAGCTAAAATAGATCTAGATTTTAGATCCAATTCTAGATTTTACAAAATTATGACAACTATAATAAATTATCACACACTAGTTATTGCTTTATATACAGGTTTTAATGCTTAAATGGTTTCTCTTGTTAAATATTTTGTGTAAAAAGAATAATTATTTAATTTTGATAATGATGTATGATTTGAACTTTCTAATTGAAAATAAAATTATTACATATTATAATTCAAATTAATCAATAATACTAATAAAAATACTTTTATTTAAATTTTTCAAAGAATAAATTAAGAATTCCCGTGGGATTTCTTTTAGAAGATTAAATATAAAATAAATCTTCCTAAATTTAATTTTTTTATTAATTGTAATTTATAAAATAAATAATATTATTAATACAATTATCATCTGTACGATTTTCATATGAAAATTAAAAATGATATCACAAATATATTATAATTAAAAGAAATTTATAATATATATAATTCAAATTAAAAAAATACATTATTTAAGTTTTATAAAAGAAATATGTATATAATTTTTTGTATGTAATCTAAATATTTTCTATTTTTAATATCTCTTGTGTGCATATTCAACTTATACCTATATGAAATATATTTATAAAGTTACAATTTTCAAAAAGACATTTATAAATATATTAAAATCCTAATTGTTTATGTGTAAATATACTGAAAGACAGGTCTAGTAACATATTTTAAAAAGTTTAAATATAATAAATAATAAATAAATATATTCAAAGTTATAAGAATAAAAATAAAGTACACATTTTAAACTCAATACTAATATAGGATATTTAAGTATTATATATATAAGTTTGTGTTATTAATACTAGTATGAACATAGACACAGTTTATTTTTATTTTTATTATTATTATATGTATATTTATTTAAATAAAATATAAATTTATATGTATTCGTATATATGAGAAACATAAAGAGTATGAGAGACATATAGATAGTATGAGATCCATGCTATTGGATAGAGATTTGAGGAAGAAGAAAGATAAAATGAGAAAAAGCAAAAGGAAAAAAAAGTTGATAAAATCTCAAAAATACAAAAAAAAAAAACTCTTCTATATTTCAAACCTCTTCTAATAACTTTCTTAATATGTTTTGAAAAAAAATAAGAAATGATTGATAATAATAAAATTAAATATTAATATATAAATAAAATAATAAAAAAGTGAAAATATTTAAAGAGAAATCCCTTTTATATAAGAATAGATAATCACATCTTATATTACAAAGAATAGATAATCACATCTTATATTACAAAGAATAGATAATCACATCAAGTGAAATGTAATGTTTTCTTATAAATATTATTATTATTATATAATTTTTTTTTAATAATATCATTTTCATAAGAACCTTTGAGCTCTAAAGTCACTAAATTTATTCAGTCTCCCTTTTGCGTGATCTTCTCTATTCTTAGACTGTTGTTCTTGTTTTTAGGTCTATATCTATTCCTTATTATAATTTTAATATATTTTTTATTGTTAATTAAATTTTCATTAATTTTGATTGCATGCGACATAAATAAATTATTGATAATATTGGGTTAACGTTAAAATCATAACAAACCATAAAAAGTAACACAATAATTTCTCATACCACATAAACAAAAATATTCATAATTAAGATGTCTCCATAATATTTATTTAATTAAGCAAATGTAAGAAGAATCACTTGAACATGGTACACATTTTAATATCCGGATAAAAAATCAGAAATATCCACTGATAGTTTTTTATTTTTGACAAGGAAATAAAGTATAATAGAAAGTAGTCGTAATGTAAGATGATATAATTTAAATAAAAAAAATGATGACAGTGTATTTAGTGTGATACAGCAAGATTTAAACACAAGACATTATTTAAAGAAAAGAAGTGAAACAGAGTGTAGAGTGTTGAAACAGTAATTTAAATAAGTTTATTAATGTCGTTAAACAATAGGCTTAATTGGGGCAATGTTTTTCTGAAATGCCTAATTGGGACAATGTGGAATTTGGCGACAACAGCAGACACGATGCTGAGGGTTGCCATCGTCACAAATGTTAAAACCTGCACAGTACAGGTTTTTGGGCACTTTCAATTTGCATGGAGCATCACAATCGTTGTTGGTTACACACTGTGTTTCAGCAAAGATACATGGAGTTTTTTGACCTAACACTGCACGTAAATAACTTGCCAAATTAAACATAATTTAATGCTAAATTTATCTAAAAAATTACAATTAAATTAAGAAGGATTAAAAGTGTAATGAAACAACATTAGAACCTGGTGTTGAGATGAAAATAAAAGCCACAAACACAAATGCACAAAGCTGAGACCGTGTTGCTGCCATCTTGCTTCCAGGTGTTAGGTGTTGTTGCAGAAATAGCATGTGCATATGTCTTTATATAACTTAGTGCCTTATTTAAGCCATAAAGTCTTAAGAATCAAATTATTTAGTTTCATATCAATATAATATCTTATAGTTAATGTGTTTTATTTTTAACAAATATAATTAATGCTTTCTTTTAAATCAGATATTTTTTCTTAACCTACATCATTGCCTTTGTTGAAAACTCCTCAATTTTGTAATTAATGTATTGTATTTTCAGCATCAAATTATTTAGTCAATAAATATCATTGATGAATTTTAATAATTTCATTTTTAATCTATTAGTTATGTATTTCAATTCTACATTCATTTATTAGATTAATGTTTTTGAAAATAAGGATTTCCTATCCCAAAAAGATAACAGGAATATTTTTTATTTATTTTTTTAATTTAAAAAATAATTAAATCCAAAGTAAACCATATTTTATAATTAAGAATGATTAAATTTATGCATTCATTTATTACAATTATGACTTTTTTTAGTTTTTAAATAATACTATGTTAAGTCAGTCCATTCTCGTTCAAAGCAAGAATGTTTCCATAACATTTTTGGAAATCAACG
Organism: Phaseolus vulgaris; assembly: GCF_000499845.2. NCBI lineage: Eukaryota > Viridiplantae > Streptophyta > Magnoliopsida > Fabales > Fabaceae > Phaseolus > Phaseolus vulgaris. Next base: position 40,040,143 of record NC_023759.2, read on the forward strand.
TCTTGATAGTTAATTAAATAACAATTTAAAAATCATTTAAAAAGAGTAGAAACTAATTTACAAATCAAAAGTTTTTTAGTTTTTAAAATGATTTATAATTTAGTCACTAAAACAATTAATTATTTTTGGTCTCTAAAATTAGTTTTTATTTCATGATTTGTAACCAATTGAGGGAATGAAAGGTACTAGAAGTATGCATGACTAATTCTACCATTTGGATTAAGAGTAATTTGTTCGAACTCTGATGTATTTAGGTGATATTTAAATATGATATAATATTTTGTTCTTGATTGATTATTGATATTGTTGTTTTGTTTATCACTCCTAATCTATAATCTTAAATCTGGCTGGAAAATATTTTTAGGATTCTGACCTAAATAACTTAACATATTTGAGTGTTAGGAATAAACTTGAAAGGTTAGGATTATAAGTTGTTCTTATAAATACGAGAGAGATCAATATTTATACGGACATCAATTTTCAACTTAGCAAGGGTGAAATCTAATCTCTATTTTTTCAACTTAGCAAGGGTGAAATCTACTAAAGTTTGACACAAAAATAAATGTCAAATATGTTATTATGAACTCTACCCAATTATTAATTATTAATCAGAATTAAGGGAGGATGTTGATTATTAATTCAGATTTTATTATTATTAATTCTGATTTTATTACCTTTAAACCGTTATTATTATTGCATTAATGGTCAGTTTAGGGTTTAGGGTTATATATATATTATTGAAGTAAATCAAAATAATAAGAATCAGTCCAATAGTTGCTACGACCTTTTGTCTCCTGTTATTTCCTTTAATTAGTTCTTACAACTGGTATCAGAGCTAGTCTGTTATTATAGCGATTGTTTGTTTGACTTATCAGCCCAAATGCTATCGATCCGTTATCGAACTACCCACAATATATAGTCCCACGCACGATTTGGTAGCCTCTGCGTGAGGGTGATGTGTTTAATGAGGTTGAGTTAGGCTTAAAGTTCATTTCTTAATAATTATTTAATTTTATATCCATTTTAGTCTTCTCCAAACCTACGTTATAGTTAAATAATATATTTTTCTTTATGTAGGCTTTGCCAACACTATCTTGTAAATTCGTGTCACATTGGAGACCATCTCTAATGCATAGCCACACTAACCTCTTGTAACGTCTCTCATTTGTTCTTTATGTCGCTCTTTTATGGACTCTATCATCATTATTTCTTGTAGTAATAGTAATTAATTACTTTTTATTTTCAAGATTAATTTTTATTTAATAATTTTCTTATAGTGTCAACTTCCTTTTAAGCTAAAATATATTAAAAAATGTTAACTTGAAATTAAAAAAAAAATCATAACATTTGAGATCCAAAAGCTTGCTCAAACCAATTATCTTCAGGATTCTTAGAGGTTATCGAAATGTACACAATATTAAGACTCTCTTGCATGACTAAAGTTGCATAAGTTTACACATTAATTGCTTTAAGAATTCTTGATAACTTTTCAAAAATTTATTTTCTAAAAGTGTTTTTCTTTTGTATTTTAGAACTTGTCATACTTCCTATAATCCCCTTTGTTAGCCTTTTTTTCCCTTTTGGTTTTTCTTTCAAAATTCTTAGTTTTCTATTAGCTAGTTTTCTTATTTTAAAATTTCAATATAAATGAGAGAATTTTGTCATCTTTCACCTAACTTTTGTGGGAAAAAAGAATTAAGATAATTAATTATTGAATCAAATACTTACTATTAAATAAAAAATTAAATCAAAAGTTATAATTTATTGTATTATTATGTAATTTTTTTAATTAAGATGATCGGTCAACCAATTATATTAGATGAAAATTGAATACTTAGATATTTGAAATAATAAAATTTAGAATAAGTGAGTAATGAATTATTTTAAATCTATTTATAACCATTTTAAAAAATACTTTAATTCTTCTGTTACTTTAAATCATATTATTTGTATAGTATTATTTACAAATTAAAATTCATAATTATAATAAACTAATGCATACATTTAATCACTCTTAATTGTAAAATATGGTTTGTTTTGGATTTAATTATTTTCTAAATTAAAAAAAATATTCCTATTATCTTTTTTTAATAGGAAATCCTTATTTTTAAATTATGAATAACGTATATTGTTATAAACAATGTTTTCTTCTTCTTATTATTATCATTAATAATAATAATACTAATAATAATAATAATAATAATAATAATAATAATAATAATAACAACGGAAACGTGTGTTATTCTATATTTATATTTTTTATTTTTATCATTCATATATATATATATTTAATATTAAAATTTGAATAAATAATATTATTATTCACACACTTATATTACTTATATAAATTTATAATTTATTTTAATAAATATAAATACTTATGAAAAAACACATAAATCTTCTGAAAATATACTAATATATTATGATCAAAATATAACTCAACATAATAGTTAAATAAATATTAATTTTTAAAAATATGTATAACTACTATGTTAAATGTGTAACTATCTATATAATTATTTTTTTGCAATAAAGATAAAGTTTAGTATAGTATTTTAAAAATAAGAATACAGTTTATAATAAATTATAATATTACAATATAAATTTATAGTTATTTTAATAAATATAACAAGTTAATATAATACATAATTTTGAATTTTAGTATAAAAAAAATAGTGTATTTATGATATATTAATAATATATAATCTATAATAAATAAATAGTAAAAATCTCCAATACAGATATTTTGTTTTAAAAAAGATATTAGTGTAGGGACTATGATACTAATATTTTTACACTAATAAGTAAAATTATAACTTCGTGTACAATGATTCAGTATATTACCAAATATAATAAGGTATATAAAATAAAATAATATATATATATATATATATATATATATAAATATATTAAATTCATTTATTATAAAGGTAAATTTTAATAATTTGTGTTCACACTTTATAAATATTAATTTTATTATAATTTGTAGTAAAATATTTAAATACCGAATTTATTATAAGTACAAATTCTTAATTGTAAAAAATATATGATGAATCATTGTATTGATAATGATTTCGTCCATCATAATATATAAACGTATTATCTATTATATATTGTTATCATATTCATTTAGTTTAAAAATTAAAATTAGCAATTTTATAACCACCAAATTATTACTTTTTTTTAATTCTAAAATTAAAACATATTTCATATTTACAATTTTAATTTGATAAATAAATTACTAGTCTTACCATTAGAAACTATATACATATTTACATTTTTGTTACGATGTTTTCAAAATTATAGATATAATACAATTAAATATAAAATAAATGTTAATAAATACATTTTTTAGTTGCTAACTCTAAATGTATAATATTATAGTTTAAAGTAATAAATAGTTTAATTTGGCTTGTTTACAAAAAAATTAATATAAAATTTGAACTAAACTAATTAACTAAGAAACAAATAAATATAAAATTCATCAAACATTCATTTTTAATTGATTTATGAGTATTTAAAATTATTTTAAAATATTTATCTTATTGAATGATAGTTTGTGATTACACCACACACCCCACTCACATACTTTTTAAAACATATGTTTGTTAAGCATTGTATGCAGATTTCACATAGGATTCTTCTGATAGTTTACCTGTTATCACTACGTGTAATGTTTTCTTATAAACATTATTATTATTACTATATAAAATTTTCTTTAATAATATTCATTTTCCTAAGAGCTGTTTACTATTGTTAACATAATATTCATATAAATAATTAAAATATACAATGACTATTTGTTTTCTTTTATAACATTAACTATTTTTTCTGATCTAGAGTATAATAATCTTTGAATCCCCAAATTCACTAAATATATTAGTTCTTATTGTTCTTATGTATTTGAATATATCCTTTATATTACTTATTAAATTGTCATTAATTTTGATTACATGCTGCATAAATAAATTACGGATGATATTTCTTAATGCTCAAATCATAATAGATTATTTACGATTATATAATTATTTCTCTTTAATACATCACAATAACAAAAAAATACAATAATCCTCACATTAATGCTGCGATAAGTTGAATATGCTCATCAACAACCAAAGTCCTTGCCGACTTATCAAATTATCAAGATATATGATGGACTCAGTCACGATTCTGAAGAACTTAATTTCAATATTAATTATAATATCATTAATCATTATCAATGAATATTTGTTTTAAATATATAATATTTGTTTAATTTAGCAAATGTAAGAAGAATCACATGAACACATTTATTTAATATCCGGATACCAAAATCAAAATATCCACTGATAGTTTTTTATTTTTGACAAGGAGGAAATAACGTATAATAGAAAGTAATCGTAATGTAAGATGATATAATTTAAATAAAAATGATGACAGTTGTTGACAGTAATTTAAATAAGTTTATTAATGTCATTAAACAATAGGCTTAATTGGAGCAATGTGGAATTTGGCGACAACAGCAAACAGTATGCTGAGGGTTTCCATTGTCACAAATGTTAGAATCTGGACAGTACAGGTTTTTGGGCAATTTTAATTTGCATGGAGCATCACAATCGTTGTTGGTTACACACTGTGTTTCAGCAAAGATACATGGAGTTTTTTGACCTAATACTGCACGTAAATAACTTGCCAAATTAAACACAATTTAATGCCAAATTAAGAAGGATTAAAAGTGTAATGAAACAACATTAGAACCTGGTGTTGAGATGAAAATAAAAGCCACAACCACAAATGCGCAAAGCTGAGACCTTGTTGCTGCCATCTTGCTTCCAGGTGTTAGGTGTTGTTGCAGAAATACCATATGCCTTTATATAACTTAATGCCTTATTTAAGTCTTAGAATCAAAATCTTTCGTTTCATATCAATATAATATCTTATAGTTAATGTGTTTTATTTTTAACAAATATAATTAATGCTTTCTTTTAAATCAGATCATTTTTCTTAACCTACATCATTGCCTTTGTTGAAAAATCCTCAATTTTGTAATTAATGTATTGTATTTTCAGCATCAAATTATTTAGCCAATAAATATCACTGATGAATTTTAATAATTTCATTTTTAATCTCTTAGTTTTGCATTTCAATCCTACATTCATTTATTAGATTAATGTTTTTGAAAATAAGGATTTCCTATTCTAAAAAGATAACGGGAATATTTTATTTTTATTTTTTTAATTTAAAAAAATTAAATCCAAAGTAAACCATATTTTAAAATTGAGAATGATTAAATTTAGTCATTTGTTTAATACTTTATTTACAAAAATGTAAAAAAAATCATTAAAAATGTAAAAAATTTATACTTTATTTACCGTCAGGATAATGCATTAAAGATGTATAAAAATGCATCTATAATGAATTATTCTGACTGTAAATTTATACTTTATTTATCATTAACTGCATTTTTGTACATCTTTAATGCATTATCTTGACTGTAAATTTATACTTTTTTTTATCATTAGTTGCATTTTTGTATATCTTTCATGCATTATTCTAACTAAAAATTTATACTTTATTTATCATTAGCTGTATTTTTGTACATCTTTAATGCATTATTCTGACTAATAAATTTATATTTTATTTATCATTAGCTGTATTTTTGTACATCTTTAATGCATTATTTTGACTGTAAATTTATACTTTATTTATCATTAGCTGCATTTTTTTACATCTTTAATGCATTATTTTGACTGTAAATTTATACTTTATTTATCATTAGTTGCATTTTTGTACATCTTTAATGCATTATTCTGACTATAAATTTATACTTTATTTATCATTAGCTGCATTTTTGTACATCTTTAATGCATTATTCTGACTGTAAATTTATACTTTATTTATCATTAGCTGCATTTTTGTACATCTTTAATACATTATTCTGACTGTAAATTTATACTTTATTTATCATTAGCTGCATTTTTGTACATCTTTAATACATTATTTTGACTGTAAATTTATACTTTATTTATCATTAGCTGCATTTTTGTACATCTTTAATGCATTATTTTGACTGTAAATTTATACTTTATTTATCATTAGCTGCATTTTTGTACATCTTTAATGCATTATTTTGACTGTAAATTTATACTTTATTTATCATTAGTTGCATTTTTGTACATCTTTAATGCATTATTCTGACTATAAATTTATACTTTACTTATCATTAACTCTCTCATTTAAAAACTATATTAGCTTTTAAGGTGAATATTTAATTATGATTGAAAACTATAAAAGAAAGTATTCAACATTGAATCATTCAATGATAAATATTTCAAAATAATTTTAAATACTCATAAATCAATTAAATTTGAATTTTTAATGAATTTTATATTTCTTCGTTTCTTAATTAATTAGTTTAGTTCAAATTTTATATTAATTTTTTTAAGCAAGTCAAATTAATTTACTTATTACATTAAACTATAATATTATTTAGAGTTAACAACTAAAAAATATATTTATTAACATTTGTTTTATATTTAATTGTATTATATCTATAATTTTGAAAACATGGTAAAAAAATGTAAATATGTATATAGTTTCTAATGGTAAGACTAGTAATTTATCTATCAAATTAAAATTGTAAATATGAAATAATTATAAAAAATACCATGTTTTAATTTTAGATTTTTTTAAAAAAGTAATAATTTGGTGGTTATAAAATTGCTAATTCTAATTTTTAAAATAAATATGAAAACAATATATAATAGATAATACGTTTATGTATTATGATGGACCAAATCATTCTCAATACAATGATTCATCATATATTTTTTACAATTAAGAATTTGTACTTATAATAAATTCGGTACTTAAATATTTTACTACAAATTATAATAAAATTATTATCTATAAAGTGTGAACACAAATTATTAAAACTTACCTTTATAATAAATGTATTTAATATATATATATATATATATATATATATATATTATACCTTATTATATTTGGTAATATACTGAATCATTCATTGTACATGAAGTTATAATTTTACTTATTAGTTTATTAGTGTAAAAATATTAGTATCATAGTCCCTACACTAATATTTTTTCAAAACAAAATATCTGTATTAGAGGTTTTTACTATTTATTTAATTTATTTATTATAGATTATATATTATTAATATATCATAAATACACTATATTATTTTTTTACACTAAAATTCAAAATTATGTATTATATTTTAAATTTTTGATAAAATTGATATTTATTTGTATTTATATTTATTAAAATAACTATAAATTTATATTGTAATATTTTAATTTATTCTTATTTTTAAAATACTATACTAAACTTTATCTTTATTGCAAAAGAAAAAACTATGTAGATAGTTACACATTTCACATAGTATTTATATATATTTTTAAAAATTAATATTTATTTAACTATTATGTTGGTTATATTTAGATAACAATATATTAATAGTATGTTCTTAGAAAATTTATATGTTTTTTTTATGTGTATTCATATATAAACTATAAATTTATTATGGTAATATAAGTGTGTGAATAATAATATTATTTATTTAAATTTTAATATTAAATATAAATATAAATATATATATATATATATATATAAATGATAAAAATGAAAAATATAGCTATAGGACAACACACGTTTATGTTAATAATGATAATAATGATGATGATGATAATAATAATAATAATGATAATAATAAGAAGATGAAAACATTGTTTATCAACCCAAACATTTCTTTCAGAAAAATATGAGTAACCATAAACCTGATTTTTCTACCGTAATTAAGATAAGTATTCTATCGATTACGAAACATCCATGAAACATTAGTCATAGTAAATGTAACACAAATCAAGGCAGAATCACATTCAAGCCAAACATTAGTAAGTTTCATCTTTTGAGCTTCCTCCATAGCATGTATAACTCCATAAAACTCAGCAACCATAGCAGTCTGAACTTCAAGAACCACAAAGAAAACACCAATAAACTCCTTCATACTTCCACGACAAATATCTCCACAAGTAGCAAAACCATGATACACCTAGTAGCCCTATCGGTGTTAATTTTAACCTAACATGGTGAATGAAACTCTCATCTAACAGGAAGAGGACGAATAACTTTACCACTACGAGTATTAATACAAAAAAAATTAATCACGTTGAAATCCAACATATCATTCTTCATTGAATCTTTAGACGAATTTCCCACTAGACAAGTTAAATATTTAATTACTGACATAGCCATAGAAACCTCAATCTTATCCTTAAATCTAACATAATTCCTCATACGTCATATCATCAAAATAGAAAAGATTATCACAGCAAATTTAATCAATTTAACAAAGGACTACCATCACTCTTAATAAAAGAAAGAAGATCATCCTTATTAGAAAAATGAGAAGTAAGAAAAATCTGTCGAACCCAACTCCAAATATGCAAAACATTAGAACATTAAAAAAAATGTTGAATAGATTCCTCATGCTTTTCACAAAGCGTACACATAGAACATATATGCAAACCTTTATTCTGAATATGATGATTGTAGGAAGCCGCCCATGAAAAACTTTCCAGAGTACTAGAGTTTTGGAAGGCAGAATAGATGAAGACCAAATGAATTTACCCCAACCACAGGGAACTCCTGGTTCCAAGAAAAAAAGTCATAGCCAATTTAAGAGTAAAACTACCAGACTCATTTAGAATCCAATTAGGAATATCCTGTTCCTCCCTAACCATGATATGATTAAAAAAATTAGACATATGCTGTAAAGATAAGGGAATATTCCAATCACAACCTGTCCAAAACCGAGAGACTGTATCTGGAATGCTAACGCCATCAGATAACCCTGTAATATTTGCTAAAGAAGTAGTAGAACACCATTTATCATTCCAAAAATTAATAAAAGAATCGGTACCAACAGTCCAAGAAGTATAATAAAGTATAGTAGAATAAGATTACTTAATTCTAGGCCAAAGAGATGGGGATCTATAAACCATTCTGAACTCGTATTTTGATTTAAGAACCCTGGCTTTCAAGAGAAAAGACCAAGGCATGTTGCTATAAACAAAGTTCCAAGCAAGCTTAAGAAGATATGTATTATTTTCATGACGAAGATTAATAATCTTCAAACTTCCATTCTCAAGAAGAGAACAAATCGTATCCCAATTCACGGTGACTATGCCTTTTTTCAGAATATCAACAGTCCAAATAAAATTTCGACACCACTGCTCAACTTGGTTAAGAAGTGAAATAGGCCATTTATACATATTAAAGTTATAAGTTAGAAATTCAATAATCACCGTATTGACCAACTGAATCCGACCCATCATGTTAAGAGATTTACCTTTCCAAGATGCTAGCTTCAATTTGACTTTATCAACCAAAGGTTGAAGAAATCGACACTTTGGAGCACCAACAAAGATATACACTCCTAAATAATTGAAAGGAAAACAACCATGACTACAAGAAAGAATACGTTGAATTTTGGTGACAAATCTTGTAGAATTATCCATGGTGAAAAAACTACTTTTATAGTTATTAACATATTGACCCAAAAAATCACCATATGTTTAAGAAAAATAATCAAATTTCTAAGAGACTTAATATCCCCCTACATAAAACAAATATATCATCAACATATAAAATATAATATGAGAGGGAGTGAGATAACCTCACGAACCAACCATACGTAAAATTTTCTTATCATTCACAAGATTAGAGATACCTCTACTAAGAACTTCCTCTATAAGACAGAAAAGGAAAGGAGACAAAGGATCACCTTGTCTGACACCTCTACTGCAAGGAAAAAAACCCACCAAACTACCATTTATTCTGATAGAAAGTATAACTGAATGAAGAATTGTACTAATCCAACCAACAAACGAGAGGTGAAAACCAAAGCGTGTCAAAACTAATAATAAGAACTTCCAACTCAGAGTATCAAAGGCTTTATGAATATCAACTTTGTAAGTCACGTTACCTCTTATAACCTTTTTAGAAAGCATGTTAATAGCTTCAGAAGCAATACCAATGCAATCTTGAATTTGTCTACCTTGCACAAACCCATATTGATTAGGAGAAATGATTCTAGCAGCCACAAGTGCAAGCCTATCCGCCAGTATCTTGAAAATAATATTAAAATTGAAATTAACAAAAACAGTTGGTTTGTAATCTTTAATGGAGTCAACACCCTGAATCTTAGGAATAAGAGATACCACATTGCAAACAACTGTCCCAGCAAGAATGATAGAAAATACCACCAAATCCATCACTATCAGGAGCATTATTACCATTAAGATTAAAAACAACAATCTTGATTTCCAAAAAATTAGGACATTTAATCAACATCATATTCTCCTCATAGGAAACTAGCTTAGGAATATGTACCGTACGGTCCTCGAGCGTTGACCAAAGTCAACATGGTGGGACCCCGAGAGAGGAAACCATTAGAAAGTACTGCAGGACAAGAAGGAGTTTTCTTTAAGGTCCACAGCCTTGGGCGTCGCCCAACCTCAGCATGATAAAGGCGTTTGGGACGTTTTGGCAGGCTAGGGAAGTGTCCCCTCCTGATACCCACGAGCAAGGACAACCGTGGAGGAGGCAGCATAGTAGGAGGGGGCACGGTAGAGGCGTGGAGGCCTCGGCATCCCAAACAGTAGCAAAAGATAAATAAAGGTGGTTCTCAAACCACACCCCCAGTACCAGAAGGGAAGGACTCGACTCACGAAGGATTTGTGCATGAGGTGTAGGGATGCGGCAGTACGCACCACCGCTGGAAAGCCACTGGGATAGAAACGACCCATGAGGAGGTCACATCCCAGAAGGTGATCTGCATGCATGGCACATGAGGAAGGAAGGGTACTCCCAGGGAGAGTGACTCAGAGAATGGGCGCATGAGTTGACACCCATGCAGTCACCCTCGTGCGAGTTGCACTTCGACAAGGCAATCCTACACACTGAGAAGACCCCAAGATTGGGAACGGTGTTGCTAAGGAGCGCCCATGGAATACGCAAGTCTTAGGCTAACACGTGGATAGGAACACTGGGAAGGTATATAAGGTTTTACGGTAAACAAAACAAGGTACGTTTTCATAGATTCGCATACCAGTTAACTCATTTGAGAGAATTCAATTACACATTTCTCTGGACATTTATCTTACGGTGTCTGCGATGAGAGGTGTTTGGTGTTTCCTGTCCAATAGCTGACTTGATCGTCGGAGTGCAAACGGCCGTGAGGGCGCCATTTGTCTCTCTGTTTCAGGTGCTCACGACGGAGGAAGGAGAACGCTAGAACAAAAGCGAAGGGGCTCCAGAAGTGCAGTTCGTAGATACACACGAAGGTGATCCAAGTCAACCGGCCGGAACAGAATATAAAAACCAATAAAATCCTCCATATTACTTGTATCTGGAACATTAGAAATAGACTCAGCATAAAGATTTTTATAAAAGACCAAAATATGATCCTCAATGAGTTTAGGATCCTCAGTAACCTCATTTCAATTTGTAGACGATGAATTTCTCATTTTGACCACATCATGGAAAAAAACCGTATTTCGATCTCCATCTTTGAACCATAACATCTTAGTCATTTCTTTCCAAAACAAATATTGACAGTGAAGAGCATGATCAAGCTCCTCCTTAACAATCTTTTCTTGACAAAGAAGCTCATCAAAACATAGCAACTTTATTAACAATAGGAGACACAATAGGAGATGTAGCCTTAGTTTTGCATTTGAATTCTATATTCATGTATTAGATTATTGTTTTTAAAAATAAGGATTTCCAATACCAAAAATGATTTTAAGATTTTTTTTTTAATTTAGAAAATAATTAAATCCAAAATAAACAATATTTTACAATTAAGAGTGATTAAATTTATGCATTAGTTTATTATAATTATGAATTTTAATTTTTAAATAATACTATGCAAAAATTATATTTTATTATTTAAAATAAAATATTGTTTGAAAACGTTTTCATAATAGTTTACTATTACATAAAACCGTCAAAACGAGTTTAAATATGTTATTTAACCTAGTTTCAATTTTCGAATTACATATTATATGAATAAAATATTTCAAACTTTCTTATGATAAATGAAGATAGAATTATCATACCTAACACACAATATTTGGTATCATTCATTCATAAAAATACAAAAATTACCTCAAAAAATTATCTTAATATAGGAAGTGAATTTGAGGAAATAAATATATAAATAAATAATATATTTAAAAAATTAAATTTTAATTTATAATATATATTACAAGAAAATCATGAAATAGAAATAAATTTTAGAGACCAAAAATAATTTGGTAGTTAAAACCTTGATTGCTAATAAGATACCAATTTAGAAACTATTTAGAAACCAAATATTTTTTTAGTTTCTAAAATGGTCTCTAATTTAGTTACTATTACAACTAATTATTTTGGTCTCTAAAAATTGATTTCTATTTCATGATTTTCGTGTAGTGATTTAAAGTAAAAGAAGAATTAAAGTATTTTTTAAAATGTTTATAAATAGATTTAAAATAATTCATTAATCACTTATTCTAAATTTATTATTTCAAATATCTAAGTATTCAATTTCTTCTAATATAATTGGTTGACCAATTATCTTAATAAAAAAATTACATAATAATACGATAAATTATATTTTTTGTTTAATAGTAAGTATTTCATTCAACAATTATTTTTTTTAATTATTTTTTTCTCACAAAAATTAGGTGAAAGATGACAAAACTCTATCATTTATATTGAAATTTTAAAATAAGAAAACTTGCTAATAGAAAACTAAGAATTTTGAAAGAAAAACCAAAAGGGAAAGAAGAAGAAGAAAGGTAACAAAGGGGATTATAGGAAGTATGACAAGTTCTAAAATACAAACGAAAAACACTTTTAGAAAATAAATTTTTGAAAAGTTATCAAGAATTCTTAAAGCAATTAATGTGTAAACTTATGCAACTTTAGTCATGCAAGAGAGTCTTAATATTGCGTACATTTCGATAACCTCTAAGAATCCTGAAGATAATTGGTTTGAGCAAGCTTTTGGATCTCAAATGTTATGCATTTTTTTTTTATTTCAAGTTAACATTTTTTAATATATTTTAGCTTAAAGAAAGTTGACACTATAAGAAAATTATTAAATAAAAATTAATCTTGAAAATAAAAAGTAATTAATTACTATTACTACAAGAAATAATGATGATAGAGTCCATAAAAGAGCGATACAAAGAATAAATGAGAGACGTTACAAGGGGTTAGTGAGGGTTTAGCCTCTCAATAGAATTGAAAGTTAATATTTTGGTGGCTATGCATTAGAGATGGCCTCCAATGTGACACAAATTTACAAGATAGTGTTGGTTAAGCCTACATAAAGAAAAATATATTATTTAACTATAACATAGGTTTGGAGAACACTAAAATGGATATAAAATTAAATAATTATTAAGAAATTAACTTTAAGTCTAACTAAACCTCATTAAACACATCACCCTCACGCCGAGGCTATCAAATCGTGTGTGGGACTATATATTGTGGATAGTTCGATAACGGATCGATAGCAGTTGGGCTGATAAGTCAAACAAACAATCGCTAGGATAGACTAGAAATGACTCTAATACTATATTAAGAAGTGGACTATAAGCCTAACTCAACATCATAAAACCAACTTTTAAGGTGAGGTTTGCACCCATTTATATACTATGAAATGTCCTAATCTCTAGTCGATGTGAAATCTCTAACAATAATTAAACTTAGCATCGCCGTTGGGGCGGCGACACTACGTGAGAAAGCAAATGTGTGTAAATTATCGCCATTGGGGACACTACCCAAGAAACAAATATTAGTGTCGCTTAGACCTACGCTAAATGTAATAAAAAAATTAACTTGCATCCACTTTGTGTCCCCATTCTAGACTCAATATTATTTTGTCACTTAATTTATTTCATTGCATCTACTCTGTGTCCCCATTTTAGACGCTAACTTATTATTATTATTTTAATACTTTTTAGTGTGAGTTAAAGGTCTCCATTGTGGACACAATATAGGAACTAATTGAAGGAAATAATAGGAGACAAAATGTTGTAGCAACTGATTGAACGTAATTGCAAAACTGTAAGACTGATTCTTATTCATTTTGATTTACTTCAATAATATATATAATAAAATTACAATTACTGGAAGCTATGAAATAGGAATACTAATAGGTTGTAAAATGACCATTAATGCAATAATAATGGTAAAATAGTTTAAAGGTAATAAAATCAGAATTAATAATAATAAAATCTGAATTAATAACCAACATCATCCTTTAATTCTGATTTGGAACAACCTTCCTGTCCCAACAGATCTCTTAACTTGATGAAAGCATTGATGACTAAGTGAAAATATCTGCGATCTGATCTGCAGTATTCCAATTTGATCATGTTCTTCCCAACTTGGTCTCGCAGGAAGTGATATCGAATATCAATGTGTTTAATTCTTTGATGAAAAACTGGATTCTTTGCAAGATTAATTGCAGAGACATGGTCAACATAAATCTTAATTGGAACATCTAGATTAAAACCAATTTGAGTCATGATATTGTTTTTCTCAATCGCCATCAATTCTTCATTCATAACCTATTGCCATTTAGGGTGTTGAATGACATCTGCAAGTCTCATGGGTTCTGATTCTGCAAGAAAAGCAAAGTGAACTAAATCTCCATCATCAAGATTTACTTCGCAATCTTGAAGGTGTACAGGTTATCGCTGCAGTCTTTTTGGTCGCTCCATCATAGTTGCAATTGGAGCTGCAACTTTAGGTAGAACTGCAGGTGCTTCAAGAGTGACTCCATCTTCCACATCATCGTTCAAAAGCTAAATATATCATTTTTTTCAAATCCATTTCAGTTGTTGCATTCCATTGCCATTCCTTATCTTCGACAAATATAACATCACGACTAACAATCGCCTTCTTTGTCATTGGATTGTACAGTTTGTATCCTCCATGCTTATATCCAATGATGGTCTTCACTGCCTTATCATCCAACTTCGATCTTGCTGTTTTGGGGACATAAGCATAAATAATTGACCCAAATAGCTTCAAGTGTTGCACATTGGGTTTGAATCCGCTCCATGGCTCAATCGGAGTTGTGTTAGCAACACTCCGAGTGGGTGATCTGTTTATCACTCACTCCGAGTGAGTGAGTTAATATTAAATATATATATATATATATATATGAATGATAAAAATAAAAAATATAAATATAAAATAACACACGTTTCTGTTGTTATTATTATTATTATTATTATTATTATTAATGATAATAATAATAATAATAAGAAAACATTGTTTATAACAATATACGTTATTCATAATTTAAAAATAAGGATTTCCTATAAAAAAAAGATAATAGGAATATTTTTTTTAATTTAGAAAATAATTAAATCCAAAACAAACCATATTTTACAATTAAGAGTGATTAAATGTATGCATTAGTTTATTATAATTATGAATTTTAATTTTTAAATAATACTATACAAATAATATGATTTAAAGTAACAGAAGAATTAAAGTATTTTTTAAAATGGTTATAAATAGATTTAAAATAATTCATTAATCACTTATTCTAAATTTTATTATTTCAAATATCTAAGTATTCAATTTTCATCTAATATAATTGGTTGACCGATCATCTTAATAAAAAAAATTACATAATAGTACAATAAATTATAACTTTTGATTTAATTTTTGATTTAATAGTAAGTATTTGATTCAACAATTAATTATCTTAATTCTTTTTTCTCACAAAAGTTAGGTGAAAGATGACAAAATTCTCTCATTTATATTGAAATTTTAAAATAAGAAAACTAGCTAATAGAAAACTAAGAATTTTGAAAGAAAAACCAAAAGGAAAAAAAAAAAAAGGCTAACAAAGGGGATTATAGGAAGTATGACAAGTTCTAAAATACAAAAGAAAAACACTTTTAGAAAATAAATTTTTGAAAAGTTATCAAGAATTCTTAAAGCAATTAATGAGTAAACTTATGCAACTTTAGTCATGCAAGAGAGTCTTAATATTGTGTACATTTCGATAACCTCTAAGAATCCTGAAGATAATTGGTTTGAGCAAGCTTTCTCAAATGTTATGCCATTTGTTTTTTTTTTATTATTTATTTCAATTTAACATTTTTTAATATATTTTAGTTTAAAGAAAGTTGATACTATAAAAAAAATTATTAAATAAAAATTAATCTTAAAAATAAAAATTAATTAATTACTATATTGATTTAGAGACTATTACAAATTAAAACTATTACATATAAAATAATTTATATTATTAATACAAATTTATATTATAATTTAAAATATAAAATAATTTATATTATTAAAAAAATTATATTAGAATTTAAAGTAGTTAATAGATAATTTATATAGAAACAAATTTATAATTTTTTATTAACAATGAAATTATTTTTATATTTAATTTATAAAATAATATTTAACTTAGTTAATATAATAACTAATTATTTTTTCTTTAAAATTAATTTTTATTTATGCAAAACTTATTTTATTCTTTATGTCCTATATTTTGTTTTTATCAAATAACTATTTAAATTATTAAAAATTTATAGTCAATATTACAAGACTTGTTCACTTGTCTTAGTTAGTCAATCAGACGCGTCTTAATTATTTACATACTAATCATCATACAAGTTAAAAATATTCAAAAGATTATTTTAAAAAGAAAATTTATAAAAGAAACATATAACTTAAAAAATTTAATGATAAAGAAACTCAAATTTTTTTATATAAAATTCTATCAAGTAATTAAAATATTGTAGTACAAATTACATATTGTAACTTTTCTTTTAATCAAGAATAACCAATGATTTTGTGATTGAATCTTGATTTAGCGATCGAAGTTCCGATGGAATACTACCCGTGACCTATGTAGCACAAATACGGATTCGGACACCGACACAGATATACGTATAATTTCTAAAATGTAGGATACGGACACACGAATCTATATATTATATAATTTTGAATTATATAAATTGAAAATAAATATTTATGTGCAAAAGTATGTTCCATATTCTTTTGGGAGCAGGAAAATATTTTTCATGACTGGTTCAAAAGAATTTGTTCTTATTTTTATAATCATAATAAAAATTTATACAATAAATTTGAGTTTTTAGAAAGTTATTGTATTTATACCTTTCAAAATTGTGTTAGAACCGTGCTAAAATTTTCAAAAATTCAACAAATATTTTTTTGAATTGAACACTTCACTGATAAGTATCCTACAAATGTCGTACGAGTGTCGACACATATACGTGTGTCCGACACGAATACGTCATTTAAGAAGAAGTGTCCGAGCATCATAGTAATTTGATTTGTATAAATATATTTTTGAAAAGTCTTTGATTAAATCTTGACATGAAGAAGCTTGGTAGTGATTACCAATGTTTAGGAATTGGATTTTACAAAGAGTCATACAAAGTTTTTTTTTTTTTCATTACACTAAATAAGATCCGTAAATTTTTATTTTTCTATATAAATTGGAAAATACGTATGTGGAATAAACTGAAATCTTTTAACTAGATGAGTTATATAAATCTTAAAAATAAAATTTTACCTAAGTCACAAAATATTGTGCTTTGGGACAGGAATTAACTTTTAAAGTAATTTTTCAGGTAAAACAAATTAAACTGGAAGATTTATTCATACATTTATATATAATATATATAAATGAGAAAACTTTAAACTAGAGAAAATATCAATAATAAAAATAACAAAATATAATTAACTGATATAAATAATAGACAACTATCAACCAATAAAAAATCATCTTTACATTTTTTTATGAGTAATTATCATAAAAATAACAGAACATAATTTAAAAACTTATATATACACTAATTATATAAAAAAAATATTCAATAAAAAATTATTTGAGTAATAATTTTATTGAATTTCGTAGAAATTATTTTTAAAAGCATATGAAAGATGTTTTTTTGGTTGAAACAATAACTACACAATATAGAAGCCTATTAAACTAAAATATAATTTAGAAAACTTTATCAAACCTTAATAGTAATACTATAATTAAAAATAGTAATAAATGTTTTTTTATTAAGAAGTAAAGATCTTATTGGTTTTTAAATTTAAATATTTACTCTAAAAAATTTAGGCTATTTATTATTTTATCTTTCATTAGTAGTGAAAATAATTAAATGCTCCTCATTCAATATTTTTATCTGAACATTTGTTATCAAACAGTAAAAAATCTATTTATGGTGGTTGGTAAAATATCATGAATTATGAGAGAATGGTCAAAGAATGATTCATTATTTGTACCGACACAGCTCTATGCATTTAGAAATGTACCGAAAATGAAAGGCAAGTTTTGTATGACATTTTATAGCTTCACAATCCCAAATTGGCTACCTAATTATTAATGTCAAAGTCAACATTTTTATGATGTTAAATGTGTCAAATTAATATTTATATCACATATAGTGTATAGTTTTTTTTTGTGAATGTGTTGGTTTAACCATGGTTATAGTTTTCAAAATATATTTAGATATATATTTTTTTATAAAAAAATTATCATGTTATACATCACTATAAAACTTGACATCTCAGCTAGTTGATATTTCAAATATCAATAATAATGTGTCATTGAAAAAAATATTATTAAAAAAAAATACAAATAAATATAAAAATCTAGGTCAATACTTATATAATAAAACTTAAAAAAAAAGATATTTAGGTAATTTATACTTACTAATAAAGAATTCTAAGAATAGACGAGATAGAAGTCTATTATACTAATGAAATTATAAAACTTAAGTTAACAAATTCGTCAACACAAACATTATCTTAAAAAATAAATAAATTTAATTTCATACAATAATGTCATATTTTCCAAAATATAATGTTATTAAAAGAAGCTAAGGGTCTTTTGGTAGTTCTCTAAAAAAAAGACAGTGATGAAAGTGTAATTTAGTGTTAAAAGTATAACAAACGACTTAACAATTGCTAAAAGATTTGAGTAATGATTCATAAGGGAGAATTATTTACCATCATGGAAGAAAGCAACATGTAACATGTGTAAGAGTGGATGCAATGGCGGCAAATCCAAATCCGCAAGTAAGAGAGTTAGATTTTGATTTTTAAATCTAAATAAATATTTAATTTAAAATTTAGTTAAATGGATTAAATTTAAAATCTAAAAAATAAATTTGAATTTAAATAAAATCAATAATATATATTTGATAATTATAGATTGAATTTAACAATTTGATTTTTTTTCACACACTTAATGCATCAATGCATTACATATTCTATTAACAATTTATCAATTCTTGATATTAGTACCTAATTAAAAATAATAGACAATAAATATAATTTGCATTTAAAAATGTAGAATATTGGTTGAGAAGAGTCAATCTAGGTTCAGGTCGAACAAAATCAACCTCAATCCATGTTGAGTCGAGTCGATTTGGTCGGGGTCAAAGTCGAGTCGAGTCAGTCCGGGTCAAATTCGAGCCGAGTTGGCCCAGACAAAAGTCAAGCAGAGTTGGTCCATGTCAAAGTCAAGCTGAGTAAACCCTGACCCAAGTCGAGCTGAGTGGCCTAAAGCCCAAGTCGAGTTGGCACAGGTCACGCCAAGTAGATTCGGGCCCGTGTTGAGTCGATTCAGTCCAGGCCCATGTCTAGCCAAGTAGACCCGAGCCCATGTTGAGTTGAGTCTGCCCGCGTCCCTATCAATCTGAGTTTGTTCGAGCCAATGTCGAGCCGAGTTGGCCCGGGCCGATGTCAAACCGAGTTTGCCCCGGCTGATGTCGAAACGAGTTTGCCTTAGCCGATGTCAAGCCGAGTCAGTCCAAGTCGACGTCGATCCGAGTCGGTATGGGCCAATGTCGATTTGAGTTGATCCGGGCCGATTTCGAGTCGAGTCAGCCCAAGCCCATGTTGAGCCGGATAGGTTCGGGTCGATGTCAAGTCTAATCGATCCGGGCTGATGTCGAGCTAAGATCAACGACTAGGGATCTTTTCGAGCCGAATCTGGCCGTTGTCGAGCTGAGTCAGTCCTAGTTGATGTAAAGTCGATTCGGTTCAGGCGGAAGTCGAGCCGAGTCGGATCGGGAACATGTCAAACCGAGCTAGTTCAGGCTGATGTCGAGCCGAGTTGGTCCGAGCCGATGTCGAGCTAAGTCGGTCTGTGCCGATGCCGAGCCGAGTCGGTCTAGGTTGATGTCGAGTCAAGTCGGCCTGGGGCCATAGAGAGCTGAGTTGGCCCGGGCCCATGTCGAGCCGAGTCGGCCCCGCCCGATGTCGAGTTGGGTCGGCCCGGGCCCATGTCGAGTCCACTTGGTCAGGTTAGTGTTGAGCCGAGTCGACCTGGGCGCATGTAGAGTCGAGTCAGTCCAGGCCGATGTCGAACTTAGTCAATCCGGGCCCATGTAGAGTTGAGTCGGCTTAAGTCCATGTTGAGCCGAGTCAGTCGGGCCCATGTCGATGTGAGCTGACCTGAACCCATGTCAAGTTGAATCGGCCTAAACCCATGTAGAGCCAAGTTGGTCTAGGCCTATGTCGAGTGGTGTCGGCCTGAGCCCAGGTCGACCCGATTCGACCCAGGTCCAAGTCTAGTCGAGTCAGCTTGGGTCTAGGTCTAGCCGAGTGGTCAAATCCGTCCAGATCCAGGTCGACAGCTTAGACCCAGATTTAGTCAGATTAGTCCGTTCCAAATCGAAATTGATTTAATCTAATTGACAAAATAGATTTAATCTAAATTTAATCCACTTTAAATAGATTTTTTATCTAAATAAATTTAATGTAATTAAAATAGATATAAATTTTAATTCTAATCCATTTATTTTGGATTTGGATTAAATCTTTGATTGGATTTTGAAGAATCCAATGCATTACTCCTAGGTATCAGCATTAAAAAGGATAAAAATTGTATTTATCATATGTTAGGTAAAGCATCAATTGTGGAAAATTGGTCAAACTAAGAATGACTCTGGTTAAGGCATCACCACCACGGCAACACAGTTCAAAGCATTTAGAAAATATGTGAAATGTGGACCATTCAAAAAAGAAAAGAGGTGAGATGTACACGAACATAATGGTTCAAAATTTTACCAAATTGAAAAAGATAGTCACAGTTTTACACTGCGGCAAAATACACGAACCAAAATGCTAGTGAGGTGGATGGAAAACGATTTTCACATTACTTGGTTTGGGTTACCATTGGTATAAATATACATTGTAATGCTTCCTGATTTACCCACCATTCTCCACAACAAATCCAAAACCATTCCCAAGAACTGGTGCACCCATGGCTTCTCAATTTGCCTTCACTCTCAGTCACAGGCTTCCTTCATCATGTGCCACACCTGCAGCTAAATCTTTTAACTCTGTTTGTTCTTACATTCGATCATCATACGGTATTTTCAGGGGTACGTCATGTGTCTATCTTTTCTTTTAATCCTGCGATTTGTTTTAATTTGATTTTCTTCATTTCCACTAGTTAAAGTTCAACTGGTATAACCTCCAAAATTATGCATGGTTCCTAATAGACCACATAATTATTTATACAGAAGTCAACCTTTATAATATGATGTGAAGTTTGTCGAAGTAGGTTTTACACTATATGCATGATGAAGAAACACATGACACTGATCGTTCACTCTCTTTTTTTTTCATTGTGCGTGAAGTCAAAGCTATCTATCACCCAACTTTGGATGAACTAGGCTTGAAAGAGAAGAGCTACAATAAAAATAGTAAATACAAGCTGATGAAAAGAAAATGTGATCAGGAAAAACTAAATTAAGAAAATGGATGAACATTTATTATTTTTTTATTAAATGAGTTTTCTGTGATTCTTATTATAAATTATATTCTGCGATACTGTTGTTAGAGTAGTGAAACAAACCTTTAATTCAAATGCATACTATAGAACATCTCTTTGAATTTCCAATAGGTACTCGTCCTCCCCTCCTATTCACAGAAAGCAAACATACCAAGACTAGTGGAGTTCAACCAATATGCTCTCGGACTCTAGGTGATGTTACCAATATCATCACATAATTATATAATCATTGAGTTGAAATAAGTTGACTTGGTAACTGTTTATTCTATACTGTATAAAAAATTAATAAAGTTATTCTATTTTGCAGAAATTGTTGCTGAAGTGTCTCAGGACAATATCTTGAAGGATGGTAATATAGACAAGGAAGGTCTTAATCTGGTATGTTTCTCCATTTGATTTGCTTCTATCACATTTTTGACATCTGATATTGATTTGTAGCCTTGAATATTTTGGTAACAAAGGAGATACAGAAGAAAATAAATGTGGTAAAATTAATATTGGATTCAAAGGAAGATGGAGCAATTACAATATCAGCATATGACACTGCATGGGTTGCTCTAGTGAAAAATGTTGAGGACACCAATTCTCCTCAGTTCCCTTCCTGTATTGAATGGATTGCAAATAACCAGCTGCACGACGGTTCCTGGGGAGACGCTGAACTATTCATTGCCCATGATCGTATTCTTAACACGTTAGCTTGTGTGCTTGCATTAAGATCATGGAACATGCACCCTCAAAAGTGTGAGAAAGGTAATTTTACATTCATGAACTTAATTATTGCTTTCAAAAAGTTCCTTTCTGCCGACGTTTATTTTCTCATCCTCAATCATGTCTTTTGTATATATCACTTCAAACTATTTCACTTTTAACTTAGAAAGAATAAAAAGGTGAGAGAAATTTGTACAAAAAATGCCAAAGAAATAGTTTAATATATATTCTGATTGCCACATTAATTTAATATATATGGATTCATGTGCAACAGGAATGAAGTTTTTTAAAGAGAATCTGTACAAGCTTCAGGATGAAAATCCCGAACATATGCCAATCGGGTTCGAAATTACTTTCCCTTCTCTTCTGGATTTAGCTAGAAGTTTGGATGTTGAAGTGCCAGATGAGTCTCCTATCTTGAAAAACATCATTGCGATGAGAGACGTGAAGCTTAAGAAGTATAAATGAATTCTTCTGACCTTGGATGCAATATTGATGTTTTCTTGTGCATTTTTTTATTCTAGTTTTGTTTTTAGTGGAATCTAATATTTTAGTTGCATACATGTGTGTGCGTGTGGGATAGAATACCAAGAGAGATTCTGCACAAAGAGCCTACAACACTGCTCCATAGTTTGGAGGGAATGCAAAATTTAGACTGGAAACAGCTACTGAAGTTGCAGTGCCAAGACGGGTCATTCTTATTCTCTCCATCCTCCACAGCTTATGCTCTCATACAAACTAAGGATGAAAGTGCTCACAAATACCTGGATAAAACACTCCAGAAGTTCAATGGGGGAGGTAAAATTTTCTTCTTTAGTGCTAATTTTCTTACACTCTATATACGAATACTGTCAGTCAAAATAATTATGAAAAGAAAATTTATCTAACACAGTATTTTCCAATTGAGTTGGTGTGATGACTTATAACTAAATTGAATTAACTTTAAAGACAAATAAATAATTTATTTCCCTTTTTCACACATGCATGAACACACGGAACACTTGTTTATATATATATAAAACTCAAATCAAATATTTTTTTTTGTTTGGTGTAAATATATATAACCACATTTTTGGAATAATATTATAAATATTATTTAGATGTTTACTTCTTTTTTTCCTCTAAGTAAAAATATCAACAAGAAATATAACAATTCAAAGTTATATTATTTATTAAAAAATAGAGAAATATTTTCATTAAGATATCTTTATTAGTTAGATTGAGAAGAAAAAGAAGAGAAAAATTAGCGAGTTAAATCGAATAATTCTGTTAGATAATATGGATTTGTTTTACATTCAGTTCCTAATGTCTACCCGGTGGATTTGTTTGAACGCACATGGATCTTCGATAGACTTGATCGTCTTGGAATTTCAAGATATTTTCAGTCAGAGATCAAAGACTGCGTCGCATATGTTTCAAGGTATGTGAGATGTTATGAATACAAGTATAAGAAATTAAAATTAAATGGTATTTTTAAATCGTGATATATTAAATATTCTGCTATAGTAATAATATTTAATTACTTATTTTTATTTAGAATAAATAGGATAAATGTGTGAGGGAGAAAAAGGAGCTTGTTTTCTGCAAGTTAATCATAACACAACTTTTCAGATATTGGACTGAGAAGGGTATTTGCTGGGCAAGGAATTCAGAGGTTCAAGATATAGATGACACAGCAATGGGATTCAGACTTCTAAGGTTGCATGGGCACCAAGTTTCAGCCAGTGAGTTATTTGTATATACAAAACCTAACATATCGCTTAGTTCCTTCATGCTTTCCACCTATCTTTCTTATTGCTTAGAGACAGATATTATTTTCCCAACTAAAGTGCTTTAATTTTGATGCAAATTTTGGTAGGTGTGTTTAAGAACTTTGAGAAAAATGGGGAATTTTTCTGCTTTTCTGGGCAGTCAAACCAAGCTGTTACAGGAATGTTCAATCTCTATCGAGCATCTCAAGTGCTATTTCAAGGAGAGAAGATTCTTGAGGATGCCAAGAACTTCTCAGCCAAATTTTTAAGTGAGAAACGTGAAGCAAATGAGCTCCTAGATAAATGGATCATAACAAAAGATTTACCTGGCGAGGTTTGTTCCAATACCATGTAACTTACCTAAACCTTTAAAAAAATGAAAATCTATACTAGGTATTTTATGTGCATGTGTAGATAATACACGGACAAAAACAACACAAATATTTATAAATTTACGTGGTTAGAAGTATTTATTTTATGATCATAATATTGATAAATTTATTAGACATGTGGATTATGTAATTTGACTTTTTTTTCTTACAGGTGGGTTATGCTTTGGACATGCCCTGGTATGCTAGCTTGCCAAGAGTGGAGACAAGATTTTACCTTGAACAATATGGAGGTAGCAGTGACGTTTGGATTGGCAAGACCCTTTATAGGTACCAATAATTAAATATAAAACATGCATAGTTCATCAAAAAATAAATATAACTATCAGTTTTGTTAGATCCTGGTCAAAGTGCAGTTTTCATTTGTCAACAGTAAAGTATTCAGTCCCACTATCACTTTCAACAAATATAATCTTTAAGGGACATGTTCATATATATTCTTATATCTTCAGTTTGAGTATACATGAAAATTATGTAACTAATATTATCTTTTTTTTCTATATATTGTTTATCGTTTCTACTTTTCCATTTCTCTTTTCAGCCTATTTTTTTCACTTATTATAATTTTTTCATATAAATGAAAATTTTCTTACTTTATAACCCAACCTTTTAATATAGACATGGATAGTTTATAATAAAATAATATACTGTCTTTAACAAGTCATCTAGATTTGAGTCCTTGACATTCCTATTTTTTAAAGTCAAAAGTAGAATTGAAACACAATATTAATTCTATGTTTCAAACTGGTGTATTTTTATTGGTATAAAAGTGATAAAATGATTAACGAACACACTTCTTGTTCTTCTTTAACAGGATGCCCTTCGTGAACAATGATGTCTATCTCGAGCTTGCAAAATTGGACTACAGCATCTGTCAAGCAGTGCACTGTGCAGAATGGGAAAAAATCCAAAGGTGAGTGTATAATCAACCAGAAAACACTCCATTACATTGTATTCTACTAATTAATTTGACAAATTGAGACAACAGCCAAATGAATTCCAATATTTTCAATGACATTGTATATTAGGTGGTACTCGGAAGCAGGACTAGAGAGATTTGGATTGAGCAAACAAAGTCTACTATTTGCTTACTTTATAGCAGCAGCTAGCATATTTGAGCCTGAGAGGTCTCGAGAGAGACTTGCATGGGCTAAAACTGCAACATTGCTCGAGACACTTGGGTCCTACATAAAAGATGAACAAACTAGGAGTGGTTTTGTAGATTTGTTCAACAAAAGCATTAACGGACGAAACTTATCCAACAAGTAACTAAACCTCTGAATCGTTGTCTGTCCTATATATTATCCAATTATTGTGCATGCCTATCTGCTATGTGTTTGATTAACTTCGAGTTCCTTATTGCGCAAAACTTTGTGCTTGTTAGAAGATAAACATATGTTAAAATAATAGTACTGACATAACAAAACCTGTGTTGAATGTGTGCTGCAGGAAGTTGAACAAGAACAAGAGAGAGGAAGAACTCCTGGAGATTTTGCTGACAAACCTTGATTACCTTGGGTTCGAAATGCTTCGGAGTCATGGTTGTGAATTGTCCCATTATTTGAATCAAGCAGTGAGTGGAAACCCTTCGGAACTTTCTATGCACTTCTGAGAAACATTCAAAAAGTTTCATTACAAAATGTGTGAAAATAAATTTGTTGGTTTCATTGTTTTTAAACGAATATTAGAAAATGAAAACAAAGTTTAACATCATCATTACTATAATAAAATGGAATATAAAACAGAAAACATTTTTTTAGATTAACAAATTATTTAAAATTTCTTGCTAAAACTTTAAGATGTTTTATGAAATGGTCAGTGGCAGGGTTGGCTATCAAGTTGGCAGAATGAAGGGAACAGCTTGGAAAGAGAAGGTGAGCTGATTGTGCAAATCATAAATGTAATGGCTGGCTATTGGTCAGAAGAACTACTGCTGAATCCACAGTACCAGAGGTTGCTCCAAACCACTAATAGAGTCTGTCATGGACTCCGTAATTATCAAAGCAGCAAGGTTAGTAACAAAAGTTACAAATCACTTTTATATATTTGAATAATCCTATGCTTAGATTAAGTTCCAGATCCGAATTTTCCAACTTCTGTGATCATTGTCAGGCACATGATAGTGGCAGCCACAAGAGGACAACCTACATGACTACCCCTCAAATAGAATCTGACATGCAAGAACTTGTGCAATTGGTGCTCCAAAATTCCTCAGATGGGGTGCACACCAATGTGAAGAATTCATTCCTCACAGTGGCCAAGGGCTTCTACTACCGAGCATACTGTGATCCAGAGACCATAAACTCTCATATTGAAAAAGTTCTCTTTGAAAGAGTGATGTAAATCAGTAAAAATGTATATAACAAGTGTCACGTTCATAATGTAATTTTCCCTTTTAGCTCCGGTAGAATGAGTGTGCTGAAACGGCTATCTTGTTGTTTCTATACCTGAGAATGCAATGAAATCAAAGGGAAAAAGAATCTAATGTGAAAAAATTTACCAGGTGCTGAATTTTCTATTTGATTTTGACACAACAAACGTCATAATTATCTGAACTCTAACAGTAACATCTAACGAATATATGGCTTTAAAAATGTTTGATGAATATAATAAGAGGATTCCATATCCAAAATTCATGTTCAATTTAAAAGAAATAATCAAGAAAATGTTACCAAAAACCGTCCCAGATTCAATACTAAACACTGTCTCAATCAAATTTGATTTTATTTCATTCCACTTTCCCCTTTTTTTTCTTTCTTTCAGGCCATAATGTCCTATTTTCTAAGCAGCTTGATAAAGTCTAGCTACTTGTTTTGACTTTTTATTTGGTGTGATTCTATATAGATATCAGTATATATAAAAATTATTTATTAATAATAAAAACTACTTTATATATTAATAATTTTATTAGTTTTTAAAAATAATTAGTTAATATAATCAGTAATTATTTTTTATATTTTTCTAAAATTAGTTTTTAAATAATGATTTTTTCATATATCACAAGTCTTCTTCTTGAAATTTTTTTATTAAAGAATTAAAAATATTTGACAATTCTCAAATTGGTTTGATTTTTACATTTAACTACGAATTTATATATATCCATTAAAAATGGTCACATGCATTTAAGCATATAGGTTGATCTGAATTACTAATACTTTATTAATAATAATTATATAATTAAAGAAAAACTTAAATTAAAACTAGAATTACATATTTTTTTACTACACGTTTTGTAAAAAATATTTTTAGTTTGTAATCAAATTTTTTAATCATTAAAAAAAATATATTTTCGGGACAACAAAGACATTAATTACAAATAGTGACAAATTATGTGAAGAAAATATAATTTGTAATAAATTTTGTTTTATAAATTATTGCAACAAATTTTTTTACGAGTACATGTCATCTCTAAATACTACATCACATAAAGTCGTCACAAAATTGTATTAGTGGTAAAATTTTGTAATATCAAATGTTTATTTCTAAAATTATTTTATAAACATTGTCATAAAATATGTGAAGAGAATACATGACAATTTTTTTAACGACATAATCAAGTATTGTCATAACGCAACCTAGTTCACACAAGAGAGCATTATGGTTGGCGGTGGCGGTCAGGGTTCTGCAAACGACTCCTCGTCGTTCTTCTTCACGAATATCCCTTAGGGTGCCGGTGAAAAGGACATGATTAAGGTCTTCCAAAAATGGGCAAGGGTGAAGGACTTTTTTATCTCACGAAGACCAAACAAATGGGGAAGGAGGTTCGGGTTTGTGAGCTTTTTTGGAGTACAAGACGAAGGGCGCCTGGAGAGAGAGCTGGACCAGATATACATTGGAAGCAGGAAGTTGTACGTGAATATCCCAAAATATAGGAGACAGCAGTATGGTCGTAGAACGGAGGAACGGAGGGCACCGAGGGAGTTGCCAAGAGAGAGCCAGAAGCCAGAAGGGAAGCGGTATCTAAAGGAAGATGAGAAGGTATGGAAACATGGAGATAAAGGGACCTGGAGGGAGAAGAATGGGAATAGATCCTATGTCGATGTCGCTAAAGGAGAGCCTCAAGAGACGTGGAAGGGCCTAGCTTTTAAAACACAACAACATATTCTACCTTGGATGGGGTTGGGACCCTTGGTGATGGAGTGGACTTTGGTATGCTGGGAGAGGAACTTGTGAAGGGAGGAATGACAATGGTAAAGGCGAGATTCTTGGGTGACAACCTTGTCATGCTTACTCCGCGAGAAGGAGAGGTTATGGAGGACATTCTGGAAGACAATAAAGAATGGTTCGAATCGGTGTTCTCTGAGGTTAAGCCTTGGTCGGTTAGCAGTAGTGCAGACCATAAGCTAGTGTGGGTGAAGTGCTATGGGCTGCCTTTACCGTTCTGGAATAGGGACTGCTTCTCAAAAGTGGTTGGTCATATATCTGCTACGGCTACGATGGTAGCCATTGACAAGTCTACGCTTATATGGGAGGTCCTGGAATATGCACGACTGCTAGTGCGCGTTCAAAATCTTGGCAGCGTTAGAATGATGAGAAGAGTGAAGATTAATAAACATGTTTGCAGTATATACATAGAAGAGGAGGTCAATGGCAGTGTAGGAGGTGGGTGCAATGGCAATCAGTCTACAGATGAGCCCAGTGATAGTGTGTCATCATCGGAAACCTATGTGGAGGACACAGATTGCTCGGCGAAGAGTGGTGAGGAGAAGGTCAGGCGAAGGGCGGGGAAGGACCGTTGGACAGAAGGGGGGGATGGTGGAAAAGAGGATCTGGGAGATACGCAAAAGTCAAATGACCGTTCTAAGGGGTGTCGTTCGAAAAGCGCAGACCAACACGGGAAAGGTGTTTTTTCTTTCACGGAAGAGGAAAGAATGGATCAGAATGTATGTGACATTCTACCTGACCTAGCCTATGAGGGGTGTGACAGCAACCCTAAGCTAGCTGACCTGGCTAAAATGGTGGTTGATATAGAGTGCTTGAGTAACCAAAAGGCTACCTCTCAAGAGTTGGGCCGGGTCAACAAGAGCGGGAATCAGTTGCGAAGTGGTAGGCTCGTTTGCTCAGCCCAGATGGAAGGAAGAATTGAGGACCAGTTAACAGAAAAGGCTTATGAGGAAAGGAGTGTCAATAATAATAGTGGGATGATGTGTAGAAGCCTGCTAGATGGGTCGGATGAGAGTGTCACCAAAGAAACGGACCACGCACCTAGTGTAAGTGAAGGGTCTAAAGAGGCATTTGGAACACGACAAGGCCAAAGCAGGGAGGAAGGTGGGCAGCAAGGAAGAGTCAATATGCTGGACGACAGTGAAGGTTGTGAAGCTGTAGATGTAAAGTCATTGACAATGGACAAAGCCCTTGGAATGGGTGACGGCGGAGGTGCCCAGAGAAGCAGGTCTAGTTCGCCACTGCGTCGTCGGAAGAAGAAAGGCTTAGCAGAATTGGGGGACTTTTGTTCCTACCCAAGGCGGTCGGGAAGGCTCAGAGCAAGATTTTCCCAACCAGGGATATCGGCTCATATGAGACATGAGGTGTCTTTAACCTCTATTTCAGATAGGAATATTTTCAATTGTAATCACCGCATTGCTGAACCCGAAAATGAGGAGGGACCATCCAAGCTTTGGTCAGTGGGCAAGCAAATTGGGATTAGATGTCGCGGGGATGAAGAGGAGGCGGTCAAGGAATATGGGAGCATGGAAGTACGTGATTCAGGGAAAGCGTCGTGCTCTAAGGTGAGTGTTAAGAGTGGTTCTTAATGATAATTTTGAATTTGAATATTAGAGGAGTGGGGGGTGGCACTAAAGCTAGGTACTTGAGACATGTAATAGCTTGTGAGGGGGTGGAATTTGTCTGTTTGCAAGAAACAAAAGCTAAGGTGTTCACGGAAGCAAAATGTTATTCTCTGTGGGGGGACAACAAAGTGGGGTGGATTCACCATGAAGGAGACAACGGCTGTGGAAGTTTGTTATCTATGTGGTATGAAGAGGCGTTTAGTTATGTAAGTCATGTGAAGGGTAAGGGCTTCATTGTTGTATTCGGTAAACATATTAAATCTAATACCAGTTGTGCAGTGGTTAATGTGTATGCTGCATGTAATCTGAACGAGAAGAAGATTCTTTGGAAGGAGTTGACTGAAGTAAGATTATCGTCTCTTGTTTTGGGTTGGTGTATGTGTGGCGATTTTAATGCTATAAGAAGTCAGAATGAAAGGAAATGTGTAAGGGATAGGGTTGATCAATCTTGTGAGATCAATGGGTTTAATAGCTTCATCGATGCCAACTCTCTCTTTGATCTGCCTTTAGTAGGAAAGACTTTTACCTGGTTCAAATCTAATGGGTCGGCAAAAAGCAGATTGGACAGAGTGCTGGTCTCTGAAGAGTGGATGGACATATGGCCTATGTGTAAACAGTACGTGCAACAAAGGGAAGTCTCAGACCATTGTGCAATAGTGGTTAAGTCTGTGGATAAGGATTGGGGGCCAAAGCCCTTTCGCTCTATTGATGCGTGGCTCAAGGAGAAGGATTTTGGTGAATTGGTAAAGGGTAAGTGGTTATCCTATTCTGTGCAGGGGAATGCGCTTACAAAGGTCAAGGAGAAGCTGAAGTGCCTGAAAGGGGATTTGAAAATGTGGAATAAGGATGTGTTCGGCAACATTCAAACCAGCAAGAAGAGGATTTTGCAGGAGCTGGAGGATCTAGATTGCCAAGACTGCTTTGTTGACTTGGGGGACTGTGATAGATTGAAGAGGATGGAGTTGGTAGGCCGCTTGAAGGAAACGGAAAAGAAGTTAGATTCACTAATCTGTTAGAAGGCTAGAGTAAATTGGTTCAGGAATGGGGATTCAAGTACTAAGTTCTTTCACACATCCCTAAGATGGAGAAGACTAAGGAATGAGGTTAAGGGAGTTGAGGTTGGAGGAATCTGGTGTGAGGAACCCACCACTGTACGCAAGGAAGCCAAAAGTCTCTTCGAAAACAGATTTAAAGCTACGAAGGATTTTGGAGTTCGACTAGACAAGGTAGAGTTCAAATCCCTATCCCTAGAGGATAATTTGTACTTAACTGCTGCTTTCTCTGAGGAAGAAATAAGGGAAGCAGTGTGGCTTTGTGATGGGTCTAAGAGTCCAGGACCAGATGGGTTCAACATGAATTTCGTCAAAGGAAATTGGGAGGTTCTCAAGGAAGATATAGTAGCAGCGACGACCATCTTTTATGAGAATGGGGTTATTCCAAGAGGTTGCAACGCCTCTTTTATAGCACTTATACCTAAGATAAGGGACCCCGTTAAACTTGAGGAATACAGGCCTATCTCTTTGGTAGGATCTATGTATAAGATCTTATCAAAAGTGTTGGCGGGGAGGATAAAGAAAGTCCTCACCTCTGTGATTGATGATTGCCAATCAACATTCCTCAAGAATAGAGGGATTCTTGACAGTGTACTAATGGCTAACGAGGTGGTAGAGGACTTAAGGAGGAGGAGTAAGAGTGGTTTGTGCTTAAAGGTAGATTTCGAAAAAGCACACGATTGAATACGATTCAGTAAGGTGGGAGTTTCTTTATGACCTACTTAGAAGGATGGGGTTTGATAGCAGATGGATTATGTGGATACAAGGATGCCTTGAGAGTGCCACAGTGTCTATACTTGTTAATGTCAGTCCTACAGAGGAATTCAAACCGTCGAGAGGGTTAAGGCAGGGCGACCCCTTAGCTCCTTTTCTGTTTCTTGTGGTAGCTGAAGGGCTTGCTGGACTAGTAAGGCAAGCGGAAAAGGCAAATCTCCTATCCGAACTAAAAGTAGGAAGAAAGGAGGTAGAACTTAGCATTCTCCAATTTGCTGATGACACCCTATTCTTATGCCAGGATTCTTTCAGCAATGTCATTACCCTGAAGGCTATTCTTAGGGGGTTTGAGATAGCCTCAGGATTGAAGATTAACTTCCACAAGTCAAAAATAGCAGGTGTAAATGTGTTGGAAAGCAGTTTGGACAGTTATGCAAAAACTTTGAACTGTGGGCAGATGGATGTACCCTTTAGCTACTTGGGCCTAGAAGTGGGGGGCAATCCGAGGAAGAAAAAGTTCTGGGAACCTGTCCTAAACAAATTAAAGTCAAGACTCAGTGTGTGGAAAGGGAGATTCCTCTCAATGGCAGGAAGATTATGTTTAATTAAATTTGTTCTCTCTGCAGTGCCGCTCTACTATCTGTCTCTCTTCAAAGCACCGGACGTGGTCTGTAAAAGTATTATTGGCATCCAAAGGAGGTTCCTATGGGGGTGGGGAAAGGACAAGCCATCGATATCATGGATTAGCTGGAAAGAGCTGTGTAAATCAAAAGAGGAAGGTGGGTTGGGGATTAGAGATATCCGAAAGTTTAACTTGGCACTCTTGGCTAAGTGGAAATGGCGATATATCTCTAACGAGAAAGGAAGGTGGAAGGAAATGCTGGACTCCAAGTATGGGATGAAAGTAAATAATGGGCATGTGCCCGTGAAACATCAGTCTTGGTGGTGGAGAGATTTAACGAGTATTTGTATGGAGGGAGGAGGAGAAGGATGGTTTCAAAGAGAAGTAGGTTGGAAGATAGGGAGTGGGGACAAAATTTGGTTTTGGGAGGATGTGTGGGTAGGGAACTCAAATCTGAAAACCTTGTTCCCGAGACTGTTCTCCTTGTCTCTAAACGAAGGTCATAAGGTGAAAGAAGTAGGAGGGTGGGAAGGCTTGGTGTGGAGGTGGACCTTAAGCTGGAGGCGTGATAGATTTGAGTGGGAAACCGTGATGGAATCTGAGTTGGGTGACATTATCTCCAGAGCTAATGTGATGAGGGATGAGAATGATGCCCTTGAGTGGAATGGGGAAGTTAATGGGGGCTTTACAGTGAGCTCTGCGTATGAGTGCTTAGGTAAGAATGATAGGGGCCCTCAAATTGAAGTGTTCAAGCTGCTCTGGAAAGCGAAGACGTTCCCTAATGTTATGATCACATCCTGGAGGGCGTTGCCGAACAGAATCCCAACCAGGCTGTGTTTGAAGAGGAGAGGAATAGTGCTGGACACTACGGAATGTGCTCTCTGCAAGAACCACGAGGAGTCAAGTCAACACCTGTTCATAGAGTGCAGAGTTGCTTATAGAATATGGACTATGTTCTTTAGATGGATTGGAGTGCTGTTTGTTCAACATAATGAAGTTCGGATTCACTTTGAAAGCTTCCACTTGACCCAAGGAAGTAATAAACAGAATCTGATTTGGAAAGGGGTATGGGCAACTATTGTTAGGTGCTTGTGGGAGCAGAGAAATGAAGTAGTGTTCAACCAAAATGTGGTAGATGAAGAAGAAGTTTTCCAAAAAGCTCAACTTAAATCGTGGTTGTGGTTAAAGCATAAAGGGGCTAAGTTTAATTACTCTCTTTCGGACTGGGTGTTGAACCCAATGGTGTGTTTAAGCAGCTATAAGTAGTAGGTTAAATAAGAAGAAAGGTGGAGCTAGAAAGCAGGCAGGGAGTTCGTGGGTATTCAGCTGGATGGGGTTACCAGAGACTCGGGTGTGGGGCCAATGGGAGGCAGTGATGTAGATGACTTGCTATTGCTGACCCTGGAGTTCTGACAAAAGGAGTACAGTTTCTAGACGAAGATGGCCAATAGTGTGGTGGGTCTCCCAAGCAATCGCATGTGTGTGATTAAAGGCAAGCTGCCAAGGAGCACGTTCGGATGGATGAAGATATGGAGAGGTAATGGAATTATATAGCTGGCTGTTATGCTTCTTTGCTAGCAGCGGGTGAACTCAGTTGGGGCACCGTATAACCTTGCTTGCGGGTGACTTTTGTTAAGTAAGGTTTCCTGAAGTTGTGTGGGTCAAATTCTGTTAAGCATGGATATGTAGAAGCTGGGGAGGGTACTGAGGTTTGAGTAGGGAGCGATGCTGCTGGCTGGCTGGGTGTGTAGGTATATAAGCTTGGTAAGGGGCTGGTAATAGAGGCGTTGTGCTGTTCTTGGATTGATTCTCTTGGACTCTATGTTACGGATATGCATCGCTGAATAATGCTCCCAGGAAGGTGGTCTCGGGTGAACGTTGCCAGGAGGAGAGTTGGGGGGAATGAGATAGTGAGCTGAAACTGGACAGGTGCTTTGGCTGGGCCATCCTTGGAGGGTGAGTGGTTAGAGACAGTTGCAGTGGGTTCGCTGATATTGCCAACAATGCTCTTTAGTATGGTGAATGGAACTAGTGCAATAATGGTTTATGTGTAATTCTGGTTTGTTGGGTTAGCTGGATGGCTGGTTTAGTACTTGCTATGCATACCAGCCTTGTGCAGGTGGTCCCTCTGGCTACGTGATAGAGGGTGGTTATAGTGGAATGAGGTGTAGGATGCCTCTCTATGTTATGTGTGTGTTCTGAGTCGGGTTGTATAAGGGTTGGGACACCCCTGAAGTGTCCCTTTTAATTTCATTTAATTCTTTGCTGATAAAAAAAAAAAAAAAAAGTATTACAACCAATACACCACAAAAGTTGTTATAAAAAATAATTGCTTAAACATGTCAAACTCTACTTAAGCAATAAAGATATTAGTGTTCGCTCAACAAAAAACTATTATCAGTTTAAAGAACACTGCTTAAGCGAGACTGAAGGTGTTTGAAGTAAAAATACCTAGTCAAAAAAATGATTAAGTTATCATTGATTAAACAACCGTAAAGTTTTGTTTAAGCAATAGAAGAGACCTTTGTAGTAAGAGTGTGTTGTCAAAAAAAATTATTAAGTTATCGTTGCTTAAATGAATATTATCTTTTATTTAAATAGAGTCGCTTAAGCAAGATAAAAGATATTTGAAGTGAGGGTATGTTGTAAAAAAATTGTTAAGTTATTGTCCCTTAAACAAATACAAACTTTCGCTTAAACGATGGTATGTTAATTGTTTAAGAGAATAAGTGGTTACTTTATAATTAATTAATTAAATTATCTTTAAAATTTGTGTAATAGTTCATTTTAGAAAATGATAAGTTTTTATAATATATATTTATTGAAATATTGGAAAAGATGCACGCAAGGTTTAAATTTTAAAATTTCATTACTAAAAAATAAATTTACAATAACATATATAAAAAAAACTAAAAAAAAATCATAATAGCCTAATTTGTGTCATTTACAATCTCATCACTGTAATAATCATTTGCAATGTTAGTTTCCTTAGAGCTTGAGGATTCAAGTGCAAGTTGTTCTACAAACCTTGTTAGCCAATCAACACGAGCAACACATTGTTGTTTCATAGGACATGACGGTCTCCTATGGAGAGAGAATCTTTAATGTGTTGTTTCATAGGACATGACGGTCCCCTATGGAGAGAGAATCCTTGTAGTGTGTTGATGACCATGTTAATGCCCTTCTTATTTACAGAAATGACAATGTGATTGACTTAAATTGCAGTCATGACCCATTGATTGTCATATGGTGTTGGAGAGAGTGCTACTTGTGGTGGTGGTACTTGCGAGAGTCGTTGGATGTCTGATGAGCATATGTTTATTCACTCTCAATAGCCTTAATCATATATTATTGGACTATAATAATAAATAAATATATTGTTTTAATTAATATTCGTATAATTGGGTTTATTTGGGTCTTAACTATTATTTTTGTTAATTTTGTCTTTTTAGAGTAAATGATCTAAAGGAAGTGTTTACCTTTGTGAATGGACCAAATATGCAAAAGTCCAAGTTACTTCTTGAATCAAAACAAAAAACAAATTATGAGGAAAAGAAAGAGAAAATAAAATTTGCAATATCTCAAAAGCAGACTTGGAAGCAAATATTCTGCAAAATACAAGAATTATGGAAAGTTGGAAACTGTTAACAAAATCTAAACTACAATATTTTCCCAAGATCCTTGTAGCAGAAAACCCTATAAAAGGACACAAGCATCAAGGAGAAAGGGGACGTTTCATAGGGTTTTCTTAGTTTCTTTTCTTCTTTATAATTTTTTTCTTTTGCCTTCGCATGGAAGGCTAAACCTTTTTGGTTGATTCCTTTGTAATTCTCCATTGAGTTATGAGGTTTTGTTCAATAAAAGTTTATCTTTTTTTAATTCTCTATAGCAGTTGTTTTAATCTATTAGAGAACTGGTTTTTGTGAGAGGTTGTACTTAAACGCATGATTGAGAGTCTTCCTTATCTAAAACTTTGGTTTCTTAGTTAGTTAACATTGATCTAATAAATTTTTTGGGCGCGTGATTCGAGAGAGAGGAGATCAGCATTTCCATGGAGTATACGCATGGAACAAAGTGGGTATTGATTAAACTAGTAGACACATACTTTTCTGGTGAGTTTCATTTGAATAAGATTGACGAATGTTCAATCTGATTTAGCTCTGTTGGAGGATTGAGAAATGATTAATGTTTAGAGAATCTGTGAAGAATTAAATGGTGGAAGAACTTGGGGATCAACTGCTTTTTAATTGCTATTTTAATCTCTTTTATAGTTTATGCACAACTATCTCAACCCCCTTTTATTTTTATTGTTATTGCTAAGTTTTATTGCCTGCAGATAGATTTTGAACACCGATCTACTAATTTCACTATTAGATTCGTTGGGAGACGACTTGGGGTCATCTGGCCACAATTATACTATCATCTCTCTAACATTAGACAGGTATATGCTGGAATCATATTTATTTTGACTGCTAAACGACAGTTATCAATGTCCTCGGCAAGCAGACAATAATGTCAAATAAAGTTCATGTAATCAGTGGATGCAAAGGAGCATAGGATTATGCATATGGTGGATCCACATTAATCGTAAAGGATTTAGACAACCCAAGCTAGAAAGAGTGAGTGTGAGGCTAATAAACTATTTGATTCAACGAGAGATAATGTCATTGACATTTATTGTCATCATGCAATGTGTTGCAAAGATAAACTTTTCAATATCAGTAATGATGTTGGAAGTGTGAAAGGTACAAGTTATGCTGGCAAACTCAAAGCTCATCCTAATCTTTGAAAGTGTATTGAGATATGATATCCGAATACACAATGGAACTACATTCTCTCACTCTCCATACTCAAAGTTGTGTACCCTCAAACATAGTGTGCGATCCAACTCTGAAATTAAACGTGACCTAGTCATCAATATTTGATATGCAACTTGACGAGTACTTGCTTGTCTCCAGATATGCATTGATGGTCAATGCATCATAGGGGACGAAGAATCCACAGACAAAGCTCGCCGAAATATAATTTAGTTTTATTTTTCATTTCATTTACAAATGCAACTGACATGTTTGTTTTAATTTCTAAAACAAAAGTCGAACATCACTCTAACATGTTGGTATCTTTTTTCAAAAGATCCATAAAATGGTTAAAATTGATGCATGGGTGTCCTCATAGACCTACAAAATTGTTATAAGTTGGATAATTGTTTTATCACTTCAAGTTTTTAATACAATATTTATATTAGATTTATACATAATTTATATTGAATTTCACTTTATTTTCTTCAAGATGACTATGAAAAAATTATTGTCGACAAAGATTCATCTCAATACACATCAAAGGATGATGTGTTTAAGGATGATGTGTCTAGTCATCTATTTGATGATGACATATTCTACTATGTTCACTACAAGAAAAATTGGAATTACATACAGTCAAAATCCGTATGTAAGACCCAAAATCCATATATAAAACAGGTTTACATACGGATTACATACGGACAAAAATTCGTATGTAAAACTGTCGTAGGTAAGCGTTACATACGGATGCAGAATCCGTATGTAATGTAAAAAAATTTATTTTTAATTTTTTCATTATTACCAATTATTATTTATACCCATTTATATTTTTTAATAATATTTTTTTTTATTATAATTATTAATATTATAATTAATATTATTATTAATATTATAATTAATATTATAATTAATATTATAATAAATATTATTATTATTATTATTATTAATATTATTAATATTATAATAAATATTATTATTAATATTATTAATAATAATATAATTAATATTATTAATAATAATATAATTAATATTATTAATAATAATATAATTAATATTATTAATAATAATATAATTAATATTATTAATAATAATATAATTAATATTATTAATAATATTATTAATAATATTATAATTAATATTGTTAATATTGTTAATAATAATAAGTATAATAAAAATCATAATAATACAAAAGAATTTGCTTGGTTTAGTGGTTAAAATTATTTTGGCTACTTTTTCGAATCCCATTCACTGTAACTTTTATTTTATGGTGCCAAAATTTACATACGAATTATATCCATATGTAATGTTGACTTTACATACGGATTTTGATCCGTATATAATTCGCGTTTTTCTTGTAGTGGTTTTTGGAGGATTAGACAAAAGAGGACGAATTTATAACTTAGGATGAGCGAGTGGAAAATTTAGACCTAATTCATTTTCTTCAAATTCTTCAAATGTCATTGCATTAGATGAATTTGAATAAATGAGACGTCTTGTATTAATTTTTTTTGAAGAAAATAAGATCATGAGAACACGTTAATCACCGAAAAAGAAGAATCAAGTTTGTTTGAAAAGAAGATGACATAATTTATATTAAATTTTTAAGTATGTTACCCATCTTTATCGGTATCACCTCCTCTAATGAAAATTAAACCTCCTCATTCTACAATAGAACAACATAATCACAATGACAATAATGACTTCAATGTCAACTAGTTTCTTTTCAATTTCATCATTTTTTTCCATTATTTTGATTGTAATATTTATTACTTTAAATTTAATGAGATGCAAAACAATTCATATTTGTTAAACATATTTTATTATCTTAATATGTTATTTTCTTTATATTTGTGTGGTGTGTTTTCTTTAAATTAGAGTTTATTTTAGTCATTCGCTTAAGATAAAATTGTAACTTATTTAAGCCTTGATTTCATTACACATTTAAACTAAAGATTAACAAACTTAAGTGATTAACCAACACTTAAAGTGATTAATCAACACTTAAAGTGATTATAATGCTAGTTTTAATCGATAAATTTCATGAATGTCACTTCAAGTGTTACAAACATATTATAAGTGACATTATTTGATATAGTCACTGAAACTTAAGTGACTAACCAACACTTTAAGTAAACATGATATCACATTTAATTGACAAAACTCATAAACGTCACTTCAAGCATTACACACTCATTACTTATTGTAAATAACAATGTTTGATATAGTTGTTTAAGTGTCATTTGTTAATTCCAAGCAATTAAGCCCATGAATGTCTCTACCAAGTGTTAAACATTTGTTACTTATTACAAATGTGTAGTAACTCACCTTAACCAAAAATACTTTATGTACTTTAATTGAAAAGGTATTAGTATTATCCTGATATGATTGTTTTTTTACATGTTACAATAAATTTTTTGACAATATGGTAAATTAAAAAATAATTTATCAAAAAATATTACATGTGAGATTGATGTCATCATATGACAATTCACTTGACTATCAATAAATTTTTTTCTCAAAAATGATCAGAGAAAAGAAGTATAAGAGTTAAAAATGCTAAAATTGTTGTTTGAGGACCAAAAGAGTTTTGCAAAAGAATAGAGATGAAAAAATATATTTATCCATTGAAATTATTGAAAATTCCATCCAGGTTGGCTAATTCCGTTCGAGTTGTAAATGGTATATTTGATAAAAAAAAAGGAAATAAATAAGAAAAATGAAAATAATTTAATAGAGTAAAAGTATATAAAAAAATAAATTAAAAATCTTTAATTAGAAAAATAAGAAAAGCGATAGAAGAGATAAAAATATATAATAGAATTATCAGTCTCATTAATTTTCAACTTTTTTTTCTCTCTCATTAAACTGTTTATAATATTTTCATTTGCAGTCATCTCTTTATTTTCTGTCAATCTTTTATATTCTTTTATTAAAGATAACCATAATTTCATTTTATAATATTCATACTAAATTAATGGAAACATGTATAAAGAGAGCACGTGTATATGAATTTTTATTATATTAAAATAATAGAGTTTAGAAATATATCAATTTTATAAAAATAGTATTATAATAATAATAATATACATTCTAGTGATTTTTAAAAGAGAAGATTTATTCAATTAATTTTTATTTATTAAATTCATATGTTCATATAAATTAATCTTTTTTTCAATTCTTGATTCATAAAATTTAACTATATTTTACAGGCCAAAATTGTATATTCACTAAAGAGACCAAAAGTGGATTTAAGCCTTTCTTTTATTTAAGAATCCACTCTTATCATAAATTAAGCTGATTTAGGTTAACGAGTGGAGAATTAAGAAAAGTATTGTTACCTTTTTTGTCAAAACCAGTGCTATTTGGAGTGTTTCCTAATTCTTACAAGTTAATGTGTGCACTTATAATAATAAATTGTAATCCTCAAAATTCTGAAATGTCAAATGTCAAAACAGTTGTTATAAATCTAGTTTTATGATTCAGTAAATACGTTCTAAACTAAGCTTACGCCATGACTAGATTCAGGTATAGACTAGAATGTAACATCTAGCCGAATAATAATAGTTTCTCATTACAAAGATGACAAACAATTTCTATTCAAAATGATTAAGTTTTAATATGAATCTCTTGAAGTAGATCTTCCAAATAAATTTCCTATTCAAATAATTAACTTAAAAGCTGAAAAATATTATTAACTAGGGACACAATTTAGTAAAAAACTCAACAAGGGTACATAATCCATGTTTTAAAGATTATTAAGTCTAACATTCTACCTCTAGAGGTAAGAAGCCACGTTGTGCTCAATTTCTTCTTTGGCCTGTTTATCAAATGCTTCTTCACCAAAATATAAATCTAGAATTGACTTACATAGGAGTTTACTCTTGATGCTTCCCACTTCCTGTCCATCAACTACAACAAATAGGATCAAAAATTAGTGTTCCAATGTAAGCAAAATATAGAGCATTTGCATTAATAACACAAAGTGATTAAAACACCTAATGCAAGGTGCTAAGATTTGCTTTGTTTGAAGAACATTTATGCAGCACACTGTTGTACCACTTCCACTTTGAAAGACAACCTCGCCACCGAGGTGCATTGTATGAGATACTATATAATTCAAAGTTTGTATATGAAAATGAAACCTTTACTAGAGCTATTTATACTAGCTATTACAGTGACCGTGATATTACTGTCGGACACCAATGCTAATTTCTCAAAAGATTCATTTCAATTTATAAAATGAGAAATTACCTCATCCATGTTTCAACATAACCTGAATTCTGAGAAACAAAACTCTTTCTCATAATAAAACTTTCAGTTACAGAACATAAAAGAGTAGTAGTTGTTTCATTCCACCCATTTCCTTTTATGGGAAATGTATTAACAAAATATCATCATTTATTTTTTTTCTGTTTAATACATAGGCTTCATGTAGCCAATTTGGTATGGTGTATAATGGGGTACCCCATAAGTTAGATTCAGTTCTAAATTGAAGAAAGTGGTAGAGAGAATAAACATATTCATGAGTTCTCAGTTGATCTTCTGAGTCCAATAAGACCAGATTTTTCCTAGTACAGAACACATGAAGCAGGAAAAATATTGTGCACTATTATAATTCTGAAACTTGAGATAGAAATGCAGACAGAGAAAGATGAATTACTTGAGGTGCGAAGAACGTGGCCCTTGTCTCTTGAGAGATGAATTACAGATCCACGAGGTATTTTGATTTCATCTCTAAACTGAGAAGTGAACCTACACCACAGCATGCCAGTAAAGTATAATGATAATATGCAAAAGAAAATTCTCACCCATTTAGATGGAAAAAGTTACGTTTTATGAACAAAGTTAACATATATCAACAATAATTATAAAATACATTTTAAGTTTAAAGCATGATAGAGAGATATCTTTGAGTTGCATAGTGTTTGGTTGGATAGATATAGAATAGAGCAAAAGGCTTAAAATTGGCTTGTTTGGTTCAAATATTTGGAGAAGATAGGAAGGGGCCAAATTTTCTCCTTTCATTGGTTATCCTCCCCTCCAATATTGGGAGAATTTGGAGGGAAGAGACTGTAATTAAAACTTAGGTTATGTCGGACTAAATTATATTTAACTTGAACATTTGAGTTTAACAGTCTTATTTTCCTTCCTCTCCCCCCTTTGCAAACAGTGTACTAGAGCTAGAGAAGAAAAGGGAAAGAAAAAAGCTTCAAATTTAATATCCAACAAAAGCCAACTGACCCAACGTTAAAAGGAGTTCTGAAGTGTTACAACAATATGCACATACTTACATTTTTGACAAACATTTTGCAAGTTTTAGTGTGTGAAAGGTAGGGTTCAATCATTACAAAAATGCAAGTTCACGACAAGTTCTACAGAAGTAATGCATGTTTGGTTTCATGTTGCATAATAGAAAATTCATATCTGCACCCACGTCAAGTGAAAAGCTATACGTACAAGCTTCTGGTTTTTTCACGTTTTTTTATCCACTACAGCATTCGAACATTAAACCAAACACACATACATGTGATGACTAATTCTAACATACGAAAATAAGATTGCCAGTTGAAGGAACTATTCACCTTTGAAGCAATTCTTTATTGTCGGATCCCCCAAATTTCTGCAGCCTACTTCCTACAGACTCTTCAAATGCACTACGCACAGAACGAATGCTCAATCTCCCGTACACAATTTGAAGCCTAACTGTCATGGATATATCATTGTCCATAAGATCACCAATAAACTCCTTATTGCCTTGCAATTCAGACGCAGAGAACTTCCCGTATTTCTCAGAAAG
Organism: Phaseolus vulgaris; assembly: GCF_000499845.2. Classification (NCBI taxonomy): domain Eukaryota; kingdom Viridiplantae; phylum Streptophyta; class Magnoliopsida; order Fabales; family Fabaceae; genus Phaseolus; species Phaseolus vulgaris. The sequence goes on from NC_023759.2 coordinate 40,083,644, forward strand.
ATGAGTCTTTATGTCATCATCATCAGCATAAACACCTGCAACAAACAACACAAATTTCCAAATTCAATAAAAGGTCGGATTGTCACTTGATCACTGTTCCATATACATTTCAAAACTAACATTTTCTTTTCCCTTTTCCCAGCCCAGATGAAAGTTGTAACAAATTAGTAAAATTAAGTTATAAAAAAATTGCCGATACTGCATCTAAAAGGGATTCTACGTACATTTTTTTTTCATCTGACCAAAGTAAAATCATCCTAAATTGGGAAAAGATCCTTTTTTTATGTTGTTTTTGCATTTAAATTGGTGAGGGTGATGGTTGTGGAGAGAAAGTAAAATGGCATACCAAATGCGTATACATCAATGTTCTTCAATCCCAATACGCTTTTTTTTCGCAACCCAATTCCGCAGAGTTTGTGAGAAGAGGCTAGAACCGAAGGGAAGGAAGTTCCGGTCTTTGATTCAAGCACGGAAACTCCACTGTCGGCCAAACTGAGTGAACCCCAGAGAGGCAACGAGTGGCCAGAAGAGAAGAAGGAATTCAGGGCATTCCGGAGAAAGGGGCGGTCGGAGGATGAGACAGCCACGACGGCGGCGGAGGCTCCGGCGACGGCGGCGACAGCAGCAAATGCGGTGAAGGGGCGAGGAAATTGAGGCGGTTGGGGCTGAGGAAACGAGAAAGGGAAGCGCATGGACGCCATCTTGGCTTCGTTTGTTTCACCGATTCAGAGTACAGACAAGACATCACCACAAGGATTAACTACACGCGCGCCCATAATTATATTATATTGTTAAATTATAACTATTATAATTATATTATTAAATGCTGCTTCACATATTACACGCGTGTAATTTACTGTTTTTTTGGTTACATATTAATAGTGTTTAACATTATTAATTTCATATTTTATAAATACAGAAATAAATATTTTTTAGTTAAATATTCTTTTTACATTATTAAATATATTTATTGCAAACATTTAATTATTAAATTTAATAATCAAAATATGAATTTACTAAATATAACTTTTCATCAAAACATAAACAAATATTTTTATTTTGAAGAATAATAACTTTTTTGTTTATTAGCAATAATATATTCATTAACTTTAATATTAAACTTTAAATTCATTAAACGTATAATTTTTAACAAAAATCTCCATATATAAAATATATTACTAAATGAAAAAATACATATTTTTAATCTCATATATGTATATACTATTATTAATACTATGTATTAAAAAAATAAAAGACGAGAGAGAAAAAATAAATAATAAATATATCACATTAAAAAATACTCACATTAAAATTATTTGAAAATATATTTAGCTAATTATTTATATTATATTTTTATTATTAACGTTGAATACTGTCGATTGTTTTTATCAATGAGGAACGATTTTTTTAATACTAAAATAACATATATTATGATGCTAAAAAGTTAGATATATTTTAAATAAATAATTTTATAAATATGTAATTAATATTAAATAGAAATTATGGTATTTATTTTATTTAATAATTAAGGATTTGTCTTAAAAAAATATTATTTGTGTCTATTTTATTATTTAATGTGAACTAAATTTTACTTTTAAAATACTTTAATTTTTATGTTTATTTTGATATCGTTTAGTTTTAAAAAGGTTCAGTTTAGTGTTTTAAAATTTAAAGGAAAATTATAATTTAACAAGTGGGTATCAAAGTGAAAGAGAAAATTTTAACAAAAAGAAAAATACATGACAATGGATTGTGATTTAAAAGAAAGAATAAGGTATTTTTATTTTTAATTAACATTACAGTGGTCAAATGGTTTTGAGTGTCATAATCTAAATCTAAAGTGGTATAATTTGATTATTTCCATGACAGGAAAAACAAATGTTAAAAGAATCCAATACAGTCATTAAGTATATTATAACTTCATAATTGAGCAACAATTAAAAAATTCAGTTGTCAAATGATTTTGAGTCTCACAATATACCATAATCTAAATTTAAAATGGTTCGGTTTAATTATTCTAATGTTGAAATTCAATTGAATTGTTCACTTAATGACAAATTTTATAAAAAATATAATAGTTGGAGTGAGTTATCACTTTGATTAAGTGTTAAAAAGGTCTAAATTGACAAATTAAGGTTTGTCAATTACTTCTGCTCCAAATTGAATAAATTAGGGTTCTCGTATTTGCTTCCTTTCTCTTTTAAATGGTTATTGATTCAGGTGTGTCCACATGGAGGCATGGGTGAATTCTTCTAAATTTGCAAATCACATTCCTAAATAGAACAAATAGTTTGACACAATTTTACAAATAACTACAACAACCAACATAAGGTGGGTTCTAAGGTTGCAAAGACGTCATATTAATGATTGAATTTTTTTCTTAATAAAAAGTAAGGTTTCCATTATTATTCTTGAGCCATTTTTAATTGTAGAAAGGATCTAAAAAATTTTGTTGTGTTTTTCTATTCGTATTTTGCAAATATTGTTGGGAAAATTATAAGATAAAGAAGAAAGATCATGATATTAAAAAAATTATTATGTTCTTGTAAGAAATGAATAAAGATGTTTATTACTTTTGCTTTATATTGTTAAAGATATATGTAATTTTTAAGTTTATGTTATTCAAATTGTTTATTGTTCAGGGCTTTGTAATTCAAATAATTCAAAATACATTTGAAGTAGAATTAGAAAATATATGAATATTGTAGGGTTGAATGAGTAAGTTTATTACTTGTTAACATATTTAGTTTTTCTGTTTTAAGTTATTGGGTTTTGTTTGCTTGATCCAACTTTCATTTTCTGTTTCAGCTAGGTATTTTCTGTTTCAGCTAGGTATTTTCTGTTTCAGCTAGGTCTTAATCTTTTTCTTATATATACACCATGTATTTTATTCTCATATACACAAGTAAATAAGAATTTATTTTATATTTTCTTTTCTCTCTTTTATGCTTAAGTCATTGTCTCTTTTTCATTTGCAATTAGGGTTTATCAGAACCTCCCTTTTTCCATTGCTATTACGCGCACTCCATTTGATGCACCACATCAGACAAGGAATATTCATCTTCATTGACTGTAATATGGTATCAGAGCTCTTCGAATGAAGAGCTCTGTTGCGCTTCTCTCTGATCTTTATTTCCTCCTTTGTTGTTCTTGGTTTTTTTTTTTTTGTTCTCTTTCAAAATCTTGATTGGGTTTCAAAATCTCTTAAACAATGTCTAATGAAAACCCTAGTCTTCATAGTCTTAATAGTAGTCATACTATTACATGCAATTTCTGCGGTAAATACGGTCATACTGAGGTTGTTTGTTTTCACAAAGTGGGTTTTCGTTATGGTAATGTTAAAACCTCAAAGTTTTCTTCTACTAGAAAAGTCTGCACTTTTTGTAATCGTCTTGGCCACACTGCCGACACCTGTTATGAAAAGCATGGGTTCCCTCCTCGCTACAAATTCACCAATTGGACATCCCAAGTCAATAATATGATTACTACTGAGACTTTTTCTGAGCTTTTTCCTAAAGAACAGGATGAAAAGGGGATTCAACTTACATCACAGCAGTGTCAATTCCTAACTAACATTTTGCGTCAGCAAAACCTTGAGGATCCTGCCCCTCACACTCAAATTAATCAAGTCGGCACCTTCTCTGCCGATGAAATCCCCAACACTAAGCAATCTTCAACAAGTAAGTTTATCTCTTCACTATCTGCTATAAAAGAAGAATCTTGGATTATTGATTCTGGTGTCACAGATCATGTTTGTCACAATTTGAACGTTTTTACTACTTATACTAAAATTAAACCTGTCTTAATTAGTCTTCCAAATGGCCAAACTATTTATGCCACATATTTTGGTTTAGTACATTTTTCTGATAAGTTTTATTTGTCTGATGTGTTATATGTACCTCATTTTCAATTAAACTTAATATTTGTTTCTAAACTCACACACCAACTTAAATGCACTTTAACTCTCACGTCAACCCACTGCATTATACAGGACAATCTCACCCAAGAGAAGATTGGTACAGTTAAAGCCATTGTTGGCTTGTACCTTGTCACTACCTTGCCTGCTTCTAGCCATTCTAAATCGCATGGTTTTGCTCCTTTTATTGATTGTAATATCACGGACAAACACTGTGACATTATAGACTAGGACACCCTTCACTTGAAAGATTACATGTCTTAAACAAACAATACTCTTTTATTACTGTTGATACTCATCATGTATGTGACACTTGTAGTCGTGCAAAACAGAGAAAACTTCCTTTCACTTTAAGTAATATCGTTACCTCTACTATTTTTTATCTTGTACATTTTGATATTTGGGGACCATGTTCCATAATTTCTATGCAAGGTTTTCGTTATTTCTTGACTATTGTTGATGATTACTCGCGTTATACTTGGGTTATTCTCCTGCATAACAAATCTGAAGTGTGTCAGCACATCATTAACTTCACTGCTTTCGTTCAAAATCATTTCAAAACTAATATCAAAACGATTCGTACTGACAATGGTGTTGAGTTTGCTATGTCAAATTTTTATTCTTCAAAGGGAATTATACTTCAAAAATCTTGTGTTGAAACACCACAACAAAATGGCATTGTAGAACGTAAACATCAACACATACTAAATGTAACCCGGGCTTTACTTTTTCAAGCAAATCTCCCCCCTATTTTTTGGGAATTTGCTGTAAATCATGATGTTTTCTTAATAATTGTTATTCCTATTTCTTTACTTAATAACATCACTCCTCATGAAAAGTTGTTTGGAAAACCGTATGACATTTTCTTTTTAAAAGTGTTTGGTTGTCTCTGTTATGCTAGTACCATTACTGCACATTGGAAAAAAATTAGATGATAGATCTATCAAATGTATTTTTCTTGGCTTCCTGCAAAATACAAAAGGTTATATTATCTTAAATTTAAATTTTCATAGCATAGAGATATCAAGACATGTAATCTTTCATGAAAACCACTTTCCATATAAATTGGATAGTGGTTTGCCTCGGGACCCTAACACTTTATCTCTCCCTATTTCTAACGCATATAATTTTGCTTTTGATTTTTTTTTCTGATACTGCACCTCCTGTCGAGTCATGTGCCTCTACTCCTACACCCAATATTGTCCCTCCACCAACCTCATTATCCTCTGATCTTCTAACAAATAATTCCTCTGCTCCTGCATCCCATATTGCACCTCCACCAGAATTATCACCGCCTGCACCTCCAAGAAGCACCTCACCCCAATTTTCAAGAAGATAAGTTCGTCCTCACCGACAACCTGCCTATCTTGCGGATTTCCACACTGCAACCAACACTGTAAGTAGTAGATATCCCATTCATAATTACTTGTCTTACAATTCCTTATCTTCTAATTTTAGAAATATTATTTCCTCTATCAATTCTCATCACGAACCTCGGACATATAACGAAGCCTCTAAACATGCTTCTTGGCAATCTGCCATGCAAGATGAGCTTCAAGCTCTTGCTACTAATAATATTTGGCAATTTACCCCTCTCCCTCCAGGAAAGAAAACTATTGGTTGTAAATGGGTATATAAAATCAAATACCATTCTGATGGCACTGTCGAGCGCTACAAAGCTAAAGTTGTTGCCAAAGGGTTCACCCAACTTGAAGGCCTTGATTTCTTAGACATTTTTGCACCTGTTGTTAAACTCACTACCCTCCGCCTTCTCCTTGTTATTGCCACTACCAAAAATTGGATTTTAAAACATCTTGATATCAATAATGCCTTTCTTCGTGGTGATCTCCATGAAGAGGTATACATGACCCCCCCACCTGGCCTCTCTCTTCCTTCTCCCCAGCATGTTTGCAAGCTTCAACGGTCTTTGTATGACCTTCGTCAAGCTGGTCGCCAAACTTTCTACTTTCCTTTTATCAAATAATTACTCTATTTATGTTGCTGATCACTCTCTTTTTCTTAAATATAATAACGATAAACTCACTGTTATTTTTGTTTATGTTGATGATTTGGTCTTAACTAGTGATGACACGGAGGAAATCAATACAATTACTGCATCCCTTCACCATCACTTCAAGATAAAAAATTTAGGTCATCTCACTTACTTTTTGGGACTGGAAATTGCTCGCAACAGTTCTGGTCTTCAGTTAAGTCAACGCAAGTATACTCCTAATCTTCTTCACGAAACTGGCATGCTTGACTCTGCACCTGTGGCCACTCCTATGACTCACACTACCCGTCTCTCTCCCGACCAAGGCTCCCCTCTTGATGTTGATGCAACTTCCCAATACAGAAGACTCCTTGGACGTCTAATCTACTTAACCAACACGCGACCAGACATCGCTTTTGCTGTCCACAATTTAAGCCAATTCATATCTGCACCCACAACTCATCATCAACAAGTTGTCTCACGTCTTTTGCATTACCTCAAGGGCACCCCTGGTGAAGGACTATATTTTTCTCATACTAGCTCACTTCACCTTTGTGGTTTTAGTGACTCTGACTGGGCAACATGTCCTACCACACACAAATTTGTCACTGGATATTCCATCTACTTAGGAGACTCCCTAATATCATGGAAATCAAAGAAGCAACCAATTATCTCTCGCAGCTCCTCCGAAGCCGAGTATAGAGCCCTTGCCACCACCACATATGAGCTACAATGGTTGTCTTACCTCCTTCAGGATTTACATATTCCTCTCTCCAAGCCTGCAACCCTGTACTGTTACAACAAATATGCCCTTCAAATAGCATCCAATCAAGTCTTTCATGAACGCACCAAGCACATCGAAATTGATTGTCACCTAGTTCGTGAAAAACTTAACTCTGGTCTCCTCAAATTGCTGCCCATTACTTTTTCCATGCAAGTTGCTAACATATTCACCAAGCCCCTTACTTCCTCACAGTTCTCTACTCTCAAATCGAAGTTGGGCCTGACGAATATTTATTCCCCAGCTTGAGGGGGGTGTTAACATATTTAGTTTTTCTGATTTAAGTTATTGGGCTTTGTTTGTTTAACCCAACTTTCCTTTTCTGTTTCAGCTAGGTCTTAATCTTTTTCTTATATATACACCATGTATTTTATTCTCATATACACAAGTAAATAAGAATTTCTTTTATATTTTCTTTTCTCTCTTTTATGCTTAAGTCATTGTCTCTTTTTCATTTGCAATTAGGGTTTATTAGAACCTTCCTTTTTCCATTGCTATTACGCGCGCTCCATTTGATGCACCACATCAGACAAGGAATATTCATCTTCATTGACTGTAATATTACTATTAAAGATTAATTCAGTAAAATCTTATTGTCATGTTGTATAAAATTTTATGATTGTCTTGTTGTATAAAGTTTTGTGATGGTGCATATGCATATACTTTTCATAAATTGTTTGGTGAAAACGTTTCATTATAGAGTTCATTTACTAATAAAGAGTGTCTCGTCAAATGAAACATGTCTTGAATTCAACTAATGGGAGAACATCTTGTGCAACCAGTTGGATCCACTACTATATATAGTATCCAATGTGTTTTTGTGTCTTAGGTGAAACATGAAATTTTGTTATGTAATACACATTGTTATTCATGGGAGTTAACTACTACTTAGTTGTATAAATAGGCACCTCGTTTGAAGCATGATGTAACCAATAACTAATAACTTAGAGTTGTTGAGCGAGTGTTCACTTTTTTGAAAGAGTAATATTGGAGTTGTAATATCTATTAAGTTCTTTCTATAACTTGTGTCAGGAAGAAAAACTCGTTCCTAGTCAAGTTTTCTTGTTGATGTAAATTAAAGTTTATTAACACTTTAATTAAATTATTTTAATTCTTATGTGTTTGATTTTCTTCCTAATTAATCTTTTATTGTTGTTCTTATTGTTTTTTAGTGTTTGTGTTGTAGACATTCTTATATTTTGTGGTGAAGTCCAACACAAATTGATGTGTTAAACATGAAATTATTCAACCATCATGACTTTTACTAAGTATGAGACTGAGAAGTTCACTAGAGTTAATGACTTCGATTGTGACGGTTGAAGATAAGTATACTTTTAGTTCAACAAGGCATTCTACAAGGTTTGGAATATGAAGTTAAGCTTGATATTGTCATGATTGAGAAGAATAAGAAAACACTCCTAAAGAAGCTCATAGTGCAATTTTCCCACATAATCGTAAAAAGAAATTGAAATCAATCAACCAACACGATATTTCATTCTTTTCAAATCTTATATTAGAGGCCACTTTATGCCATTCTCAACACATTTATGAAAAAGTTGAAGAGCATGTCATGAATTGTAAATAGTTCATTATAGAGTGAATCACATTGTTGCATATGAAATCACACATGTATATGTTTTTTTAAGTATGAAATTATGATCAAATTTTGCAGTCAATTTTTTGTGATCATAACTTTTTATATTTTGCAATTGGCATATGGACAATTTCCACGTACCTAGCAATTCTAGGACAACCGAGGAATATTCAATTATAAGAGATATGGTGAATGATTTCAGCTTCGAGGAGGAAGATGAAAATCTCATGGAGCAGGCGGATGATTGCCCAACATCCTTGATACATCCATATTAGTTTAATAGTATAGTGGCACTGAATGCATGTGCTTCAATTCAAAAAAGTCTACTTTGGATGCGATAAAGCAATTCCACATTGAGTAGAGCTACAAACTTTTTATTGTTGAATCAAAGACAAACATATATATAGTAAGATTCATATAGTGTGACAATGGTTTTCAATGATGACTTTGAGCATCTTATAGCAAAATTCAATATCAATGGGAGATAAAAAAAAAGAAGGTGAAATGTCTCACACGTGTTTGTCAATCGTGCTTTCCCCAAGATAACATAAATTTGGATTCAAACAAAATTACTTCCATTATGGTCAATTTCAGTGAAGACAATCCTTCCATCTTGATTAAGAGTTTAATTGCAAAAGTAAAAAATCATCATGGTTATTATATCACATACAGAAAAACCTAGACTGCAAAATAAAAGGATCGTACAATGGAATTTGAGGACGGGAAGGACTCATATAACCATCTACAAAAATGGTTGAAAGTTGTACAACCAAGTGTTCTAGGCACAATTGTGCAGTATGTTACTCATTTGATTGTTCTTGACAGTGTCCAAGACAAATCGTGTTTCATCTTAAAGCAAGTGTTTTGATTTTTCAAACTTTGCATTGACGAGTTTAACCATTACAAGTCCATAATGCAAGTTGATAGAGCATCTTTGGCTGGAAGATATCATGGAACTTTGTTGACTACAATTGGTCAAGATGGAAACCGCAACATATCTTTTTTGGCTTTTGCAATTGTTGAAGGAGAAACAAAGGAAACCATGATATGGTTCTTTCAATAATTGTGTTCATATGTCACACCCAACTAAATGTATGCATGATAAATAACAGAGGAACGACCATATTGTCAGCATTACAATCTCCAAAGGTTGGTTGGGAAGCAGATGACCTGCAATCAATGCTTTGCATCTGTCATATAGCATTGAACATCAACAAGAAGTTCAAAACTACAGAGTTGAAGAGACAACTAATAAACATGGGTATTTATATTTCTTAACTTCCATTATACACAAATTGTCTAATTTAAATGATTTTCTTTAATTTGATTTATAAACTTGTACTAGGTTATGAAATGAAACACGTCACTCTTTAGGCCATGTTATCCGCTATGCACTGAATTCCAATAAACAACTTTCTGGATAAATTAAAATACCACTTGAAAAGTGGATCCAGGCATATGATGGTGGCAAAAGATATGAGCATATGATAACTAATTTAATTGAATGCATGAATTTTATTTTGAAGGAAGCATGATCCTTATCCATTTATGCTCTTGTTAAGATAATCTACGAAAGAAAAAAATTTATGATTTGTTGAATGAGGGATCAAGGCAACGTGCATTTACATGCAAGTCATCATTTTCCTAGGATATTGTTGTTTTACTAAGAAAAAATTAGTAACAATTTTTCATGTGTCATGTCTATAGATACAATCAAGATAATTTAAAATTTGATGCTCAGAAGATAGTCACTCTCCCCATCTTATGTCGTTCATAATGAAATTAAATTAATGGTATACTGATAAGCTGTGATGACAACATAAAAAAAATTAATGGTAATGTGATTGTGGAGAGTTTCAAGCTCTTCCCCTGCCTTTTCATCATGTCATCATTGCTTGTTCCTATTATCATTTGCAATTAATGATGTTTGTTGATCCAATTTACATTCTCCACAATATTTACAAGACCTATTGATAAGTGTCTAATTTCAGTAATATTTCATATTAAAATATAGGCAGTTATGAGTATAAATTGCTAAAATACATTTAACATAATCCCTAATTTATGAATTTATACCTTTTTACATTTTTTATGATCTTTATTTGAATAAGAGCATTTTATTCCCAAATTTGGTGTTAATTTCAAGTTTCTATAGAAATAGAGATTTGGACTAAAGAGGAATTATACTCTAAAAATCTCCTGAAATTGATAAGAGAAATTATTGCCCCCAAAGGATTTGTGTGCTTTAATTATTTAGCCAATGAATTTTTGTGTATGAAGGATGCGATTTCATGGTTGGTGGGGGCGTTCCTGGTGTTAGTACCGTGATGGTGTTGTTGTTGCGTTTGTTATGTTCAATGATGTGTTACATCCTACAGTTTTTGGGATTTCATTGACAAATTTGTTAGGACGTTTTTGGAATTTGATTAGATTTATGGGACGATTTTGAATTTGATTAGTAGATTTATTGAGACGATTGACTTTTAAATAGTCAATCAGAACATATATAAATAAACAAACGCATGTAATAAAGGCATACGAAAAATATTCATATCTAATTTTCCCTTTTATCTTTGTTCTTTCTCGCACTCCTCTCTCTAGTGTGCGTCTTCTCCTTGGTGTAATTGGAGTCCATTTAGGATTCACTTTTCTTGGTGCTAGTGCTCTTTGGAATCTCTCACAAGTGATCCTAGATGTTTGGTGACTATTAAATGATATTTCTCTGCTATATGATCATTGTTATTGGATTAAAAACTCACGTTAAACACTTGCATTAAACACGTAATCCTGTTGCGTAGACGTTATCGACTAACTCTCTTCTTCTTCTTTGCAATAGATATTTGTGATAAACGCTCCCTCTTATCAGGATGTGTATATTGCTAATAAAGTTATTCAAAATTTTCATAACAAGAAAAGGAGAATTGGAAAGTTCTTTTTTTGTTATGGAGTTACGGTTTCTACAAAATCAGTGGAAGATTGAAAGGGGATGTTGTGGATTTATTTATATTTTTTATTAAAAACAAAATGAAAATTTCACCACTCCTGGGTGGTGGGTGCAGGAAGAAATTATGGGAAAAAAAATCTCCTGAAATTGATAAGAGAGAGAAATTTCCATAAGAGGGCCCACATTTAAGTCCAATTGAATTTCAGCCTTTGAAATTTCTTACTTTTTGGTGCAGTATTGAATTTGGAAGCAAGAAATTGAAAGCAATTGCTGAAACTTGTTGATGGACTATGTAGATATTCATGCAATGATGAATTGAAATGCTTCTAAACAATTGAAAGACTTTTTCTTCCTGTAACTCCATACCTTCTTCTCTCACCTCCATAAATTCTTGAATTTTCAAAAATGCCCTTTATAATATTTCAGATTATGTAATCTGGAAGTCATTTTTAAAATTGTTAATTAACTTTCGGATTACATAATCCAAAACCTTTTTTCCAAATGTATGATTACTTTTTGAATTACATAATCCATAAGTCTTATTTAGTTTTCGAATTATAATTCGAAATTTGGAAATCATTTTTCAAATGAGTTTCCATATTACATAATCTGGAAACTATTTTATGGAGGTGACATAATAAGAATAAAAATGTATTTTCATGTATGTAGGTGGAAGAAGAAGATATGAAGGTGTAAGAAGAAACAGTCCAATTGAAATCTGATTGCTAGAAATTGGTTCTTCAAATGGTACTTACGTGTTTTTGTTCTAAATATTTTTCTTTGATTCACGTGTGTATTAGTTCTCTTAGTTTCCTTCTTCACAATTATGATTTATGATATTTTCTTTTATCTATTTGACATCGATTCTTTAATATAATTATTTAGTTTACACTTCTTTATTATACTAAAGAGTATATATATATATGATCACTTACATCATTTCATATATAGTGTTTATTGATTATGCATATATTATAATATGATAAAAAAATATTATTTTATATTAAATAAATTTTAGATTTTTAATGATTACACACATCATCTCGTATTTAATATAGTTAATTATTTAAAAATAAAATAATTATATAAATAAAAATAATTATTTGTTTATTGTACTATTTGTAATGATATCAAATATAATCGTCTGCATTATTTTATATTCTACATCATTTTATATTATAACAGTGTGAACTATCAAAAAATGGAAAATCATAAAAATATTAAAATTAAAAAATTAAAAATATTTTTACAACAAATTATTTTAAAAAAAAACTACGTAATTTCTGATTTTTCATTATTAATGAAAATACGTAAGAACAAGGTAAATACTTGTCAAACTCACAAAAAATTTTATTAGAAAAATCTTTCTTCAACAAACAATTACGTAAACTTTGATTTTCCATTGTGAATGATAATATGTAAAAGCAATATCAATCCTTATCGAGCCAAATAAAAAAATTTCAAAATATTTTCTTTGTTATTATGTGTATTCATTTTTGGTTCATCTTTTGGAAAAAAGAATATACATTTTAAAACTACTGTCATTTTGTACATTTAATTAAAATAATTGTCTTATGACAAATGTCGTAGGATACTACATTCCTTGCGCGTAAGTAGCTCTCAGATTCAAATCATATGTTTGAGGTCGTTTTCTTTTAAAGGTTTTTCTGTATTTTTCTTTGATAAATTATGATGTTGACTCCTCTATTTTTTAAAGTTTTTTTATTGTCATGTCATACTCCAATCACAACAACAAGTTATTTCATTGTTTGGATTTAATCTAGTTAATTGGTGATTGAACTTGTTAAAAGTTGGTTCAGTATATGTATCTATTTTTCATGGGTTGTCTAGTGAAAGAGTCTCATATAGCTGAGTAAAGTCCATTTAATCAAGAACTTCTGATAGAGTTTCATCTTCTAATAATGAGTGTCTCATATGATGAAGCTCATCTAAAGGACTTGGTTGATAGAAGAGTGTCATGTACAACGTTTATGTAAATGTAGAGTGTCCAATGTGTTTTGTGTGTTGGCGAAATCATTAAATAGCAATCAAATTGAGAGATAAAAAATAATTAATCAATATATTGACTAAGTTAGATATTATTTTAGAGACTAGAACATTATTGATATCTAAAGTGGTTTCAATTATTAATAAAAAGTTATAAAATGGTTTCTAAATTGGTATCTAGATTAATCACCAAGGTTTTAGCTACTAATATTTTCAATTTTAAATTAGTCTCTAAAAGACTAATAGGTACTAATTTAGAATATAAAGTACTAAGTAGATAAAATATTGGTAGCTAATGTTAGATACCAATTTAAAAATTATTTTATAAATTTTTATTAATAATATAAACTATTTTAAATATCAATAAATTTTTAAGTTTATAAAATAGTATGTAATTTAGTCAATAGTAACTAATTATTTTTATATTTAAAAATATTTTTTATTTAATAATTTTCTTGTATAATATATATTAAAATTAGAAGATGATTGTAAAATTTAAATGTATTGTATTTTAAAACAAGTTAATGCATAATGTTGTCATGGTCAAACATAATAAATCTAATGTACCTTATATATTTAGTATAAAATATAAATAAGAACAACATATGTTTTTGGTTATTTAATTTTAAGGAGATGTTTGTTTGAAGTACTTTTGAATAATTTTAATTCCTAAAATTTTATTTATAGTGTTTTTATTCTTTATCATTAAAGATCATCGTTAAGTGATAAAAACAACACGTAAATTATGAATATAATATAATAATTATATATAATTTTTTGGATGTATCTTTTTATCCCTTATCTTTTTACCAAAAAAAATAATTTTATTCTCTCAAAATTTTGTTTAGTGATTTTAATCCTTCAACATTTTTTTTGACTAATTTTGATCCATTACTTTTGTATGCTATTATGTTTAGTTTTTTCTACCAAACTCAACTTTGGTTTAATGTGAGAATCAGGTGATTAAATATTATCAAATAAAAATATATTCTGTGGTTCCAAGACACTACACAACTTCTCATATTTTTAGAGAAATGAAAAAAAAAGCTAAAATAAGAAGAAATGTATTTTCCATTACAACCCTTTCCAACTCTCTAATATTGAACCATTCAAAACCCAATTTACATTCAACTAAAAAAAAAGGCAATTTCTTACTCCACGTTTCTTCCTCCACTTCAAAAAATTTTCAATTTCAAAAGTACTCTTGAGTAAAAGACTCAAGATTTTTTTATTTATTTTCGAATTGAATAATTTGCAGACTTTTTAAACTCTAAAATTTGTAATACAAGTTGTATTCTTATGAATTTTAGGATTTGAAAGTTTTTTTTTTCAAAAATATATTCTCAACTCGGAATACAAATTTTATAGTTTAGAAGGTATTTATTGGATTTGAAAATGCATTCTAAATTCTAGTTATTCGAATACAAAATTTTATTTCGCATTTTTTAGTTAATAATGTATTTTGAAATCAAAAAATATATTTTGAATTCTAAAATTCAAAATACATTTTTGTGTTCTAAGTTCTAGAATTTAGAATATATGAATTCAAAGAAAAAAAAAGGTGCGAATAAAAAAATAAATAAAATGGTAAAATTATCATTTCACGTGTTTTAAGGAGGTCTAGAAAGAAATTGCCCTAAAAAAATTGGTCGCCCATCCTAAATTGAAAGGTTAATGGACTCACTCATCTAAAATTAAAAAAATATTTGAAAAAAAATATGTTATGAAAATGTAAAGTGGCATCAATTCATGTGAGGCAGTTTCTTCCTGCACCCCTACATTTTTCTTCCTGCATCCCAATGTTATGCAAAGACTAAATTGTTCTTATTATTCTTTAAAAACCCTAAAAATGCACTTGAACTATATTTACTTTTTGCATTATAGATTATGGAATCCAGAAAATTTTCGGATTGACACTTCCGGTAAAATTTTGGATCCACCAATCCATAATTCAAAATATGCATCATTCAAAAAAAGCATTCTGGATCCACCAATCCGTAACAGAAATATACATTCTGGATTCAAAAATCCGTAATTTTAAAAAAAAAGGCATTCCAGATCCATGAATCCATAATAGAATTAGACTTCCGGATTCAGCAATCCGAAAATCAATAATTTATGCAAAAATTGCTTCCAAAACACCCCCTCATTCGGAAAAAAAAATGTTCAGTTCCGGATTGCTGAATCCGTAGCACACTCCCAGATTCCTATTTCCGGTAACCACGGTTTCCTTTTTCAAATAAAATATTAAAGCCAATTTCGGGATTTAGAAAATTGTGGGGGTGCAGGAAGAAAAATGTAGGGTGCAGGAAGAAGAAGCCTTCATGTGAATGGGTTGTGTCAGACTATTGGTAATATGAGTTAGGTAGATTCTTCCTACACCATATCATTTCACATTGTCACCCAACATGTCCATGTGATATTATTATTGTACCATTAATAAAGTAGAAACTAGGTTAAATTTAAGATGCATCCAACACCCAACAACCAACACTGTGTGCATTCATTCGTCCATACCATTGAGACAAGGGACGAAACTCATATCTGGAATTCCTACACACACTTAGCCAGCGTTCTTGAAGCACGGTGACGGCGACAGAGAACAGCGGTGTAACGAGAAGGAGGTGTCATTGACAGAGGAGAACCAGTATGCACCGGAGAAGGAGACGTAGTGCAGAACGATAAGTTTTCGTGAATTTTTTGGCTTTTGGATATGTATATCCGTAATTGTGTTATTGTGTTCCAGACGTGTATATCCGGGTCAGTTCCGGATGGTTAGTCTGGAAGAATGTTTTGCTTTATTGGTTCTGGATATGAATATTTGTATGGGTCCTGAATGAGAAAATCTAGAATGTAGTGTTTTGGAGTGGTTCCGGATGTGGAAATTCATAAGTCAATTTATGTGTGTTTTTTTTTTCTGCCCCTTATCGTCAAAGATATTCCCACTGCCTCTGCCCTCAAAATTGACCTTATTTTATGTCAAAACTTCTTTCTTTTGTTTCTCGATGAGTTGCTTTTCTAATTTCCTTTTAGGTTAAAGTCCATAACTTTATTTTATCATTTTAATTTAACTTGAAAGATAAATTTCACACTGAATCAGGACTATTTTGTTATTGATTTATAATATTAGTGATTAATTTAAATTTGTTACACATTCAAGACTAAATCAAAATTTTCATTCTTTACCAAATTAGTCATTAGTTTTAGCAATGTAGTTTTGGTTTAGTGCACTTAGCTATTTGTGACTAAAAAAGTGTTTTATTTGGTCTTCAGTTTCGAACGATTAGTTCCTCAAATTACCCTTAATAACATGTCTGTTTTTTGGGGACTAATTTTGTTTTTGATTTAATGGTATTTTATGATTAGTAACATTGTGAGGACTAGAGGAGGATCTTCTAAGCTTAATTGAGTCCATATGACATGTACTGATTTAAAAGGTATGCAACCCACACCAAATGAAGTCAAATGACATGAATGAGTGTAAAAATGTATGGCTTTAAACTAGAGGGGGGGGGGGGTGAATGGTTTAAAGAGGGTTTTCGCAAACTTTTAAGTCAAGAATGAAATTACTTCGAGAAACAATTGATAAGGAAATCAATTTGCCAAAACACAAAGCAAAAAACTCAGCACCAGAAAAACAATCGGTTGTTTATACCAGTTCACAAATATTAAAACATAATTTAAAGAGATTAATGATAGAGAGAATGCACACAGAGGTTTATACTGGTTCACTCTAAACCTAGAGTTACATCCAGTCTTCCCAGAAACTACTGGGGAATCCACTAAGCAATCAACTCTAGATTACTTATAACACAACCAAAGTAGTGACCTTGATCCCCTCAAGATACACACTCCCTTTGGTCCAGCACAACAATACTAAGAATGCTGATCTTGAACCCCTCAAGAACACACAACACTTCTCAGCAAAACACACAAAGTTCCTTTCAACAGATACAAAGGATTACACTTGTTACAGAACAAATCTGAAATCAATACAAGATGAAAAATCCTATCTCACACTCTTTGATCAATGCAATCTCTAAGCAATTCTCAACTTTTTCAAAATCTCAATCTCTTGAAAAACTCAAATCTGTTTTTTTGTATATATTCAAAGTTGTTGTTTGTTAACAAATCTTAACAAACTATTCATTGCATGTAAAGATTGATCAAAGCATTAAAAACTGGAGCGTAAACAGTTAGAAAATCATTTAATGCTCAGTCAAAGCACAAAACAGTTTTCTGTTATGGTACCAAAACAAACAATCGGTTGTTTCCATGATTCAATCGGTTGTTTTGGTTTTGACAGCAAGTCAACCATTGAAAACAATTTTCAACCTTTCTAAAAACACCTAAGTATAAAACAATCGGTTGTTTCGACAAAACAACAGGTTATTTTTCACTTAGTTTGAAAAACACTTTTCTTTTAAAAGGATTAAGAATGCTTATGCTTTGGATTCAATCAAGAGTGGATTATACATAAAATCTACCCCAGATCCTAACTAAAAGACAACTCAGCAACAACAAACACATCCAGCCTTTCATCAACCTTCAAAGGGTTTGGATTCTTCAAAGCTTGAACACACTTGGTTCAACAAGTACATGTAAGAGTACACTCACCACATCTATTTTTATCAAACCCCACAGATTTAACTTTATCAAGCTATTCGACAATAAGGTTCAAAGCATATTTAGACACAAAATCTAACAATTTTTTATATGTTGTAACCTTAAATCAATGTCTAACTACATGCAGACTCTTTTGGAATGAAGCTTTGATTGCATTATGTTGTAAAATTATCATCTTGTAAAATGATCATCTTGTTGACCGAATCCCAACAGAAACATAAATTTCCCATGAAATTTTGAAGAGTTCTCTTTAGGCTCCAGTGTGCCACCTCAACCCTAATACTTGTTGTTTTTCCTAAGTCATCACCTTATATGTCCATGCCTTCACAATTTTTTCTTTATGTGGATGTAACCATGTACCAATCACATAATCAACAAATATAGGTTATGAAGAACAAACAACTTGAAAAGCATTGACACGGTCTTCAAAGGCCTCAACAATATCACAATCCACAACGGATCTCCAAGCCTGCATTACTTGATACCATGTCTCTCTTAGATGCACCAACATTTTACATTTTGCTTTCACATTTTTTATCAATGTGAAATCGACAGAGCAAATTATAAGTATCAGGAAACACAATTCTGATTGCACTCATTAAGGCAATATCTCTATCACATACCACCACCCTAGGGTATGAATCAACTCTAAAAAATAACCATTTAAGTTTGTCAAGGCCCACACAAAATTATTTTCCTTTTCAGTTGCTAGTAAACAAAATGCAACGAAAAATGCCAAACCAGTTGATGTAATCCCAACAACCTCAAGTAACGACATCTTATGCTTGTTCGTTTTGTACGTACTATCAATCAATATGACAATGTTGAACGAGTTTACTAGCTTTACTGAATCTGGGTGTGTCCAAAATATATCTTGCACGACATTTGACACCTCTTCACACCTACAGCAATGCACATACATGTCTTGCTCCATTAACAACATGAATTGTTGCATTTTTGTTCGATGATCTCGTTGTGATCTTCGGTGAACACTCATTACATTATAAACTTGTTTTATCGTTGTTACATTCTTCTCATTTCTCTCTTTCATGGTTAGTAAAATATTTATTGGTTTCACTGAAGTCTTAGTCATATCCTCAACCATAGTCTTTTCCTCAACACTTAACCTTCCAGCATACAAATGACCCACCACTGTCTCTGCCAAATCATGATTGTGAGAACCACAAATTAATTCAACCATCCACCCTTGACCACCTTTGACTAGTTTGCCTCGCAATCTAAAAGGACAATCACACTTCCTACTTCCAGTTCCACTAATATCTACATCTTTTTTTATACTATTTGTATTGACCTCCTCTCTCACAACATACGTCATTCTTCCTCGTTGCCCGTCCATGTATCTGACCTTGATATAACAATAACAAATCAATAACTATTCGCAACACTTCTCACCCACTCTAACAACTCATCTCGATTACGAAATACCTACAATAACATATGCCAAATTTTTAAATCATTCATAAACTACAATTCACAAGCCTAACATTTATCTTACCTCATTTGTGGTAAACGTCTCACTACACTCATGTGGCTTATGTTTATTATCTAACGCATTATAAGTTATTGACTTCTCCATATCAACATCATCTAATCCATCTCACACATCAATCTCCCATAAAATTTCCATGTATGAATCTGTTATATCCATTGTAATGCTAAAAAAAACCACATATCAATTGACTTCTTTATATTAATATCCATAAGCTTCATAAAAACCTTCCAAATATAGCAATCCAAAATTCAAAAAATCATTTTGGATATTCACATCGGATAAACATAATTATTTAGATTAAAACTGTTAAGATGTGTAAGAGTAATAAAAAGAACATTTTGATTAAATACTTAAATAGTGGGAAGAAGTAAAAAAAAAAATAATATATATATATATATATAATTATTTATAACATCGTCCCATAAAGAGAATATATCATTTAATAATTTTTTTAATGTTATTTTTAATTAATTAATTTTACTATTTAAATGATAAAAAATAATTTATTTATTTATTTTATATTTTTATATAAAAGAGACACATCATTTGATAAATTTATTTGGTGTCATTTTAATTAATAAAAAAATAATTTATTTATTTAATAAAAAAACAATTTATTTATTTAATAAAATAAATATTTGAGTAAATTTTATTATTTAAAATAATTAAATATTTTATTTAAATAAAAATTATATAATTTTTTTAATATTATTTTGACAAAATTAAATATATATATATACATTAAATTGTATTATTTTTAATTAATTATTCATAAAAATAATAATAAAAATATAAATACATTTGCACAAGATGACATGTAATTTCTCTAATTTTTCCTAAAGGAAAAAAAGTTCAAGAACCATATGATATTTAGATACTTTTATATTTACTTTGAATGAACCAATTAAATATTAAGCTAATAATAATAATAATCTTTTTTTCCCCAAAAATATAGTAATAATTGTAAATAAAGTTATTTCAAATTTATGAGTAAATTTTAGCATTAGAGTTTTTCAAAAAAATAAAAAAATTTAGTAAGTATTTTCTCGAAGACTAAAAGAATTTTTTTTTTAAAAAAAATCGATTTCCCCTTAACAAAGTAACAAAATTTCAAAAAGGAAATGCAATATTAAAAAGCTTAATTGCAAAAAAAAAATATCACATCTTAATAATAAAGACGTACTTAAGTGAAAAATAACAATATAAAAGAAAAATATGTGAAAAAAATCTGGAGAGCAAAGTTCATAAACTCATACATTTACTCTTGAAGAAAGTACAACAAATAATTATAAAAGTACACCTTCTTACCTTCTTCCTCCTGCACTTCCATGATTTCTTCCGGCACCTCCATAAAGTTTTAAAATACTAAAATTGTCCTTCACTAAAAAAGATAAAAATGAAAATGCTAGTTTGTCTGCAAGTGAAAAAAAGAAGTTACTTCATGTGGTGGTGGGGTGCAACGCTCGAGTGGTGGTGGTCCTTAAAATGGTGATGGAGGTGGTGTTTGAGAAGGTGGTGCACGATGGTAGTTGGTAGCAGCGGTAGTAACGATCGTGGTGGTGCTGGCATTGTCACTGTTGGTGAGCTCGTCATTCTCATTCCTGGGTAAGCTCTTATGCCTTAAATAATTATTTCTAAATTAGTTAATCTGGTGGATCAACGGATCACACAATCTAGTGCCTAACTAAAGCGTTCTGGATCAGATAACTCGTATGTATACCAAATCCAGAACCTACCAAAGTCACACTTCTGGATTGTGTAATCCGATACCAAATGAACTATGGATTACGCAATCTGGAAGTGATTTTAGAACTTTAAATATGCCTTATGGATTATGTAATCCGGTACTCATTTTGCTATATAAATTTCACTTACGCATTACGCAATCCGAAAGTCATTTTGGAACATCAAACATGACTTACTGATTACACAATCCATAAGTCATTTTGCTGTGAAAATTTTGACTTACGGATTACACAATCCGGAAGTCATTTTAAAGTTCTAAAATGATTTACGGATTACATAATCTGGAATTCATTGTTGTTAAAATTTGACTTACAGATTATACAATCTGGAAGTCATTTTTAAGTTGTCAATTACAAAATCCTCGAAAGTGAATGTTATTTTTGTTTTGCATACTTGTGTGAATTTATGAAAATTATAATAAAATGAAAATTTATGTTTTATGAATGAAGGTGTAAGTATGGAAGAATTAATGAATTCTGTGCATCAACATGGATTGTTTGAAGGAGACTATGGTATCCATTTTACAACAGATGAGGTGAATAAAATTTCATTTCATTCATGTTTATTGCATTATAATTTGAAGAAGTGATTTTGTAATATTGTTAGAATAACTTTGTGTAGGTGTTTCCTTCGCGAGAAGACTTACTTGAATGGGTCCGTAGGGTTGGTTATGGACTTGGTTTTATTAGTCATTATTAGGTCTGACATAGGAAATGGAAAGCAAGGGAGAAAAACATATGTCTTGTTAGGTTGTGATGGGAGGGGGGGGGGGGGGGGGGCTAGTTACAGAAAGTACAAGGATGGTTTGGAGGTTAGTGTAACTGGTACTCAAGGCTTGGGAAGTTGTAATGGATTTATGGAAGACTATCATTAACTGTACAAAGATTGCTAAATTTGATGAGTTTGTGAAAATTTTTGAAACTATTTGTTCACCATGACCATTACTTGTTGAATATGTGAAGAACACATGGATTATTCTACACAAAGAAAAGTTTGTCAAGTGTTGGACAAATTTGTTGCAGCTCCGTTGTACTCTAAGGGCACATATGTTGGGAATTGACCCAAAATGGGGAGGTGTAAAGAGATGACACATCATCAAGTGTGATGGTCATCTCACCTACGGGAAGGTGGAAGGAGTTTATCTCCCGATGCCACCTTTCGACAAAGACTGAAATCAATCCCTTATCCCCCACTTCATAACTTATATTGCACAAACTAAACAATCCGGAATTTTGTACAAGTAGCTCAATATTAGCTTGAGGCATCCCAAATTTACGTAATTTTCTACCGTGGGATACCAATTTAAGTTCTCCCCAATCCTAATATAAAATTGGTATATATTAAATATAATTAAATACATTTAAACAATAATTAACAAAGACAATTTAATTGAAGGTTTTTTCGTTCTTACCTCGCCCTCTAAGAGCTTAACAACAACACGGTCAACAAAATTTATCAGTAAAGACATATCAGAAGGTCCTCCAGGAAACCCTTCTCCCTGGTCTACTTGGTCATCATCTTGTAATCCTTGTTCATTACCCAAGTGGGTTGAAAACTCAATACATAACAAAAACGCAAAAAGACAAAAATTGCAACTTCATGATTACAACTTAATTGGAGAACACTACCAGATTACATAATCCATAACACTAACTAGACAATGTCCATACCGGATTATGTAATTCAGAACATGTTGTAAGCCTAGACCGGATTAGGTAATCCGAAATTAATTAAATACCTAAACCGGATTACGTAATCTGGAATTACCTAAATACCTAAACCGGATTACGTAATCTGGAATTACTTAAATACCTAAACTGGATTACGTAATCCAAAATTACTATAAGTTCTGAACTATACTAGATTACATAATCTGGTGCCTATTACGAAAGAACAGCACAAATGCAAAGAAAGAGTACCGGATTACATCAGACCAACAACACAAACGCAGGTTTCAAATACTTAAGCAATAATGCAAAATCAGTAAAAGTTAAACTTACTAATCTATCAATGAAGAGGACACTTGTGAATGTGTGAGTGACGAAGAAGGTGAGGATGAGAAATTTGAGAGATGAAGAGAATGAAAAACCTTGGAAGGAGGTGGGAGGGGGTGGTGCGGCGCTGGAAGGGAAAGAGAAGAGGCACGGTAAAATTGAAGTTAAAATAGATTAAAATATTATTAAAAATTTTAAAATTTTTACTGAAGGGTATAATAGTATATGTGCTTTTTAGTATTGGGGAGAAGAAGTCATAGAGGTGTAGGAAGAAGCTCTCTTACAAAAGTAAGATTGATTGGGACAACTCAAATGATTGGATGATAGGGTTGATATGCAGTGGGCTATTTTTTTGAAGTCTTGAACTCCAAACGCAGATAATACTTGGGATTTCTATTTATAACCTTATACTTTCCTTTTGTATATCACAAATATGAAAATTTTCACTTTAGTTTTAAGTTTTCTGTGATCTTTTAATCTAAAAGTCAAAAGTGTCTTCTCTAGGATAGTCATTTTTGCCTAAATTTTGTTTAGATGGTGTAATATGCATAATAAAAGCTTTCATATTTGTACAATATAAAACTCTCTTTTTTTATGAAAAAAACTTACAAATTATATAATTTAAAAGTTATTTTTTTTATAAAAATAATTAAATTATGTAATTTATGAGTATCTTTTGGATTGGAAAGTTCAAAAACCATTTCTTAAAAAAAAAATTCATAATTGTAGAATCCAAAAGTTACTGTTAAGATCCAAAGAACTTCAATCATAAAGTGATATGTTGCCTTCTGAGTAGAGAAAGTGGGAACTATAAAATGTAAAATCAGGAGAAGATATGACCAAAAGGTGACAGAAAAGAACATGAAAGGACTAACATTTATGTAAAAAAAATAGTAGAAACTAACGACATTTTTATATTTTTTAGAAACTATAAGGAGGTACAGAAAGAAATCATGAAATATAGAGAGAAAAAACTAACTAATATTCCCCTCCTTGAACTAATCCTATATTGGTCCAACATGTTGTAGTGTTAAGATAATCCATTTTGGACAATTCTTCCTGCACCCCCAACGTCTTCTTGTTGCACCTTCGTACAAAATGATTATTTTACCCTCTTTTCATCTTTTTCAATAAGCACTCCTATTTCCCCTCTCTGCCATAACTCTCACCTCCAATGTTATCGTTGGAGTAGTCCCCACCTGCGGTCCCTAACCTTTGTCATCTAAGCAAAAGATATTGTATTTTAAATTATATAATAGAAATGTATTTTTATTTTATTTTTCACTGTTATTTTAAATTGTATAATTCAAAAGATTTTTAATATTTTGGATTACAACAAATTAATAGATATAATGTAAATTTTTAAATACAAAATTTTACATTTCAGATATATAATTCAGACGTTCCAGGTATGGAAGAAAGAAGAATCTGCCTCCAATTCTTATTTAAATATGAAAAAAAAATTGTTGAGCTTTTGTGGATTAACCGTGAACTCTAGTTACATTTTTATTTTATTAAATTATATATCTATTGTTATATATATATATATATTTATATTGTTAGCTTGTTATTCAAGACTATTATATGTTTATATCTAGTTAATTTATTATTTTCAAATTAATGGAATGATGTCAAGGTTTATAAGAAAACTATGGTTTTGTATATTTTAATAAAAACCCTTGTAATTCTTTTTTGTCGGAGTAAATTTAAGTAATATTGTAACATACTATAAATATGTATTAAAATATTAACTTCTATATTTTTTTAAAGATAGATGTGAAAAATATTTATATTTTTACATGTAAATAAATTATTATAATATAAAATAAATGAGATTTTTTTATAAAATGAATTAATTTTTTATTAACTTTTATAACGTAAGAAATAAAGTATATCTATATATAAACTCATTTTATATCTGACTAGCAATATCCTTTAAAAACGAAATATAAAACTGATAACTACATTGATTATTACATTTTTTTATTGTTAAAAAATAATAACTGATTTTAGTTTTTTTTTCCTACATTTAGAACAGCTTGGTACTAAAACAAATGTACCCAAAAATCATAAATTCTGCAAATTATATATATTGATAGTAATTTAAAAAAATTTCATCAATAATATATTTATCATTAATAAAAATTAATTCAGATATTAATAATTTTTTAATCTTTAAAATAATATCTAATTTAGTTAATATAATAACTAATTATATTTTATCTCTAAAATTATTTTTTATTTAATAATTTTTGTTAGTATTTGTTAAAACTTTTGAAAAAAACTCATTACAGAAAAACATTATTTCCTATTTTTCATGAGGTAAATAAAAATATTTATACTAGAATTTCTCTTCTATATGAAAAAATTATATAAAAAAAGTATCAATACAAAATAAAATATTTTATTCTTTTATATATATATATATATATTTACTATAATTCTAATTTTTTTAATTTTGATGAAAAATTGTTATTTATATAATTATAAAAATGGTTTTATAATTTTGTTATGTACAGAATTATTTTATAAACTTTTAAAAAATTATTTAATTTTATTATGATAATTAATTTTGTATTATAGTTTTTTCTTTTCATTTGGTACCTTTATTTTCACTGCTAATTATAAAATATTTAAAAATAATATACAAGAAAAGTTTAACCTAAATTAAAAGAAACATACACTTCATAGAAATATATTTACTATAAAACTGTATTTATGATTTTGGTATAGGAAAAGAAGGTAAAGGATAAGTACTGATATGTATGTTGTGAAACTCTAAACTTTTTGCAGAATCCAATGCTACTTGCTTTATGATGAACCAATCTAGAGACTCTGTTGTTGTGGATGAAGCAACCACTTATATTGCTTTCTAGGTTAGAGCAAAGGTTTGAACTTCAAAAAAATAACAGCAGATTAATTTGTGTGACAGGCTGGGTCTGTAATTATGATGGTCCCTTCAACTTGTTCTGTGTTCTGGTTTCCCAAACAGACATCTCATAGTGACATACCAAGTCAACTTGTCTATTAACTTTTTAATTCTTCTGTTACCAAGGTTAACTACCACCCTTTGAGTTGAAATTTCAGTAACAATGGCACAAGCAAGTAAATGATCCTCATGTGATTCCAATGGCATGCACTCATACACCAATAACATTTTATCTTGATCAGCACAATATTCAAATGAATTCATTAGATTTTGATGGTTCAAGAGACTCAACATTGAAAGTTGAACAAAAGATTGTTAGACTGTTCATTCATTTACAACCTCCGTTCTAGCAAAGCTTAAAAGAGTTAAAGAGATACAGATCTTATAGTCTGAATCACATTGAATAAGATATTTGAATGCATTAATTTCATGGGATTGGGAGTTGGTGTTACATTACAGACCTTTTGCTTAGTTTAAGGGACAAATTTACTGTTAAAATTACATATATAATTGTCCAACTTCATCTCAAGTTAATAGAGAATTCTCTTAGAAATTATTCATATTTTTAGTTTAAATTTATCAAGTTATAAACTAGATTTTAAAATCAATTGAAAATAAATATAAACATTATTATTATTATTATAAGAATTGAGATAGAATCTTTTTCACATTTCATTTATATCTATGTGCAGAGAGTGTTCCCAGAATGTGTGGTCCTGCATTTTTTCATAAAATCCCATCTAATGCATGCAAAATAGAAAGTTAAAGGAGCACAAAGAACTAACCAATTAAACTTAGCTCACATTAAAGACAACTCTGGGGATTCAGAGAGTGAGGAGGCACATCTAAGTTTAGGGGTTTGACTATCTCATCATCTTTTAAGTTTTTAGATTTGTTTAGAGTATGATATTTTTAATTTCAGATAATTATTATTTTTTATAAAATGATTGTTTATTTATTTATTATAGTTTTCTTATAAAAACAATAGTATGTTTCTTTTATAGTTTTCCTTGTTGAAGTATTCTATTTTCCATTTCGTCTTTAAACAAAATTTAGTATCACCAGTGTTTTGTTTTGTTTATTGGTCGCTATCAATATTATATTGATTTAGAGAGTATAAATAATGGAATTATTAATTTTTTTTATATTGATTTGTTATAGTGATAAGCAAATTAAAGATGAATTTAATAATTTTTTAAAAGAGTACAAATTTATTAATGTCTTTAATTTTGAAATATATACTAATAAATATTAATAGATGTGCATACATAATTTTTTTCTTCTCTTATTTATTTGCTATTACTAATAATAAATATAAATAACATAAAAAAATATTCCTAGTTACCCTGTCTCTAAAATGTGATTATGGTTGGTTCTGACAATAAACAGGTCTGAGTCTGGTGTGGGAACATCTCGGCTTTATTGTTGGTTTATGTGAATGCATGCAATTGGTCTTGAAATCATCACCTCATCCTCACCTATCAATAGATTACATTGCTGAGTATTATTTGAATGCATTATGCATGCAAGAGATTTGTCTAAATGTGTATGGATTCTGCTGAGGTGATGGGAAAACACCACAACAAGTTGTTCTCACTTAAAAACAGATCTTTTTTCATACCAAAAAGGAATTTCACCAACCACAAAGATTATACATGACATTATCATAAAACTGATTAAACTGAAACTTAAAATACTTAAGAATAAGATAAAATACCAATTCTCATATATCCTTTTCATAACATTTAGCACTAGTTTTACATATTAGAGGGATTCATTGCACAAATGCAGCTTATTTTAGATGTGTATTGTTCACCATAATCTTGTCATCTTAAAAGGTAATTAACATGTTAAAATCAAGTACTGTTTAGTGGGTACTTTGTTTCCGCATTATGGAACTTATTCAACGTAAGGGTATAAAACTTTTCTCTGAATAGAGAAGCAATTGCGGTTGTCAAGGAATAAGATAAGACTAGAAACTTTTCAAATTCAGAGCATTAAAAAATCAGTTTAGACTGTCTTTTCAATGAAAAAATCAGAAGGTGGACTGAGAATAATAGTTTAAAAGATTGTATTGTTCAATGTTTCAACTTGAATATAGAGTTATATGCATGTACTGGTTTCATACACAGTTTATGAAATCTAACGTAATAATTACTTTGTTACCTTTAGCCTATAAAATCAAAGAAAATCTTAGGTAGATGTTTTAGCATTTTAATAGAGGTTGGGATTATAATTTGAAGCTTGAGTGATGAATGGGACCCTGACACTCTTGCGCGATTGGATTTAACACCTAACGCAGGCCCAAGTTAATTGATAGCCATCCAAGAAGACGATCTACGCCGACAAGAGGGAACTAAGTGTGTTCCTTAGTGAAAGTTTGACACTATCCACAAACTTGGGTTGTTTTGGTTCTTCCATAGTGTTTTCCTCTGTTATTTGGACCTTGTCGGCATCTCCTTTGGTTTTCATGGTGGACCAAAAAAATCTCCTTAACGTATCCATTTTGTTCAACTTTTGAAGGTAATTTTGAATCATCTTATTACCATCTAATCAAAGAAAGTATTGGATTCATCAAAAGGAATTCACTTATGAAGATGAATTCACTTATGATGATGAATTCACTTATGAAGATGAATGCATGAAAAGATTGGGGAAATGATGGGCACTTTGACAGGGTTAATCCCCTGCATCCATGACTAATCAACAACAGACAATTTAACCTTTTCTTGATGGGACTAGAGAAAGGAGAGTTCTAATTTTAGGCCAACTAACTTTAGGATGGTCATTGTTAATTTCAAAAAACACACTCTAAACTTTATTCAATTTTGTTTTATTTATAAATAGACATTTTATTTTTATTTCATTCTTTAATTTTTTTTCTCTCATTTATCAGTGAATACTATCAACTTTAATTTTATTTTATTGATAACTAAACTTTATATTTTATTCATTGAACTTTATATTGAAAATTTATCCTAAAATAGTTCTTTGTAGGAATATCAAATTAGAGTTTAATTAACCGTGTTAAATGTAAATTATATACTAACTTTTTTCTTACTCTTTCGTTACCATTCATTTTTCATGTGCTAAAACAAATAAAAACGTCTTTGTTTGCTTTTCTAATTGTAAAATTTTTATTGTGTTGGATTGTGTCAATGAGAGATTTAAAAATAAATAAAACATATTGATAGAGATTTAAAATAATAAATTATTAAAGTTTGGTCTTCCTTTCCCTATTTGTTTGACTCGAAGTTAATATAATTGATTATTTATAGAAAAACGTGAGTTTTAAGAATTAATTGATATAGAAATTAAATTTTAAGAATTAATAAGTAATCATACATTTTTAGATATAAATATTATTTATACATAATTTGTGAACACGAGTATATATATAAAAGGAGGATATTTGGAAGTATTGTGACCTATTCTGGTTATATTATTAAATACAATAACTGGTTAAAGAAATAATATATTTTAGTTTTATTAATAATTTAAGTTATAAAGATTAAAATAGCATGTGGTGAGGAAACCTAAAAAAATTAATGTATCAAGTTTTATGAAATAGATAATACCTAAACAACCCTAACACGAGAAGTGTGATACATTTTTTTTATCATGGAATATGTATATTCGAAACATATTTGATGTAAATTTTTCAATAAAGATTAAGTATGACAAATTACTCCAATATAATAAGAAATACAATTGGGAATTAATTGTAATCTTTAATTATAAACCAAGTTTTGATTGTGATATTGAGTTTGAGAATGATAGTAGTTATGGATTATTATTATTATTATAATAATAAGAGAATGTGTGGACTATGAATATGTGTGAGTTATTATATATATTGGAAGGTAAGATTGGTTTAAAAAAGGATTTGTTTGCTCTTGTTTTGTGCTCTGATCATAATAGACACTCCTATACTAATATTTCAAGTAGACATAGAAATTTCATATATTAAACATGATAATAGTGATTTTTTTTTAAAATTATTACTTTATATGTATTTTGGGAACATTTAATTAAAAAAAGTATATTTTATTAGTTTATATATATTTATTATATTATATTATATTATATTATATTGTATATATTAATTTGAGTAAAATAATCTATTAATCTTTTTCGCATTCCGCCACTCAATACTTAATACTTGGCTTGTTGGATGTGCTTTTTTGTCTTGAAAAAGAAAAACCTGGTCATATCTCTCTGCACGAAGTTCACATGCTTTGATAGCACTTCATCTTTTGATAAATTATTTATTTTAGGTTATAATAGTTTAGATAATCTTACATTCATCGAACATATCAAATACTAATAAACACTAAACCTATTTAAAGGTATGGAAAACAGAGTTTAAATAATAAATATTATAAAATGATTTTTGCAGCTTTTACCATTTAATAGTATCAACTTTCAACACAAATGGTTTCAGTTTTCAATACAGTCAAACATTTCTGTTTTAAATTTCCAACACCAATAATATTGCCTTTTTCCAAGGATTACGTTGTGAAAAAATTGCAAAACATTAGAATTCATTCAACATATCAAATACTAATAAACACTAAACCATAAACAAACTTACTTAAAGGTATGGAAAACAGTTTAAATAATAAAGAATGTCAAAAATAAAAAATATTATAAAATGATTTTTGCAGCTTATACCATTTAATATATCAACTTTCCGCACATGTGGTTTCAGTTTTCAATACAGTCAAATATTTCTCTTTATATTTCCAACACCATTCATATTTGCCTTTTTTCCAAGGATTAGGTTGTCAACAATTGTTAAGTTCACTAGAATTATAATAAGAACTTGTCTAAAACGTTTTCTTTTTAATATATATATATATATATATATATTAAAAAGTGTATTGACAAACATAAATTTAAGTACATTTTAAAAATATTACAATTATATTATTAAAGAATACTGTGATAAATATTTGTGGATGTCTTG
The DNA here is from genome assembly GCF_000499845.2 of Phaseolus vulgaris. Classification (NCBI taxonomy): domain Eukaryota; kingdom Viridiplantae; phylum Streptophyta; class Magnoliopsida; order Fabales; family Fabaceae; genus Phaseolus; species Phaseolus vulgaris. The sequence goes on from NC_023759.2 coordinate 40,114,653, forward strand.
ATTCTTTTTTCTTTTTAATAACTCATAGAAAGAGAGAAAAATATAGTATTATAATAAGAGTTGATTTAATTAATTTGAGTTGTTAATCTAAAATAAAATAAGAAGTTTAGATTAAGAGTAATGATTTGAGAATTTAAAAATCTTTTTAATGTCACTTTCATTCTTTATCGTTGGCATCTTCCATATATATTAAAGAGTCACATCACATGAGAGTGAAGTAAAAATTGAAACAATTTCATTAATATATATTACATAAAGATATAAATAGATGAATTAGTTTTATTTAAAGTTAGTCTAATCTGAAGTGAAGTGTATAAGAATTGTTTAGAATAATAAAAAGAAAAGTTTGAATGTATGAAGAATTTGATATGAATATCCATGAGCACTAGTGAGCAAGTGAGTGAGGGAGTAGGGGTATTTTATTGAGGAAGTATAAGGACAGCATATAAAGCAATAAGATTCTGATGGTGATGAAGTTATGATATTGAGAAGCCGACAGTGAACATTCCGGCTTCTAGTGCTGCTCTATAACCGGGAATATTTACCCCAGCAACAGATTTGATGCTTCTCTTATCTCACCAACAAAACTTTTCTACGTACTTCCCCAACTCTAATAAACAATTAACTTTTCTCTTAGTCCTTCCTGTACCATTTTCTGCCATAATAATGCATATGCACCTCCCAGATTAGACACCTTCCATGCCTTATTTCTGTCACAAGTACTATACCAATCATATGTGCTTACATATCTCCTCTCTCATCAATTTTTATTTTAGCCTTTCTCATTTCTCATTTTTTTGGCTACGAGTAATTGTTAAAAAAAAATCAAATTATTAAAAAAAAATTATCAATTAGTTTTATAAAATTAAATTAAATTTTAAAACTAGTGAATTAGTTACTTTAGGAAATGTGTTAACAATAAAAGTAGTCTGTCACCTCATTCCTATTTTAAGATAATAAATTAATTTTATTGATGATTAAAACTTCTTTAATAGTGGTTGAAAAATTATTATTGGTGGAGTTCTCATTGAAAATTAAAAGCTTTTGATGATGATTGTGACCGTTATTGTATATTAACAAATGTGTTTTTGTTTTTATTGCAAATAATACAAACTTATATGAAGTAGAAGTACTACGAATAATACAACTTATATGACTAATGATGACACAGAGTACAAATGATGATATACCACGCAAAAGACTACAGAAAAGAAAATAAGCATAATAGTAAACACAGAGAAGAATGAAAAACAACAAAAATGTTAAATATATATATATATATATATATATATGAAAAAAATGTCAGAAAAAAGTGTATAAATATATAATAACATTTTAAAAAATAATTGTAATTATAAGTACATGCAACAACAGTTATTAATATAATCATCATTAAAAGACACATATGATAATAATTTCTTAATTATTATTAAAAATTTAAGTTAATTTTATAAATGTAAATGTAAATATTATACCATCATCCTTATGAATTAGTTTGCACGGTATTGAAGACACAAAAGTCTATTGTAAAAGGTATATTGAAGAACAGTAATATTGTAAAATTAATATCAAATCATATTTTTATGTGTTTATACATGATTATTGGGCCTTTAAGAAAAATAATATTAAGAAGAGAGAAAATATAAACAGTAGTTTGATAGGATATTATAACTAAACATATTACACAACATTAAAAATAGATATTAAACTATTAGTTGTTGAATCCTAATTTGATTATAATAAAAACGAACTTAAAATAAATGTATTTCCCAAGTTAAAAAAAGCAAAGTGAATTTTAAACCATTGAAAACTATGGAAGGCAATTAAAAGATTGGAATAACAATTAAAGTGGTAATGCATGCACAATATTAGAATGGGGGTTGAAGTTAGAAAAAATAGAGGGGGTGGGGAAGAAAAATGGTAATAGGAAAAGGACAGGAGTACCCATTGTTTAGTTTTTAGATGATGCCATGCAACCATTAGCGGGAATCTCCTGGGAAACCATTTGTCTGCTTGCCTCTCCTTTGCCTTTTAAACTCTGCCTTTCTCTCCATAGCCAAACAGAAATATTTTTGAATCAACTCAAGCACACCATGGCTTCTCCCTTCTCCATCCACTGCCACCTTTCCTCTTTCTCTTATTCTGACCATTTTCATCTTCCATCATCTTCTTATCCTTCTTCTTCTTCTTCTTCTTCTATTTTTCTTCACTTCTCCAAATTCTCTCTTGGTAAGTCTCTTATGTATATCAAATCATTTCTCCAATTCATTTCTTATACCAGGTGGTTCTCAAGCACCACCTTCTCTTGCTGATTCAACTTGTTTCACCACAACAATAATCTTTTTGCTAATTTCTTAGCCTGATTTTCTTTTTTTTTGTTTTAAGATAGTAAGTTTCTGATGATCAGAAAAACATGCTCTATTACCTAAGAATGCGAAAGCCCAAATAGTTTCAACTTATCCTGTGGAAACTATAGAAGCCAAATGGTGCATAAACTTCAACAAATAATTATTACAATATTATACTCTCTTTTAACGGTACTTATTTTCTTTCACTAGTGATACTTCTCTTCTGGCATATGTGCATGGCTTCTTCCTGTGTTGATAGGAGCTTAATATTTTTTAATAAATTTCGTTAAGAACATAGAGGTTTCGATTCTGTAACTTTCAGCTCAAGATTTCATTATCAAGCGGGCTGAAGTTGCTAGATGAGTTCTCTCTTGTTTTCTGCTCATCCACCCAAAAGATAAAAAAAAAAGTATAAAAAGAATCAAAAGAAGAGTGGAGTAGTTTTTCACTGCAAGCTGAAGAAATATAGCACTTAATTCCAATCCACGAAAGTGATTTAGTGAAAGATTTGTTTCCTTTTGTATATAGGTTCTGTGTCCTCTAATACTAACGAAAAACAAGAGATAAGATGCAGAGCTATATCCAAACCACGAACGCAAGGTATGATTGAGTTTCTTAATTAATTTTTTAGTTTAATCAAACAGTTTAATATTAATTACTTTTTGTAAAGCTGGTTAAACCAATGTTATGTTGTTGGTTATGCAGAATATTCAGACATATTTCAAGGTAGTCTTGCAATGTTAAAGATGCGCGAGATTAATGTGGAGGATGACATAGAAGAGGAGCAAGACACTGGGGTGCTTTAACTTTCTCACTTCTCTGTTTTGTGCCTTTCTTGATGACATTTTTTAATTATTCTTTTTGCATATGCGATTTTGTTTTTGCAAATACAACATTGTTGAAAGAAGGTTTTGGTGGCAAAAGACATCAAGAAACGAGTGGACAGTATCAAATCAATATTGGGTTCATTGGAAGATGGAGAGATAACTGTGTCTGCTTATGACACTGCTTGGGTTGCTCTGATAGAAGATATCCATGGAAGTGGCACTCCTCAATTTCCGGCGAGTCTAGAATGGATAGCAAAAAATCAACTTCAGGATGGATCATGGGGAGATAATGAGTTGTTTTCAGCACATGATCGGATCTTAAACACGTTGGCTTGTGTTATTGCATTAAAATCATGGAATATACATCCTGAAAAGTGTGAGAAAGGTAGTAATATAATATTGAATTATGAATATTACACTCTCTGACTTAATAGATCCTAATTAGTAACAAGTTTGATTAATGTTACACAGGAATGACATTTTTTAACGAGAATCTTAGCAAGCTTGAGAATGAGAATGTGGAGCATATGCCAATTGGGTTTGAAGTAGCTTTCCCATCACTTCTTGACATGGCTCGTGGGTTGAACATCGAAGTGCCAGACAATTCTCCTATCCTGAACAAAATCTTTGCAATGAGAAACGTAAAACTCACAAGGTACCATAGTTGTGGTCATGATTATGCTTGCCAGCAAGCTGGTACGTGCCCATGTCTAGTTTGATAATAGATTCAAAGCAACCTTATCTTGCAACTCTTTTTTCTGGGAAAGTATACAAATATAAGAGTCATAAGTTTTTTAATTTATAATAAGTACTGCAAAAAACTCTCTTTAACATGTGTGTCATTATTGTGTGGGCCTTGGTGTGGGGATAGAATACCAAGAGAGATGATGCATAAAGTGCCCACAAGTCTGCTTCATAGCTTGGAAGGGATGTCAGACTTGGACTGGAAATCACTTCTGAAACTGCAATCTCAAGACGGGTCTTTCTTGTTTTCTCCGTCCTCCACCGCTTTTGCTCTCATGCAAACCAAAGATCAAAATTGCTACAATTACTTGAATCAAATGGTCAAGAAGTTCAATGGGGGAGGTAAATTCTCATTTTTCCCTTTCCACACATCATTTACCTACCTCTTCCTCATCACATTTTTCTTTCACTTCTCTCTTTTCTTTTCTTTTTATTGTATACATATCCTACCAAACTTTTAAACAAATTCTTGTTTCAATTTTATCTGCTAACATGGAATTCTTTTGGAGTCTCCGGGACCACCAGTCGGACATTTTGACCGCATTGCATTGTAGTCATCTAATAGACAAACCTGACATGTTTATCTTGTGGTCATAATTTAAAACCTCCCTCTATTTTATATAATATGATCCTTCTATCTTTCTTTATAATTTACTTTAAGATTGTTTACACCAATGTGGGTTGCAGTTCAATCTTCATTCCCACCTTTCTTGACTAATCTGGTTTCTTCCTATGTACCAGTTCCAAACGTGTATCCAGTGGATTTGTTTGAACATATTTGGGTGGTTGATAGGCTGGAACGCCTAGGAATATCTCGGTATTTTCAGCAAGAGATCAAAGACTGTATGAGCTATGTTCATAGGTAATTTGATAATGCTCACCACCCTCAGTTTAATATTTTATAAAACACTTCCAAAACCAATTAACAACCATGAAACAGAGGTCTGCAATTCTAATTTATACATGAAATCAGATATTGGACCGAAAAGGGTATTTGTTGGGCAAGAAATTCAGAAGTTCAAGACATTGATGACACTGCAATGGGGTTCAGATTACTGAGATTACATGGCCACCATGTTTCAGCCGGTAAGTAAAATGGATAATTAGTTTAAGTACACTATCCAGAATATGAAAAAATATTTTACAATAGAAAAACTATTTTATTAAAAAATCATATTATTTAATTGAAGTGATTTTGATATCTGACAGATGTGTTCAAGCACTTTGAGAGGAACGGTGAGTTTTTCTGTTTTAGCGGGCAATCGACACAAGCTGTGACAGGAATGTTCAATCTGTTAAGGGCATGTCAAGTAATGTTCCCGGGAGAGAAGATTCTAGAAGATGGGAAGAAGTTTTCTGCAAAATTTTTGAGTGCGAAGAGAGAAGCAAATGAGCTAGTAGATAAATGGATCATAATGAAAAACTTAGCAGAAGAGGTAAAATAAATGATACTGATTGGAGTAATGAAGTTTGATTTAGTAACAATGAAGTTAAGATTGTGATTTTGGTTAGGTGACATACGCATTGGACGGGCCATGGTACGCAAGTTTGCCTCGAGTGGAGACAAGATTTTACATTGATCAATATGGGGGTGAGGGTGACGTCTGGATAGGCAAGACCCTTTATAGGTACACTTCCCACTTTCCTTCATTCTTTCATTTCCCAAACAACATTTCTTCCTTTTTTTTTTCTCCATTCTCTTCTCTTAATAATACTTATAAAAGTAAACTAATTTAATATAAAATAATTTTGAACCGTCATATGATTAAAATTTTCATGAATGACGTGTTTCTTCAATTTTATAATAACTAACAAAAAAATTATCCTCTTTATTATAATCTTTTGTTTTTTTGCTGTTACTGTATTATGTTATATTATATTAGTGTTAATTAAACTTATGAATATTTAAAAATATAAAGATAATTATTGTTGCTTCTGGTCAAGGAAAGTTGATGACAGAAAACAATTTTATATAATTTATAAAAAAAATTCCTTATAAAAAGTAATAGTATAAAATTATTTGTCATTTATCACTTCTATAATTAGCATAAAATAATGATAGCGACTCTCCTTTTATAATGTCGTTGGTTGTTGGATCATCAATTTCTTTATATTGAGACAAATGGATATCATAATAAAAAAAAACCCCAGTTGCATCCACAAATAACGTTTTTGCCTATGCGCTTTTGAATTTGGACTCACTACTCCAAGAAGTTTAAGTCTCACAATAATTCAATAATATTTTCTAACACTTTCACATAAAACTTTTATTCTATTTTCGTTGTCCTATAATAAGTATATTATACAAAACTAAAATAAATATTGTTTTAACTTTTATGATATAGAAAGTTAATTATTTTTATTGATATATCTAATAATATTAACGATGGACAATTTTTTCTAAAACAATACTTATTACTATTATTATTATATTTAACTATGCACAATCACACATAACACTGTCATCACATAAATAAATAAAAACATGAAGAAGATAAGATTAGACAGATTATAAGACTCGTTAATTTTCCTCTTTTGCACATGCTAACCTTTTTTTTCCTTGCTAAATACTCCTGCAACAGCTTGTAAAATGAAGTTTAAAGTTTTTAAGTTTTTATCAAATAAATTGAACAGTTATATTTTATTACATAAGTATTTAATTAAAACCTGCAAATTAGGGTTTCTTGTATTCAAAAGGATAACATAATATTCTTTATATAATTAGGGTTTATTATAGAAGTGTTTAATTAAAATGTTCCCTAACTACTTTTTGGATACAGGATGCCCTATGTGAACAACAACAAGTATCTGGAGCTTGCTAAATTAGATTACAACAATTGTCAGGCACTGCATCTAATAGAGTGGGGGAAAATGCAGAAGTAGGAACAACTAACCATTCCACTATAATGCTTCAATCAACTTCATCATTCTTCCTATAATGTAATTTACTGTCATATTTTGATTATATTTGTATCAGGTGGTACTCAGAATCTAGATTGGTAGAGTTTGGAATGAACAGAAGAACTCTTCTGTTGGCTTATTTTCTAGCAACAGCGAGCATATTTGAGCCTGAAAAGTCACATGTGAGGCTTGCTTGGGCCAAAACCATGGTCTTACTTGAGACCATAACATCCTATGTTACGGATGCAGAAATGAAGAAAACTTTCATGAAAAAATTCAGTGACTGCATTAGCAGGCCAGACTACTCCATTGGCTGGTAAGTTGTCTGCTCCTAGTTCCTATAAATATTGAAACATGTCTTATGTTTGTTTTGGTTATACAATAGTTGCTCTTGGATACTTGGTTGGTCATGGACATTTAGAGATGTATGTACCAATACCATGTCCTCTTTTGACCTATTTATGTACATATATAATCTAATTTAGCCTAATTTATACAAATAGCTGTGAGTATTAAAGAGAGTGAGTGTGGTCTAGTAAGAAAATGAAGGTGAGAATGCCAATACTCTAACACTTAAGTCACGAAAGTTAGGATGACATATTTAAGCTTGACATCAACATTAACAAGTGATAGAAATTCTCTTCTTTCTAAGTGATAGTAACACTTTTCTCTTTCTTTCTTCACCAATTATTTTGTAGACAACAATATACCTAGGCCACCCAGAGTGGTGGAGTTGCACATTGTCAACTTTTATTCTAAAACGAATTAATTATCTAAACTATCTATTTCAGTATATGGAAATTCAATATCTAATATGAGCTCATGCACCAAATTGGTAATTATTATTATCGAGTAATTAAACATTTTATGTGTTTGGATGTTCAGGAGGCTGAACAGGAACAGAACAGGACATGGACTCGTTGAAACTTTGGTTGCCACCATAGATCAAATATCCTGGGATATAATTGTTTCTCATGGTCATGAAATCGGATATGATATGCATCGCAGTGTGAGTCCACCATTTCTTACTAAATAAATATTGTCAGTCTTAACATTGATCACGAATTTCTCTTTTGATTAATATATACTGTGATGTAATATTTGGTAAGACAAATGCAAGTAAGGTTATGTACTTTATCCTCTCAGTTCTGACACTCATAAATTTCTGTTGGAAAAAGGTGTTGTTTTGTTTCTTATATTTCACTCAAACTTTGTTTTTCTTGACAAATGAATTTACACCTCCAACCCTGCAAAATATATACCCTTCTCTTATTTTTTTTATGTATAAAATGAAATCTCATGTGGTCTCTATGAAGAAAGTAAGGGTGTAAACTTTTTTAGTGGACCTAGCGTGGCAGTTCCAATCCTATATGACAAAGTGATTAAAGCAGTTTTAAATTTTTTGATGTTAGCATTGAAACAATTTTGTCAGGTTTTGAAAAGTAAAAAGTAAACAGTTAATCTGCACTGTACCAGAATTCGGTTCAGTTGAGGCTCCGTCACCTTTGACATTTCTCACAAATATAATGATTTCTCAGCAAATGAAAAGGAATCATGGGTTAAAAATTGGAATTCAAAACAAAAATGGAGAATCCAACATCAGTTGACCATTACAACCACCAAATCATAGTACTGGTTTCAATGTCTTAACCATTTTGATTTATTTTGTGTGTGATGTTTTTATAGTGGGAAAAGTGGCTTTCAAGTTGGCACAACGAAGGAGACAAATGTGAAGGACAAGGAGAGCTTTTGGCGCAGATAATAAACCTGTGTGGCGGGCATTGGATTTCAGAGGATCAAATGTTCAATCCTCAATATGAGACTCTCCTTCAACTCACTAACACACTCTGTCATACACTCCATTGTCATCAAAAGGACAAGGTCAGTGACAGAGCAACCATTATTTCATATCCTAGGACAAATGCTACCTACTTTCCAAACCTTCATCTTTTGGCTTCATTCCCTTAATGCATTTTTTTACCTTCTCCACTTTCCCCTGAGCATAAAAGAACATGCTAGTGTTATTCATATGATCTTCTAGTGTACCTAAAAAGCTGCATAGTTTGGATTATTGTTACTACGAAAGTGAACTCTGCAGCTTTAAGGAAAAGGGTTTACGACAGCAAAAAGAAAAATATATTAAAGAAAAATCGCTCCAGTGGCAAATTGGGCCCTGCGCTGCACGCGATTTGGTTTTCTAAAAATTAATCATAATTGAGACCCGTGAACAGAATGCATAGACCATTTCTTTATTGCATAATTGAATATGTTATTTATTTGAATAGCACCCAACATAAGACTTTGCGTAGTTTAGTGCAGTAGTGTACTATGCACCATATTCAGGTTAGGATTCCATTGTAATCTGTTTTTTAAAGTAATATTCTATATGCATATGTATGCAAAAATTAAAATTCTGGATTTTTTAGTAAGACTAATTTTTTGGAATAAAATCTATCAGGAATTCGAGAGCACTATCTCCCCAGAAGTTGAGTCAAAAATGCAAGAACTGGTGCAATTGGTGTTCCAAGAATCTCCATCTGGCATTGACTTCAATATCAAGAACACTTTCCTTACCGTGGCCAAGAGTTATTATTACGCAGCTTTCTGTGATTCAAGGACCACCAACTTCCACATTGCCAAAGTTCTGTTTGATAAAGTTATTTAGATCAAATCTGATTTCTTGAAGAATAATTACTGAACTTCTCCATCATTGTGAATACTTTTATTCCCTCATGTTCTAATGAAAGGAAAAGATTCAGTTGTTGCGGCTCCATATATAAGTACTTCTTTAGGTTTTAATAATTATTGGTTGGCCTCTCAAAGATCTATTCTATTTATGTTTGTCACCTCGTTAAATCTTATTTTTCAATACTTATTTTCGTATTATTTAAAATTAAAACTTGTCTACTAATATAATTTATTTAAATTATATTATTCTCGTGTTATGCATTTATTAAAAGTATAAATATACACTGTGTTTAGTTATTTGAAGATATATTATTTATTTTAAGAAAAAATTATTTATAATTTCAAAGTTATCATTTTATATTTTCTTTCACTTTCTACTTTTAAATATTTTCATTGAAACACAATAAAAATAATTTTAAAATTACTCTCAATAATTTTTCTATAAATATTTCAAGACAAACATAAAAAAATATTATTATAATAATTTAAAGTAAAAAAAATTGAAAACCTTTTTTTTTCAAATCCAACAATTTTTAATATTTTTTAATTTTAGTTCATGTTCAATTCTTTTTTTCAATCTCTATATTTAATTGAAAATAGTGTTTTCTATCTACACAATTTTCCATCGATAAGGCAAAAGATATCATTTTTATAATTTAAAAAATATAAAATAAGAATGAAGCAACTCAAGAATAACAAATGTATTTAAATAAAATTTTGAAAATAATATATTAATACAGCCTTTATTACAAGGTAATACTTATATAAAAATAACAATTTTCAAATGAATAATATTGTATAATTATAAATTTGATATTTATTAACTTGACCTAATTCTAATTTTGGTCATCAAGTAATATAATTGTGCAAGTTTTAGTTTTTTATTTATTTTAATTGTATCAATTAGATATCTTTTGTTTATTGTAATTATACTATTTTGATTCTCCAATAATATTTTATGACAGATTTCATAAATTTTACTAATGTAATACTATATGATGTGATATGTCCATGTATTATATGATAGTAGTTTGACTTAATTGCATATTTGGTTCTGTTAGAAACTATAATGACCCACAAAACAAAAGTTGCAGTTAACCTATGCCAATTAATATCCCAACCATCACAGTCAAATATTGGTAAATGTTTAAAAACAAACTTTTATACAATATTTTTTTTTCATTTTCTTATAAATTTTAACATTAGAGAAACCAAATTATAAAATAATACATTGGTTTGGGACACTAAGTTGCCTTTTTAACATAACAATCATGATAATAATACAAGATATTTTGAGGTTGGAGAATAAGTTCAAATAAGAGAATGAAGGATTGCATTTGTTTTGATGTTTAACTAACAAAAATAGTATTCTATTATAGAAAGATATGAATGATTGACACAAGAACTTTATATAAGGAAAATGTTACAATTGATAATACTAAACTTTGTTGGATATTTTATCTAACAAAGTAAAGGAGGGTAAAATGTTTAGAGTTGTGATGGATATAATTTTGTATTGCCAAATGTTTTCATGGGCTAATAAAGAATATGAGTATGAAAACAAAAATTGGAATTTGTTGTAAGTAATCGTAGTCTAAACTATCTCCTCTTCCACTAAAAAAAAATACATGTTTTAAGTGAGACTGAAAAGTGTTTTAATTTTTTTTTTTATAGATGACAACATTATACCTAATATGATTTTTGTGAAGATTAGAAAATTCAGCCTCTTTATGCTTTACATTTATAATGTTATCTAATTTCATTATTGTGAAAAAAGTTTTTAAAATTACACAATTCAATTTCTTTTTTATGTTTTACTTTTATAATTTTATATTGTTCAAGATGTTTAACCTATGAGAGACAAAATTATTATGTTGGAGTAATTCATTCAATTTTATTACATCATTTATCTTAGTTTTAATATTTTTTTATCGTATATTTTGATCAACAATAAGAATGTAATAAATAAAAGGTATCACTTGAGGTGATCCAACCCGTATTCTAATCATGTTCTAAAATTATGTGTTTTTTTTATACTTTTTTTTATGTTACATCTTATCTTAAAAATATTCAACCATTAAAAAAGAGTTCAAAGATTTAGTGATATTATTATTGGGCATTATCATTTTCATTACTCCAATTATAATTGTTTCATCTTATAGTTAAGGTTAGATGAACAATAACTTTAATATAGTTATTTTTTTATAGTTATTTTCACTTTATTGTTAATGTTTTCTCCTAATCAACATTTGTTAAGATAAGAATGATGCAAATTTAATAAGCATGATGAGAAGTAAGTTTATGCTTTAATTTTGACTAAAATTATTTTGTTTTATGTTATCTTAGGAAATGAACTTTAAGCTTAACTCAACCTTATAAAATCGGCTTATAAGGTGAGGTTTGCACCCAATTATATACTATGAAATGTTATTATCTTTAGTCGATGTGAGATCTCCAATACCCCCCTCACACCGAGACCCTCCAACTCTTACGTGACACTATATATTTATGGATGATTTGATAGCGGCCCGATAGCGGGTGACCTGCTAAGCCCAACAAAGTCTCGCTAGGATAGACTTTAAATGACTCTAATACCATCTTAAGAAGTGGATTTTAAGCCTAACTCAACCTTATAAAATTGGTTTATTAGGTGAGGTTGCACCTATTTATATACTATGAAATATTCTTATCTATAGTTCATTCCAGATATCTAAGTCCATATCTATCCATATTTTTTTTTTATCAGCAATAAATTAATAGAATAAAAAGAGACACTTAAGGGGTGTCTCAACCCTTAAACATAATACCCTCATAGTTTAAACAAACAACAATACAAATCATAGTTAGGGGGCACTTAACACAACAGACCATAAACTACAGAGGCTTCCCAAACCAGAAAAAAATTGAACAATTGTACAACACAAACACCAACAGAAAACATACTGCTGCATATATTAAAAGCATCTCCCTCCCGTCCCTTTAACCCATGAAAATCTATCTACCTCTTGTTTAAGACCAAAAAACCACGGTAGTCCCAATCATTATTATCAGCAGACCCCAAGGTGTTCTTACTTCAATACTACAGCACAGTGGTAATGATCTTCAGAAGCAGAATTGGCCATTTGGGTTACATCTGTAGACCCTACCCTCAATGCACAACCTTAAGCATGTGCAGCTTGAGGTTGTTTTGGCCAAAGCAAACACGATCCAGCAACACATATTCCTCCTTCATCCTAAGTCTATTCCTTGGACACCTCATCTTCAAATATGCCCTCCGAACAGCATGCCCAAACCCCAGATGGACTTAGGCTTCAGCTTCCTTGAGTTGTCGCACTACCATCAGATACACTTGATATTCGTGGGGGCTGCACGCAAAGCACATCTTAACAGCACCCGTTAACAGGGTCACCAAACCTGCAAAGCATACAACACATAGCCCCTAACAGAATCACCCAAACCAGCATAGCACATCCTACCAGCACCCATTAAAGCTGCGTGTCCTGACAACAACCGTCCCCTTCATCCCCCAGACGTCAACCGCACCCCTGCTCATCCCCCCCACAGATAGTACCACTGGCATGACCAGCTGCATAAATCAGACTTGAGCTGCACCCGAACTCCAAACTGGTATGAAGTCTGCATACCTTCAACCAAAACCTGCAACTCAAAGATCAGTATACAGGCCCTTACCTTCCATCTAGCAGCTTTGCATGCTCACACCTGGATTTAGAACCTAGTCCAAAAAAGCATGAGTTTGTCCCAAACTTCAGCTTGAGCCACCCTGACAGTTGGGCTATGTGAACAATCTCTTCTACATCAGCTGTCCCCTTCCTACTAGCAGCTTTGCATGCACACATCTGGATTTAGAATCCAATTCGAAAAGGCATAGTTGAAGGATTTTGTCCCAAACTTCAGCTTGAGCCACACTGACAGTTGGGCTATGTGAACAATCTCTTCTACATCAGCTGTCCCCTGCTTGAACACCACCAAATTTCTTTGGTCCCACATACTTCTAACAATAGCAACCCAAACACCCTTCCAAATCTGATTCTGTTTAACACTCAGATGGGGCAGATAGAAACTCTCGAAGTGTATTACAATATCCTTATGCTGCACCAGTGTTATGCCAAACCATCTGAAACAAAGGATCCATACCCTCTGTGCATAGGCACATTCTATAAAGAAGTGTTGTGCTGTTTCTTGCGTTTCCTTGCAGAACACACACACAGGGAAGAGCTTACAGCCAATCCTCTCCGGATCAAATTGTCATAGGTTGGAAGTCTCTCAATCAAGATTCTCCAAGCTGTATACAGCGCTTTAGGGGCAGCTATAGCTTGCCAGAGTGAAGAAAAAGTGTCCTGCACTTCATTATTTGCTAGACTGCACAAAAAAGAGTAAGCGGACTTCACAGAATACTCACCATCTTGTTCTCCATTCCATATCAAAACATCCTTTCTATCTTTGCGCGGGGTCTTTATCATAATAAGGCTAAGCAACTCTTCCTCCATCACACTTTCCCATGCGAACTTGGACCTTCTCCACCTTAGCCTCCAGCTCCACCCATTGTCCTCCCAAACACCCATTTCTCCCAGCACCTTACCTTGGTCCAGCGAAACCGAATACAACCTAGGAAACAGCACTTTGAGCTCGCTGTTCTCCAACCAAACATCTTCCCAGAACCTGACCTTATCCCCTGCTCCAACACTCCAACCTATCGACTTGTGGAACCATCCTGTCCCCTCCCCCTCACCAGTAACCCTAGATAGGTCTTTCCACCACCAGGAGTAGTAATTGTTAGACACTTCATGTCCTGCTCCCTCCCTGTCATACTTAGAAAGAAGTATCTCTTTCCATTTCCCTTCTTCCTCAGTCAGCATCCTCCATTTCCATTTTGCTAATAAAGCATAGTTAAACGTTCTAACATCCTTAACTCCTAAACCCCCTTCCTCCTTTGGCTTGCACACAGTACCCCAGCTCACCCACGAAATACGTTTATTTTCCGCCCCCCATGCCCATACAAACCTCCTCTGAATACTTGCAATCAGACGTTTAACATAAAAAGAAAGCTATAGCGCTAGCCAGCAAGCAAGCATTCTCGATTGAAGCCCCTTACATACTGACACTGGCGCTTTAAATAGGGACAAGTAGAACAGAGGAACAGATGTTAGGACCGATTTAACTAAGCAAACTCTACCTGCTAGTGACAAGCATTTCCCTTTCCAAGCACTAAGTCTAGCTTTAACTTTTTCCACCACTGGCTCCCAGAATTGTGTTCTCCTAGGATTCCCACCTACTTTTAAACCCAAGTACTTGAAAGGAACCTGCATTATTCCACAATTGAGACATCTTGCATAGGTTTCTAGCGAGCTCCTGCCAACCTTGATACCTGCCAACTTAGATTTATGGAAGTTTACCTTGAGTCCAGATGCCAGCTCGAACATCCTAAGAATTGCCTTAATGGTAAACACATTAGAGAAAGAGTCTTCACACATAAAGAGTGTGTCGTCCGCAAATTGCAGCATGCTACACTCTATCTCATTTCTCCCCACTTTCACTCCACTTAAAAGGTTTTCCTTAGACGCTGAACGTACTAGGCCCGCCAAACCTTCCGCCACAACAAGAAACAGGAACGGAGCCATGGGATCCCCTTGCCTCAAACCCCTAGTCGGTCTAAACTCCTCTGTCGGACATCCATTGACCAAAATAGAAATTGTTGCTGATTCTAAGCAGCCTTGCACCCACTTGATCCATCTCTCATGAAACCCCAGCCTATTTAACATATCCAGCAGAAAACTCCACCTGACCGAGTCATATGCCTTTTCGAAATCCACCTTCAAGAACACACCCCTCCTCCTCCTTCTTCGTACGTCTTCAATCACCTCATTAGCCACCAGAACACTCTCTAGCAGCCCCCTTCCTTTCATGAACGCTGATTGGTTTTCGTCAATGACCATAGGTAGAACAATTTTGATCCGATTCGACATGACCTTGGATATAATCTTATACACAGCTCCCACAAGAGAGATAGGTCTGTACTGATCAATTGTAGTTGGATCCTTTACCTTTGGGACTAGAGCAATAAAGGATGCGTTACACCCCTTCGGCAAGATCCCTGTCTCATGAAAACTATGCACTGCTCCCATAACATCTTCCTTTAGGGTCTCCCAATTAGCTTTAATAAAATTGAAATTAAACCCATTTGGGCCTGGGCTCTTAGTCCCCTCGCAATTCCACACTGCCTCCCTGACTTCCTCCTTGGAGAACACCTCAATCATTCTCAGGCTTACCTCTTCAGGAAGATATCTGAATTCCACAGCTCCAAGCCTCACTCCTAAATCAGGGGTGACCTTAAATCTCTCCTCAAACACTCGCTTTACTTCCCTTCGTACTGCCTCCGGTTCCTCACGCCATTGATTATTTAGTTCAACTCCTTTAACTTCATTCTTGATTCTTCTCCATCTGATAGTAGTGTGATAGAATTTAGAATTAGAGTCCCCAAATTTGAACCAGTTGGACCTGGCTTTTTGCCTATAAAGGGATTCCATGTTTTTCTCTACCAATTGTTGCTGGCTTACAAGTTCCAATCTTCTCAACTTTTCTCCCTCCACCAAGTCAGATACACCATCCTTGACATCAATATCCTCAATCTCCTTCAATATCCTGCGCTTTTCAACCTCAAGATTCCCAAACACCCTCCTATTCCACTCTTTAAGATCCAGCTTTAGAAGTTTGAGTTTCTCTTTGACTTTTGTTATATTGTCGCCCTACACCTCATAAGAACCCCATTTACCCCTCACCAGATCCTTAAACCCGGGCTCCAAAAGCCATGCATCGATAGACTTGAAAGGTTTTGGCCCCCAATCTTTACTCCATGATTTCACTACTATTGCACAATGATCCGAAACTTCCCTTGTTTGTATGTATTGCTTGCTCATAGGCCACACTTGTAGCCATTCTTCGGATACCAGAATTCTATCCAGCCTACTTTTTGCAAACCCATCTGCCTTAAACCAAGTGAACTTCTTACCTACTAGAGGCAAATCCTCCATAGAATTGCTTCCAATAAATTCATTAAAGTCCCTGATTTCCTTTTTGTTGCTTGCATTTCGTCTAAAGCCTTTTCTTTCCGTAGCACACCTGACTACATTAAAGTCACCACAACAACACCACACCTTATCCTAATGAAAACTTCTGATAACAGACACATCCTCCCACAGAGCCACCTTCTCAGTCGGATTACAAGCAGCATAGAGGTTAATTATAATACAGGAACAGTTTGACTTAACATGGTCCCCCACAATAGCAATAAAACCTTTCCCTACCATATGAGACACGTAGTGGAAGGCTTCCTTGTGCCACATAGATAATATGCTTCCAGCCCCATTCACACCTTCATTATGCACCCATCCCACCTTATTATCTCCCCACAAAGAGAAACACCTGCTATCTGAAAACTCAGTTAATTTAGTTTCTTGCACACACAGAAACTCCGCACCCTCCTTACCTATGATGTTCCTAAGGTACTTAGCCTTCACACCCCCCCCCATCCCTATGATATTCAAACTGATAACTATCATGGGATACCTCCTCTGTCACCCTCCATAAAATTTCTCAAAACTTGGTTGTCCCTATCCTCCAAGGTTTCCATTTCCTTAATTAACATGCCTGCATCCCCAGAACAGGTTGTCCCCAGACGCTTTCCAACTTCCCAGATCCTAGTTGCTTCCGATTGAGTGGCTTCCCTTCTAAGACGATTGTTGCATTCCACAATTTCAGAATCTGACATAGCGTAAGTTTTGGAACTTAACCTTGTGGAGTAACTATTCCCTTGATGAAGAGACCCCAAGCCCCCCTTCGATCTCCACCGTCGCTGAACAGTGAGGGTCCCCTTCTCCCATAATGCTCTTAAGTGCCGCACTCTCTCTGGTGTGATGCCATCTTCCACCATAGCTCCACCTTCCTTTCCGCGATGACGGCCAACCGCCTCGTTGCCCATTCCGCCCTCTGCTTTCTCCACTTCATCCTCGTTGCAGATCATAGCGACGCCGATTTGATTTTATTCCTGACTACGTTGTGAGGACGCATCTCCTCGAACGACCTCGCCCTTACTGGATTCATCCTTCGTGCTCGCCGCCGCTGACAACCGCCCATCACCGCCCAACTCCTGCGTCTGAGTCAATACGCGATTTGCGTTGTGGCTCTCACAATTCTGATTGCAGTTTCCGCTGGTTTGGGTTTCAATGCTAATGGGCCTGGGCCTAGCATTACTAACTGCCTCCACTACCTCTACTAAGCTCACCATCGACTGATGGAGAGCCGCACACGCATCACTGACACGTCTTTGCGTGTCAGACACAGAAGTCCTCTCCGCTAAGGCTCCCTGCATGCACAGGTCTTTTCTAGTTGTAAATAGCCCACTTTTTTGCTGACAACTTTCGTGCCGTTCTGAACATTCCTTAACCATTGCTTTTAGTGCAGACGTTGTTGACCTACCCTCTCCTCCCCCAGATACCTTTTCCGGCCACCCAAACCTTGCTTCACTACCGTCGTCGTCCTCGCTGAACTTCTCAAAGACCAGCGAGTCAGCCACAAAGGATTCTACTGAGGATGAGCTAATAGAGGACCCTTCATTGTGAACTGCACACTTGCAACATAAGTCTATTCTACCAAATTTTGCTGCCTCCTCAACAACAGTGACATTATATAATCTCCCATTAATACGAAACTCCTTGGATAAATCTGTTTTACATGACTTTAGCATCCTAACCTGACACCGGGCATATTCCAAGCAGTCCCAAGACAGAGTAGCTTCGTCTATCTCCACCACCGTAGCCACTTCCCCCACGACTTTTGATAGGCACTCCTTGCTCCAAGCCATAACATCTGACCCACACTCTTTTATACCTTACAACGTCATGCTCAGTCCAAGGTTTAATTTCTGCGAAAACACTATAGAACCACTCCTTATGCGATTTCACCAGGTCTTCCATTCTTCCTTCCGCCTTTGGTGACAACAGAACTTGGTCATCACCCAAAAACTTCGTATTGAACATGGACATCCCTCCCTTAAGGCACTCCTCTCGCATTGTGTCAAAGTTAAACTCATCCAACATACGGCCAATCATACTCTTCGTCAACCAAGGAAGAGACTGCACCCTGATTGTTATACTTGGGCCGCTCCATTGACCTTGTGCTGGTCTTTTTACTGCGTCCGCATACGACTTACCGTTATTGCTATGCGTAACCATTGCATCCTTCCCACCTTTCTCCCTCCAAACCTCCTTAATCTTCCTCGTTATGTTGCTCTGTGCATCACCTCCTGGTAGTTTCACTTCAGCATAGTAAGATGCATTTCCTTTGTTACCTAGCCCATCTCTTCTATACCTTGGTATATTAACATAGAGCTTCATATTTCCAACGAAGCAACTGTCCAGATCCCTCTCCAAGCTCGCAGCATTTCTTACGCCAAAAAATCTCACAAACCCGAATCTTCTTCCCCATCTATTCCTCCTCCTTGATATGAATACTTCCTTAACCCTAGCCCACTTCTGAAACACTTCCAACATATCGCGTTCCCCATAACTATCTGGGAAGTTGCTGAAGAAGAAGGTTGTGAAAGAGTTAGCATATGATTGATTCCCCCACTCCGCATACCCTCCGGTCCTCCGCTCCGCATACCCCATCATTTGCAAATCATGTAGAAGAATACTTAGTTTGAGAAATGAAAGTGGAGCAAATCTTCGAATGTTACCAAGTAGGCCATGTATTGGTAGATAAACTTAGTGAGAAATCGCAAGATTCACCTTGTGTACCTAGATACAATGCCTTGCATGTGATGTAATTGGTCCTATGATTAGTCTTTGTTAATTCATATCTATCCATATAATACTTTGTCTAATAGGAATAAATACAAAATGAACTAACCAAGAAACTATCATCTTGTTACATCTTTTCTTGGTCGAGTACGTTGAATGATTCTTGGTTGGACAAGGATGTGAGCCAAGACTAAACTCAAATTTGTTTTTCGTGCTCACTATTGTCATCACTAATATGCTCCAAGAATGATAGTTTGTGGAGTCACTCACCGAGGAACTAACAGAGTAGAGGACTTTTCACTACGATGCAAATAAAGGTAGTTTTTTGCCAATTGATTGGGCTGGTCCAATTGTGTTGGTTGTGCAAAAGGAAAAACAATATTAGGGCAAGAAATCAAAGGAAACAAAAACATATCAGACTACACAACAAAGCTTTTGAAATGAAAAGCTTTGATACCATAATAAGATTGTTGCAAAAGAGAAAACTAGAATAAAACCCTTAGCGAGAGAAGGAAGAAGAAGCATGGCAGAAAACCCTAGAAAATGCAAAAAGAGAACGCAATAAAGAGAAAAGCGAAAAAGTGAATATTATTGTATTGAATATCTCAGAAGAGTACAAAAGGAGAATATAAAATGGATAAACAAAAAATGAATGGGCCCTAATGCATAGCTACACTTAATAGGTTGACTTCCTCTCTGGCAGCCACTTTCCTCCTTACCTTACCCACGCTACACACCCACTCCAAGCTATGCCTGGCCAGCTGAGCAAGATGTATTGCCATTTCCTCTTCAGTGGATGCACCAGAAGAAATATGATTCAGGACGAAAAGATAAAGATATTTTTTATGGCGGGCTTTCTCTCGTAAAGCCAAAGATGCCCCAAGACAAGGGGGAAGGGGACATGATCAATAGAACCTGGCTGGATCAGGGCTGGGATAATGACCCCCATTCCTAACAAGTTTCGAAAAGGTTCGCTCATGCTGGAGGGAACATCCCCACTTAGTGATCGGTCTGCTAGTTCGTGCAAATCCGAATAAGTTATCATGGATGAGCCACATGCAAGATGATGCATTGTGGAAGTTGAATGGAGTGGCAACAAAATTGAGAGAATTTTGCACCAAGAATGGGAGGATTTTGTGAGGAATTGGAGTATGTTTGGTGCTAGGAAGTAGAAAGAGGTTTGACCAACTTTCTAGGGTTTACTAAGCCTTGGAGGCTCTTTTGCAAAACTTAATTTATGAGAGAATGAGTCTCAAATTCAGAGTTCTTCATTCAATATTTGCAAATGTGAATACAATAGAGGAGTATCATCTATTTATAGGAGAGGAGGTGAAGATAACATGGTCCTTAAGCTACCATAACCTTAGTTAAGCAAGTGTAACTGATAAGTGCCAAATTTCAGTAATATTTCATATTAAAATACAGACACTTATGACTATTAATTGCTAAAATAAATATAAAATAACCTCTAAATTATGAATTTACACCTTTTTACATATTTTGTTATTTTTGTTTGAATAAGAAAATTGTATTCCCAAATTTGTGTTAATTTTATGTTTCTAGGGGAGAATGAAGATGATTGGGAAAAAGGAGAATAAAATAAGCTAAAAAGGGGAAGTTGGAAGACCCTGAAACGCACAAGCTCACAAAAAGCCCAACTCAGTATCAGAGCATCTCGCTCAAGCCAGCCCATTCTCACTTGAGTGAGAATGCTCCAACAGCATTGGAGAAATTTGACGTTTTACTCGCTCAAGCGAGTAAATCTCGCTTGAGCAAGAATCCACTTAAGCCCAAACAAATTAGGTTAAATAGAGGGTCTGAGGCACAACCCTAGGGGGAAAGATTGAGAGGAAAACACCATTAAGTGACTTGTAACCCAATTGGGAGAATAGGAGGTGGGAGAAACATTAGAGGAGGCAGTCGTTAAGGAGAAATATCCTAAATCTCATTTTCATGCTTTCCTTGCGTGTAATAGTCATCATGGGTGGCTAATTCTACCATTGGGATTGGGAGTAATATGTTCAAACTCTTATGTATTGAGGTGACATCTGAACATAATATTTTGTTCTTGATTGATTATTGGCATTATTGTTTTGCTTATAATTCTTGATCTAGAATCTTAAATTTGACTGTAAAGTATTTTTAGGGTTCTGACCTAATCAATAATACTTAACATATTTGAGTGCTAGGAATAGACTTGAAATGTTAATTGTCATCAACGTCTAATCTTAACGATAAGTTGTTTTTAGAAATATGCGAAGAATCGATATTTAGGAATCATTTTAATAATTTTATATGCGAGAAACCAATATAAATGATTTTTATACGGGCATCAATATCAATCAAAGGGCACAATATTGTCATGCTAATCAAAATACAAAAGAGTGAGAAAGATGAAACTCAATCCCTATTTTTCCTATTGAAGCAACAACTCTTTGCCTGGTTTTCTTGTTAATTATTGTCATCACAACAAATTCCAACAAACTTTTATTATTCAGTTTTATATTTAGCAAATATTTTACTTCATTATTCGACTGTTCCTTGTGGGTTCAATATTCGTTCTTAGGGACATATTATTACTTCTAACAACGTGGTGCACTTACTGTAAAGAGTGACCAAATTTTTTGCGTCGTTGTTGGGGAACAATTTGATTTTTGAGTATAAATTCCAAAATATTATGAATTTTCTAATTGTTTATATTTTGTGAATAGTTCTTAATTTTTGTTTATATTTCTTTATGGTATTTATATTTTTTACTATTTTTATTTTGCTTTATTTATATAATTGTTTTTATTTTGTTTATTTTATTTTATTACAAATTTGTTTTTATTTTATTTTATTTACTTTTAATTTGAAAATTTGTTCTTATTTTTTTAATCTTTATTTTGAAATTATTTGCTTTTATTTGTTTTAATTTATTTTCAGATTTTTTTAAATTTATTTAATTAGAATTTAATTTTCTGTTTATTTTTAAATTTTAGGAAAAAATATATATTCTGTTATTGCTAGTGAATCATTTTGCTAACCTTTGAATTAGCTGTCTTATATGATATTGAGAGGTCAAATTTACAAAAAAACAATTATTATTTGAAGCAGAGATTGAAAGGGCAGTCAAAAGAAATGAGACAAAGACAAAAAGAGACAAGGAGACACTAATATTTTTTCATGAAGGAAGCAACATGGTCGAAGAACAAGTACCACTCCCTAGTATAACTCTTGGAGCTTATGCCATGCATCAAGGGCTAAGGCATTTTTCTAGTATTGCAATACCTTCTACCACGAGGGCCTTGGGGATGAAACCTGTTTTCCTTAGTCTCATCGATAGACAAGGTATTCAGAAGAAGGGGTTGTTAGAATTGAACACTACAAAAGTTTTTTTGGCTCAAAACAAAATTTTGACGCAACAGATTGAGCAACTAATCGCAAAAATGACTAATATGCCCCCAACAATTGCATCTTGTTCATTCATCTCAAAGCTAGAGTCAACCAATCAAGTTTGATTTTTGTGGAGGTGATCATCCTAATGGTCATTGTTCTTATCAGAACAATTCACCTGAAGCTGAGGTAAATTACATGGCAATCTAGGAAGGCAAGGTGGCTTCTCCAACAATTATTCTCAAAGTTGGAGAAATAATCAAAATCAAAATTTTGGGTGGAATCAAGATAGTGGTCCATCGAATAATCAAGGTCCTTCCCAACAACATCAACCCCTATATCCTCCAGTTACTGTGAAAGATTGAAGAAATTTGAAGATACCTTGAAAAAATTCATGAAAGTCACTATAGCCTGTCAAGAGAATAATATGGTAGATCTCAGGAATATGAAAATTCAGATGGGACATATTGCCAAACAAATAGCAAAGAGACAAAGTGGCCAGCTTTCAGCCAACGCCCAAACCAACCCAAGAGAGCATTGCAGTGAAATTGCCTCTGGAAGTGGTAGAATACCAGGAGAAAGGGATGGTAATAATGTAGTGGTTGAAAAAGAAGGAAAAAATGAGATTGAGGGGGAGAGAGATGAGAAAGAGATAGAAAAGAAAAGAAGTGAGGAAAAAAAAATTAAAAATAAGGAGAGATATGTTCTTGAAAAAAGATTTATCATATTCTCATGCTCCTTTAAAAAAAAAGAATTTTTTATTTGATAATTTGCTCCCTAAAAATTATTTTGCAGGAAATCTGAAGCAAAATTCAACATTTGAGAGATTTTAGAAGAATATGAGCTATATTGAAGAGAGAAATAGAGAGTTGGAGGATAGGTGCAATGGACCCAGTAAGTTTTAATATTCCTGTAACTATAGGTTCTTTATCTGTGGACAATGCCTTATTGGATTTGGGGGCAAGCATAAATCTAATTCCTTTGGCAATGCTGAAGAAAATAGGTGATTTGGAGATTAAATCCACCAAGATGACTTTAAAGTTAGCTAATCGAGTAACCAAGTATCGATATGGTGTGCTTGAAGATGTTCTCGTCAAGGTGGATAAATTTACATTTCCTGTGGATTTTATTATGATGGACATAGAAAAAGACAAGGAGGTTACCTTAATTCTTGACAGACTTTTCATGAAGACTAGTAGAATCATAATTTATGTTGATAAGGAAAGATTAAAGTAAGAACTCAAGATGATGAGGTAACTTTTAATCTTTTTTATGATTTAAAAAATTTTAATGCATGGAAGGAATGTTTGCAAAAAGATACATCAAAGGAAGCCTTTCTTGACACTAAAAAGCAATTGGACCTCTCAAGTTTAATTGAGGAAGTTATACATCATCATATTCCAAAGACAGTTGTCCACCTTGAGATAAACAGGCGTCAAGGTAGATGATGTTAAACGAGCGCTTACTGGAAGGAAACTTAGTACAAATTTAAGTTTTATGTTGATTTGTTATCTTTTTTTTTATTTTACCTTTAAAAAAACATGTTTTCTTGTAGGATTTTCGCCTAGGCGAGTCCAACCTCTCCTAGACGAGTTGGATGACAAAAAAATGAGTCTTCTTGCAGTGATTCTCACTCAAGCGATTTTTTGCACACAAAAAATCCTTAAAGGGAAACCCAATCCCTGCATGCCTTCTGATCAATTTGAACCTATGTAGCTTGACCTGTGGACAAGTTCTATTATTCAGGGAGGCAGATCCAGCAAATGAACCTTGTGTAGTTTATAGTGTCTTTTTTTCTCATTCCTCATTAGGGATAACGTCAATGTTGTTGTATACTCTTAAAAGAAAAATATTAAAAAGAATTTTCTGGATGCCATAATAACTCACTTCCTCTTGTGTTTTCTTATTTTTGTAAGATAATGAAATAACGTAGATGGTGGATAAGAAAGTCATATGTAAGTTTGTGTCAAACTTGATACTAATAAATTTGTTTATCTTTTAACTCTTCATTATTCAACCAATTTATCAATTATTTTTGTCAACTGGTATTATATTTCTAAAATAACTAGTGAAATGTGTTGACTTTTAATAAAAAATAAAAAATAATGTATAGGGTATTTTAAAACTAAAATAAATAATATGTATTGTTCTTGTCGATTGACTTCCTCGTCAATTGACCTTGACGACAAGCATTAGCCCCGATCTATTTCTTCTGGAATCTACTCTGCGTCGTGTTGCACTGGAACACAGCTCCGTTGAAATAGAGGGGACCCTACCTGTTGATTACACTCCGACGATCAAGTCAGTAAAGGACTTACTAGAATTTAAGAAGTATTCAATTTTAGTCTTAGAAACAACGTACCTTAACCTGGGGTCTTAAGCCCCTTTTATAGCTTACCTCTTGTAATAGCTTTATATCACGAGAATCTAATCTCAACTGAAAGCACACTCAACAGGAGAAACACATTTTGTTCAAGGGTGCCTTTTCTCAAGGTGCTACAACAGAAAAAATATATTATCTCCAAGGAGTACATAATAACATAATAACCACCAGGGCACCAACTCATGCGCCAACATCAGAGGTACATTTTGTTTACATGGGCACCCTACTCGTGGTGCAACGTTATCTTTCACTGTACATGCAATCTAACCACTACGTGTCCTAGAACACACGAGCTTAGGTTAAAAGAAAACATTTACTTGACCTAGGCCCCACACGTAGTAAGTGTACCCTTAGGTCCATAAATACCCTTTATTAATAGCCTTATATTTACGTATAAAAGGTTACCTCAATTATACCAAAACGAGTTTACTGTCCAAATCGGGCCCAATCACATGGCTCATTATACTGGCCCAACAGCTGAGCTGAACTACCTAAGCCATGTACCGAGATCCGACCACCGAATACGGAGTCCTGAGCGCTCTGTCCAGTACACAAGTCCCCCAGACTCGAGCTAAGCTTTCTTTAGAAAAGAGACTATTCGCGTGCTATGGTGGCTTACGTGTCATTCTCACAATGGGTAGATGTGGCACAACGCACGAAGCGTTTATGATGTGACATCTCACCACACTTAATCCTAGACACACACGTGGCATATTCATCAACGGTGGAAAGGCGTTGTCGCTTGCCATTCCCATATCCGTTTAAGTTAATGTTAAAAAACCTTCTTCATTCACTATTTCATTTCCCTTTCACTTGCAACCCTTTGCGCCTCTCTCAAACTCACTACACCTCCTTCAAAAACCTGGGAAACCTCCCCGCCTTCAACCGCTCGCCGAAACAAGGTACTTCCTTTCACTCAAACCATTACTCTGTGTTTACATCATCATCTGTTCAAAAAATTTGTTATGATCACATCGCCTCAGCTGGGTCTGTTTTGGATTTACTCCTTCCTACTTATGTTGATCGCTATTTTTGCTAGTTATTTCGCCTTGCTTGAATCTAAAATGCATCGTTGTATATGGTTTGCTTTACCTAAATATGTGTTTGTATTTGCTTGTGTTTGTATTTTTTAGATACTTTTGCCATGGATTACCAAGCTCTGTACCCCTGGGCACCCCAGAATCTATTAGAAAAAGTTTCCACATACATCTCTCGCGACCAAATAGTAGCCCTTACAAAAGAGAATTGTCAAAACAAGTATCGTTTTGGCAGAGAAAGCGATATAACCCTTAAGATAATCCCTTGTAGAGAAGATGAGTCTTTCTATTGCAATGGGTCCTCTGACCCTAAGGGTTCCTTTTGCTATTTTTATGCCAATGTATTTTAAAAGATTCTTCTTCGTTTACCCCTGTTCAACTTTGAAAAGAGCTTCTCACCGAGATCAATGTGGCCTCTACCCAGCTACATCCAAATAGCTGGGCATTCGTTTAGGATTTCTGTATTCCTTGCACACAGTTTGACCTTTTGCCATTTGTGGAAGCTTTTTTGTACTTCTTTGAGGCCAAACACTTAGGCTGCCAACTTTGGGTTTCTTTCAACGGGGTGGTTGGAAGGACATTTTTGTCGCTCTTCCAATAAACCTACAAGGGTTTCAAAGGAAAATTCTTAAAGATACGCTGCAACAAGAAGGATCTCACCCTTTTGGATGGTTCCCACTGTACTAGACCCAAAAGCCAAACTTCCAATCTACTCAGCGCCTAGAAGAAATGCCTCAATGTGATCAGGAGGTCTGTCACTTCCTTTCTAGCTTAAATGTGATATTTTATATTGCCACTCTCTTAAGTCAAGAGTTCTCCCCAAGGGGGCTAAAAGCGTGTATTGATACTTTTCATCCTTTACTCTTAATGATGCTAACTTTATTATTGTTGCTAAATCTCTCTTGTCTTCTTTGCAGACAACATGCTAGCCCGGATTAACAAGAAGGATCTGGCAGAAAGGGCCAACAAGATGAGTGCAGCTGCTCAAGCACCCCCATCCCAAGATCTCAAACTCAAAGCTATTGCCACAACAACACCCCCCCCCCCCCCCCTCTCCCACTTAAGACGACGAGGAAACTTATTCTAGGTCAATCTTTAAAAGGAGAAGGAAGACAACAGCTGTCCCTTTCGAGCTCCCCACATCAGATAGGCGGGCTCCCTCTCACCATGCTCCTCCGCCGAGCCAATCCCCACCACATGACATGGTAGTGGTGCGAGAAGACAAGGGTACAAGCTTCTAGGAAGGAGGGCTATGAGACCAAAGCTTGATTGCTCCCTCTTTTCTCGAGAAGGCCCTCCTGCCAAACAAGGCCAAGGAGAAGCTGATGGGCCTCAAGGAGGATCGCTTGGTTAGGGAGACCATGAGGCAACTGGGGCAAGCACTGGCTGTAAGCTGCCTGGTTGCCTCCAAGTTGAAGGAGTGGAGAGGGTCAGTTGAGAAGAAGTCCCATGAGGTTGTTGAGCTCCACCAACAAATAGGAAACTTTCAAGGAGAGCTTCAAAGGGAAACGACGAAGCTTCATGAGGAACTCCAGCAGTTAAGACAATCACTACGAGAAGCCAATGCCCTCCAGACTGAGAAGTCCAAGGAGGCCATAGGCCTATCTGAGGAGAAAGTAAAACTCTTGGCTGAGGTGGAAAGGCTCAAGGAAGAACTAGTGTAGAAGGATGAAAAGTTAGTTAAGGAGAAGGAAGCCTTCATCAATGACGTTGCTAACTCATACCTGGTGGGCTTTGAAGACGTCTTTGCTCAAGCCTCAAGAATTTATCCTGAGATGGACTTCTCTCAATTTGGCCCTAGCAAAACTGTGGTAAACGGGCAACTCACAGAAGAGTAATATTCTTGCATAACTTACCACATTTTGTAGTACTCTGAACAATTCTAACTTATTAACCACTCTTATGTATGTATCATTTCTTCTACCTATCTAGCTTTTTATCTTTGGCAAACTTCGACTAGTGTTATTCATGCTTAGTGAAAACGCAATTAGCACAAACTTAACATCTATGGGTAACATACTAATTCACACTTATGCTAATCCATTTAAGCTATAAAGGACAACAAACTTAAAACTTCCATCAAGCACGAAAAATCACAATGCTTTGGAAATCTAACCTTAGGATGATCCCTACTCTCAGGCTACAAAGAACCTCTTAATTCGTGTGAACACTCTTCAGCTACCTGAACAAAGAACTCATACTTTGGTCTTGCTAAACAGGGACTTCGTTACTCAGAGATTCGTGCCTGATCTCTTCTCCCTGTGTTAAGGATGACTTGTTTACAATCATGACACGTCTGACTCAAGCGTTGGCTTACACATCCAGTTGATTCCTAAACAATCATCTTCGCTTGGAACATCTACCTTGAGTGTTGACTTATTCAC
Source organism: Phaseolus vulgaris (assembly GCF_000499845.2). Taxonomy (NCBI): domain Eukaryota; kingdom Viridiplantae; phylum Streptophyta; class Magnoliopsida; order Fabales; family Fabaceae; genus Phaseolus; species Phaseolus vulgaris. The sequence goes on from NC_023759.2 coordinate 40,143,155, forward strand.
CAAGTAGACAATTATCCCGTCTTATAACATCTAACTTGAGCGTTGGCTTACACTCCAAGTTAATATTACCTTTGTTTAGAGCATCTGACTCGGGTGTCGGCTTACATGCCAAGTCAGCTCTTAAACTATCACCTTCACAGTGCATTACTACCCCACAGGGTTAATCTCAACCTTCATCTGCAGAACGTCCGAGCTCGGGTGGTTTCACCAACGCCAAGGTGGGTCGTATTACCTGGCCATAGATGAAAAATCTTCCTACAGAGTGCCTACTCAGGTATTCTAACCGAGTAAGGTCATCTTATCTGCCTTTAGCCAAACAATCTTAGTTACAGCTAATTGTGATTCAAGGTACCTAGACTCAAAATCTTACTGAGGAAAGATCGTGCTACCTTATGGTGGATACTCAGGGCGCCTGGACTCAGAATCTTACTGAGAAAAGATCGTCTTACTTGACTTAAGCCAAACAATCTTAGTTATGGCAAATAAAACTTCAGGGCGCCTGAACTTAGAATCTTACTAAGACAAGGTCGTCTTACCTCACAGTAGATACTCAGGGCACCTGCTCGGATCAGCTTACCAAGACAGGTCAACTTACCTGACTTAAGTCAAACAGTCTTAGTTATGCCGATTAAACTTCAGAGTGCCCGAGCTCAGAATCTTACTGAGACAAGGTCGTCTTACCTTACACTACATAACCAGTTTCACACATGACGCTTACTCGGATAATCTCACCAATAAGTCGTCTTATCGTGCGTTAACAAACAAATAATTCTAATGCATCCTCTTTCAAGAACAAATTTCCATTGGGTGACCTCGTTAAAAAACCCTCGTAAAGGAAAAAGAGCGTCCCCTTAGTTGCCACATTGTTCATAAAGAAAACATCAGCAAAACATCTTAACTGAAATAAAATAAGGTTCGCCCCATTCCATGTTCGAGGTATAGCTCCCCCTTCGAGGGTTTCAAGTCTGTAGGCTCCATTCCCGAGCACCTCCACCACACGAAATGCGCTGGTCCACTCTGGAGACAACTTATTCTCCAACTAATAGGGTTGAGTCTTTCGCATCACCAAGTCGGCAACCCGGAACTGTCGAGGCTTCCACTTGGTCTTCTGCTTCAACTCAAACCGTCTCTTTAAAGCTTCAGACCTAATACGAGCTTGTTCACGCATCTCATCTAGCATATCCAGATTTACCTTTCTTCCTTCATTAAATTCTTCTATCATGAAGTTCTGGAACCACGGTGAGCTTTCTTGGATATCTATAGGTATCATGGCGTCTGACCCATATACCAAACTGAAGGGCATTTCCTTGGTGGTGGACTGAGGAGTGGTGCGGTAGGCCCACAAGCTCTAGCCCCGGTCTCTCTCTTCTGGAATCTGCTTTGCGTCGTATTGCACTAGAACGCGACTCTGTTGAAACAGGGGGGTCCTACCTATTAATTGCACTCTGACGATCAAGTTAATAAAGGGCTTACTAAAATTTAAGAAGTATTCAATTTCAGTCTTAGAAACAATGTACCTTAATCTGGGGTCTCAAACCCCTTTTATAGCTTTCCTCTTGTAACAACTTTCTATCACAAAAATCTAATCTCAACTGAAAGGACACTCAACAGGAGAAATACATTATGTTCAGGGGTGCCTTCTCTCAAGGTGCTACAACAGAAAAGAATCTTATCTCCAAGGAGTACATAATAACATAATAACCACCAGGGCACCAACTCATGCGCCAACATCAGGGGTACATTCTGTTTACCTGGGCACCCTACTCGTGGTGCAACGTTATCTTTCACTATACATGCAACCTAACCACTACGTGCCACGAGCTTAGGTTAAAAAAAAAACATTTACTTGACCTAGACCTCACACACATTAAGCGTACCCATATGTCCACAAATACCCTTTATTAATAGCCTTATATTTACGTATAAAAGGTTACCTCAATTATACCAAAATGGATTTATTGTCTAAACCGGGCCAAATCACATGGCTCATTATACCAGCCAAACTGATCTGCCTGTGCCATGTACCAAGATCCGACCACCGAGTACGGAACCCTGAACGCTACAATCCTATTAAAATAAATTGAGATCAACTTTTTTTAAAAATGTTAAGGATGGCATATGTATTTGCTTTTGGGGGACGAAAACGCGACATATTTGTAGTTTATATTAATTGAGAATTTTTCAATTATTAACCTATTGTTAATATCTTTTCAAAATATTAGTTTTCTTTCTAGTTTGTAAGAACGTACCTTTTTTTGTTAGGAATAGGTAAAATACTCTTCAACCATTATGTTTAGTGCCGTGGCGACAATATCTTTATAGATAAAGGTAGACCCTATTATTACTTCCAAATATTGGGCAAAAAAAGAAGAAGAAATTTGTAAGATATGAAAATAATATCAACTTTGACGAAGAAGATGGAGTAGTAGAGCTGAGTGAGATACAAGTCATCACTGCCAGGAAGAAAAATATTATAGTGAGATGTAGCCATAATGTACGTGATCTATGGTGTTACAATTAATATGAATGATATGAATAAAACAAATAATTTGATGTTATATATGTAATTAGAAGTTCATGTGAATAGAAAAAGATGTATTAAGAGATATAAAAAGTTGAAGATGTAAGGCTTGTTGAAAGGAATAGAAGATGGTTTGCACAAATTTAGCAAGTGGAATATGATTGAGTGAAGCACGTTAAAGTGTTGTTACTATGTGTTTGTCCTATGATATCTCGATAAAAGTAGCCAATAATAACAATGGCAGACAAGGTGGCGCGTGTGAACATGTGACAAAGTTGGTGGGTTGGTCTTTCTAATTCTCATCAATAGTGGTTCCATCACACAAAAATATCTACCACCAAAATTCATCTGAACACAAATTACACATTTTTATCATTTTTCTATAAAAAAAATTAATAACATTTCAAATATACCTCTTACACACTCTCAAATTCATCTAAAATAATTGTAATGTATGGACAAAGAAATTTCTAGATAGTAACTGAAACTTGTTCTACAATACAATGATTAAATTCAACATTGGTCTTATTGAGTGAACAATTAATATTAAATATAGGATAGATAGATGTTGTTATTATTATGTTAAATTATAAGTAATGAAATAGAATTAAATTATTTTTTTCATAATTATGTATGTAAAAAGTTACGGAGTACTATAATGGATAATTAAAAATATCATAAAATAATATCATTTGTCCATAAATACTTGACGTCTTTTTATATTATACTATATTCTTTTCTATTCTGTCATCTCATTATTAGTAAAATACAGAAAAATTATTAAAGGGAGTTGTTTCAAAAAGAGTATGGAAGACGACCAAATCAGTCCACTCTCTTATCATATGATAATTCAGTGAGTAGTTTTTTTTTTTATCAAAGATTTAAAAATTGACTCTAACACTTTAATAATATTTGTGGGCATCATCAGTGGCATTCAATATTTTTCTTAAAATTATTTGAAAATTATTCTCTAAAAGATAACCTAAATAAAAACTTACCTTAAAGTATAATTTAAAAAATCACTGAGTATAAATAAATTTATTTTTCTGGAAAATATATTTAAATAAGTTGTATTACAAAATTAAAATTAAAATAAATTTAATTTTTAAAATAAATTTAATTCCATAAATCTAAATAAAAACATAATTCTATAAAATTACATTATAAATAATTATTTAAATTCAATCAGTATTTAAATAAAATAATAATAACAATAAATCCAAAATGGGAAAAAGGTCCAACATAATCAATTATTTGTTTGATATAATTCATTATGTTGACTTTTTTATAACTTTTTATAGTTGAAAACATCCACCTAAATTAGGAAAGTAGTTTTTAATAACTTTTTGTTTTTATTTTAATAATTATAATAACAATAGGTAATTACAAATAAAAAATATTAATAATAAATAAAACAATTTTTTCCAACTAAACAACTTCTTTTCCACTCATTTATTACTCTTTCTTTCCTTTTTCTTTTTTTCTTTTTTTCTTTTTTTCTTTTTTTCTTCCTCTCTCTATATTTTTTTTATGAAATATTATTTAAAAAATTAGCCTTATCTTCCACCCCACTAAAATCAATTATGAAATGTCAAGATGTGATAATATAACAGAAGATGAGTGAATAAGGTGAAGGAATATGCTGACGCATCACCCATTTATTATTGCCTTGTGACAGGAATGTGTCTATGTAATAATTCAACCAAATGCACCAACCAGAACAAACTTCCAAACCTAATTTTAAAATAGATAAAAGAAAATAGTGTAAAATTGAAGTTCATTTGTGACATATATTTTTCTTATGCATATAAAAAAAGAGAAAGACTCTACCCAAAAAGTCTTTATTTTTATTAGTTATATATTATTCGGATTTGATTTTCATTTTGTATGAAAATGTAAATTCTACTGTAAATTTTTTATAATATTTAGGTGTAAATCAAGTTAAATTAAACTTAAAAATATTAGAATCATTTAAAAATTATTTTAATAAGTTTTATTGAGTTTATCATATTATTACCAATCTTCATATTAACTAAAAATAATTTTTTTATAATATATAAATAAATAAAACTTTTACTTTATAAGTTTTACTTTATAAATATTTTTACAAGGTTAATTTTAAAGTTAATTTCTTAATATATAATATATTGGTGAATATATTTACTATTTTATGTCGAATTTTTGTTAATTTAATGATTTTTTTTTCATTTTCCTATACAGGTATTTCCTAAACCTCTTTGGAGTCTAAATAAAAAAAATGTTCCTGCTAGAGAGATGGGACCTAGAGAACTATTGAAGTCTTCTTCTCCTTCCTTCGGTCGGGCAGGCGACTGGATGATGAACTGGGATTCTTCTCCTCCTCCTGCTTATCCTTCGGCACTCGGCACTCGGCACTTGGTCGTCGAGTGAACACCGGATGGTGGGGGTACCTGCGAAGACACCCCGACGCTCAAGTCAGTAAAGCGGGTGGTCAGCTCTCAGGTAGGTGAACAGTAATAAATGACATACCTTACTCCTTGGAATGCATGCTATTTATATTATTCTAGTGGGCCTACCTTGTTGGGCCCGTTTATCGAGGTGGATATCGCTTAGGGTTGCATTACCTAATTCTTGACGATGGATTAGCTTCACTGATCTTGGTTTGAGCGTTAATTGTAATGGGGTTCGGCCATCGGCCAAATTCTCATGGTGAGGGTCGGCCATCGGCCAAATACCTGTGGTCTTCGGCCGTCTCAGTTAAGTCTTCAAAGGTCTCGGTCTCTCGGCCAAGCCTCCAAAGGTCTCGGCCTCTCGGTCTCTCGGCCTCTCGGTCTCTCGGCCAAGTCTCCAAAGGTCTCGGCCTCTCGGTCTCTCGACCAAGTCTCCAAAAGGTCTCGGCCTCTCGGTCTCTCGGCCAGGTTGACTGGGCATTGGGCAGCCAGGTGGGTCCCATCCTCGCCCAGTACCTGTACAAAAAAAAATCGATAATCTTCCCTAGTATGAAGAAATAAGAAAAAATTCTTGGTTGAGCAAAAAAGACATCAATTACCTACTACTGTCATCAAATATTTTAACATCTTATTTATTTTAAAAATTTGTTTATAACATTAAAAATATTTCACAGTGATTAATTTTAATAACTTTTTTACTATAAATATATAAAAAAAATATAAAATTTTGGAAAATATCATAAATTTGGCTTAAAAAACATATACAAAAAATATATCTAACCCTAAAATATATGTGGATGAGTGTTTCTCTTGACCTAAAGTTTTTGTAGCCAATAAAATGAATAAGAATTATTTATTATGGTTAAATTCCAGCCATTAAATTTGAACATTAACATAAAAAATGATTTAATTGGTGAGAAAGGTTAAAGAAGACAGCAGGGCAGTGGCCACCAACCTCATAAATCTCCGATCAAACTCTTTGATGCTGAGTTGCTCACCTCACCTCCCTCATCTTGTCCTCTTCCTCTTTTCCTTTCTATCCTCACAACAGAATAAATAAATTAAGAGAAATTGCAGCCACAGGACTATCAAATATTCCATATATCAACAACAATCATTCTACATAAAAGATTACCATATATAATAAATCATTAACTTAAAAGTCTTTGGATCATCGAATATATTTTTAATTTTAACAATATTTAAAAATACTAAATATTTTATATTTATTAAATATCCTATTTTTAATCTAACTTAATTTAAGGTAATTTTATTTTTCTCAAACTATATTTTTTTTTTTAATTTTTTAATATTATTTATATATAAAATAGAAATTTTTACAACATTTTTATTCACTTATGTAATTTTACACAATTTTTAAATTATTATTATATAATTTTTTAATTTTAAAATATTAATTATTTAAAAATAATTCAACTGAAGTTGTAATAAAATTAACAATTAAGTTGCCAATAAAATTGATACTTCAATTTAGATAAAATACACTTAAGTTGTCGACATAGTGTCTAATTCACTACAAGAAATTTTTTAGATAGAAACCAATTTTAGATAAAAAATAATTAGTTATTATAGTAAATAAGTTAGAAACTATTTAGAGACAAAAAAATTTGATTTTTAAATTATATTTTTTAATAAATAGTTTTTAAATTGGTATCTAATTAGCTACCAAAGTTTTAACAACTAATTATTTAGATTCTAAATTTGGTAGAAAAACTTTTGTAGTTAATTAGATAATAATTTAAAAACTATTTATAAATAATAGAAATTAAATTAGAGTGAAGTGAAAATGAAAGGAAAGATTGTTAGTAGTTTATGTTTGGTTTGTGACGCTAAGAAAAGGAAATAGAAAGATGTTTTTGGAAGCGTGACCTTCTCCACCGATATCGGCACCTTCTTGTGAGAGTGGATAGTGGAGAGAAGAAAACTTAGAAAGCGTTGAGACATTCTCATAACGAAGTTGGATTATTTCAACGCTAACATCACTAAAAGAAATCCGAATCCACCGCCATAGTAGCCGCAAATCCAGACCATGTTCAAATTCTTGCCTTTGGGTAGTTTTCACCTGCTACTCATAAAACCACACTCTTTTTTGTCTTCTTGTCTCCTCACATTTGTCTTTTCAAAATTTTGAAAAATATAATGCTTTAATGTCACTAAAATCAATTGGCTGAAATTTAATTAAGAGCGTTAATCATTGAAGTTACCCTTAAGAAATTTATTTCAAATTCACAAAGGGTTTATAGGAAAATATAGGAAAATTATCTTTTAAAAACAAACTTTTTCATATGCTTTTTATCATTTCATTTTAATAATAAAATTATATATATATATAAAGTTAATTAATGAAAATATTATCTAAATGGACTTGATGTAGTTGTACTGTTAAATGATCTTTAAACTTATCATATCTTAAAAATATACTTTCTTTAATGTGCAATAATATATGTAATAAAGAAAGTAACAAAGAAAGATATAAATTTTTATTCACTCATGTTTTAACTTTTCATCTCCTTTATCTATTTTATAAAAAAAGAATCTGTTTTTATATTATATAATTAATAAGATTATTTTATTGCAGAACAAAATTATACATTAAGATATCTGATAGGATAATTTTAAATATACCGACATCACATAAAATTAAAGATCTTGAATTAAAATAAATATTTTTCATGTCTTATAAATATATATATATATATATATGTATGTATATGTGTGTGTTCTCGCCGGTTGACTCGAACGACAGCTTTTGGCTCTCCTATCTTCGTTTGAGAATCGAACTTTCGTGGTTGAAGAATCTTTCACCTGCAAAGACAAAGGGCGCCTTGACGGCCGTTTGCACTTCAACGCTCAAGTCAGTATAAAGTCAAAGAAACACTAAGTGTATAAAGTAGTTTCAGTCTTAGAAACTGTGTACCTTGTTAGGGCTCTTAGCACCCTTTATATAGGTTGAAACTAGGGTTTACCTTTATTCCTTTACCTATGTCTAGGGTTCCTTGGAGAATGTCCTTGCGCCGCTATTACGTAATCTTAGTGTAATCTGGCACATGGAACTTCCCTTAACTGAAGTGCAACGACTAACAGAATGGCCGCCTGGGTACCAACTTGTGCACCAAGTCTCTAGGGCCATCTATTATGCGGATGCCCTAAGTATTCACGTGCCATGCATGCGGTTTCCTTCAGAAACCCTAACCTTAATGGGACTTAGTGCTTCCAGGAGCTATTTACTCGTGTCGCGCCTAAATGCACTATACACACCATTTGCATGGATCCCCCGTGACTTAGGTTTTCCTCATATCTAATGTTTTCAACTGATAACTGTGTAATTCTGGGACCCACCTTACGTGGCCCAATATAACTGTTAAAACCGTCGACGTTCGATCTCTCCCTCTTTTGGCGAGGTCTGACGTCGATCTCCAACGTCGAGGTCCATGGTACTGATGTCCGAAGACTGACCAACACCCTGATATGCGTATCTGGAGCCCACCTTGCGTGGCCCATTTTTGCTATCAGGCACCGGTGTGCAATGTCTGAGGTCAGTCTCTAGAGTCGATGACTGAGGACTGGTCGGTACACAAGCCCCCCAGTCTCGAGCTGTAACTTGTTTCAGCGAATAGACTAAGTAATCGCCCTAGGCGACCCACGTGGCACTGGGTGACGAGATGTGAACAGTACATCGAAGTGACGTCTCACCACACTTTTTAAATTAGTGTACACGTGGCAAGATCAACAGTTGGGACTTGTTGGCGCTTGAACTTCTTCGTGCACTGTTTAAACCTTTACGCTCTCTTCCCTGTTTCATTACTTTCACTTAAGCGAATCATTTCCAAGCATTTCTCTCGTTCGAAACGCTCTCTCTTCCTTTTCGAAAACTTATACCTTCAAACCCTACTCGATCAAAGGTATGATTTTTACTCATTGTTTGCTCTTGCTTTATGATCCCGCTGCCCATAACATGCTTATAACTATTTTGGGACTGTTTATGTTTTCTGCCCTTTAGGTTTTCCACACTTTACGTTTTCTCTGTTCTTTGCTTTGGAGTCTCTATTTTTCTGAGTTTTCTCGATTCACACCATCGTCTCCTTCTAAACCCACGTTTTCTTCCTTTTAGCTTTCTTCGAGATGGCCAGAACCAAAAGAACACTAAACCCTCATCCTCCTGTTGACTACCAAGCCTTCTATCGATGGGCTCCTGAGGCCCTTCTGGCTGAGACCTCCCAATTGAACTCCCACGAGGACATAGACACGTACAAACGAGGTGAATCCCAGGACAAATTTCATGTCTTTAGGAAGGAACTTGACGTATACCTGAAGGTCCTACCTTGCAGGAAATGAGTTCCCATATGCGCTAATGATCGGGCGGATCCTGACGAGCCTTTCTTCTTTATGTACACTACCATTTTCAAGCGGCTCAGGCTTCGCCTACCCTTCTCGAGGTTCGAACGGGCTTTCCTTACAGAGATCAACGTGGCCCCCACCCAGCTGCACCCTAACAACTGGGCCTTTGTGCGGGCCTTTGCAATTCTCTGCTATCACCATGGCCACCCACCCTCCGTAGACGTCTTCCTCTATTTCTTCAAAGCAAAGAAGTCGGTGTGTCAGGGAGAGTCCTCCTGACTCTTTTCCAACAATCTTATAAGGGTTTCAAGAAAAAGTTCTTAAAGATATGTTGCAGCATCCACGACCCTATCCTACTGGATGGCTTTCCACTTTACTGGGTAGAGAAACTGGGAGTCAAGAAACCCAGAAGTCTTAAGGACTTAACTCCTTCTGATCGTGAGACATGCCAGCTCTCTCGAGCTTGGGCGTGGTGTTTGACACAGTTGAGCTAATCAAGCTCGAGTTCTGCGCCACGGCTCTTAAGAGATATATTGGTACTTTTACCATCTCCGTTTCATCCTTGTCTTTACCTTTACTTGTTCATTGTTGTTAATTGCATGTTGTGTGGAGTCAGCTTCTTATGCCTTGTTGTTTTTATGCAGACATAACTCTTAACTTGGAGAAGAAGAAAAATTTGGCCGAGTTGCTTGCCAGGCACAAGGCTGCTGCTGCTGGCATAGGTACTTCGACCCCTCCTCCTCCTATCACCTCTGCTCCCAACTCATCCGAACCAGCCTCTGGTGTCAATAAGCTAAAAGAGGTGGTGGTGGCCACTGGTACAGAAGACGAGGACACCTCTTCGGGCTTTGTCTTCAAGAGGAAAAAGGTGGGCGATGTTGAGGCGTCATCGCATTCGGCATCCGATGGCCACGCGCCATCCTTTGGAGACAACCCTTCGAGTCCCTCCTCCCCTCTTGACCTTATCGTGCAGGAAGGCGGGGGGGAGAGCGCCCCTGAAGATCACCAGGCACCTCCCATTGTCGAGCTTCCTGCCATCCTCCAACAAGCCCTTAGACGTTTTTAAGATAGAGAAGTGGTGGAGAGCTTGGTTGGGAGCCTCCTCCAAGACCGCGTGGCTCAAAGCCTCGGGGATTTCTTCATCGCATTTAGTCTTGCTCTGAGTAAGGCGCAAGACGTACAAGACTCGCAGGTTGAGACAACAAAGCTGAGGGAAGATCTAGCTCTCCAAGTCAAGGCCTTCTCCAAACGCGAAACGACCATTTATCAGGAGCTGGAGAGCCTTCGCCAATCTGAGAAGGAGGTCAAGAGGCTTATTTTTTAGAAGTCTCAAGAGGCCCTTCAACTTGAGGCGAAAATCTTAACTCTCCGTAATGAGGTGGTCGACCTGAAGGAGAAGGTCGAGGAGGCACAGGTTAAGATGGTCAAGCTGGAGGAGAGGGCCACCCGACGCGAGGTTCAACTGGGCCAAGTGGAGGGGAAGCTGGCGGAGAAGGTCGAACTCTTCAAGAAGACAGAAGAAGAGCTTACTAACGATGTCGCTGATGCTTATGGCGAGAGGTTTCAAGATGCCATGGCTCAGCTTGCCTGCGTGCATCTTGAGGTGGATCTTTCCCCTTTTGCAGAGTCGAAGTGGGTCGTCGATGGGCAACTCGTGCCCAGAGAGTAACTTCTTTCTGTAATTTAACTTCTTGATAAACATTTTGTACCTTGTGTGTGTGTGTCTATATATATATATATATATTTATTTATTTATTTATTTATGAGCGTATGCTCTTTCTTTAATCTCTTTGTCTTTAGCTGCTTTTACTTGCATTAACTTCGACTAACAACATCTTCGATTTAGATTCACTCCATCTTCTTTAACTTCTCTCGATCTTTATTGTCTTTAAGGCACTGGTGACATGTGCGTAAATCCTTAACCGACCTAATCTTTGTTGTATGAGGATGAGGAAAACTCTTACTTCTATTTTTGATTCTCGTCTTGCAAGATAAGGGAAAGGTCTCCCTGCTGATTTCGTCTCCGTCCTCTTTAGGTCGTCGAGCCTGCCTTGTTAGTAACACTGGTGAACCACACCGTTCTCGACCTTGCTTCGTGAGGGCAAGAGTGAATTTGACTGTTGAACCATACTGTTCGACCTTGGCGTTCCCACGCAACGGGGACGCTCACTGAAGAACCATACTATTCCCAATCTTATTGTTTCTAACCCAAGTGAGCGGTTCGCAATTGACCTTGTCCTCACCCATGGGGCAAGGGAGGATTTAACTGTCGAACCATACTGTTCGACCTTGGTGTTCCCACGCAAGAGGGAGGCTCACTGAGGAACCATACTAATTCCAATCTTGGTGTTTCTAACCCAAGGGAACGGTTCGTAACCGACCTTGTCCTCGCCCATGGGGCAAGGGAGGATGTAACTGTCGAACCATGCTGTTTGACCTTGGCGTTCCCACGCAAGAGGGAGGCTCACTGAGGAACCATACTATTCCCAACCTTGGTGTTTTTAACCCAAGTGAATGGTTCTTAACTGACCTCATCCTTGTTGTATGAAGTCAAGGGACAGGTCTTGATAACTAACCACAACCTTGTTGTATGAAGTCAAGGGACAGGTTTTTAACGGTTGAACCATACTATTCTTAGCCTTGGTGAACTCACACAAGAGGGAGGCTCACTGAGGAACCATACTATTCCCGATCTTGGTGTATCAATCTCAGAGAGAGGTTCGTTAACTGCACTGTACAACATACTTCTTAATTGAATAACTGAAATTTTATTGGGTGACCTTGTTAAAAAACCCTTATAAGGGAAAAAGAGTGTCCCCTAAAGTTGTGTACAATGCAAACAACTTAACTGAAATAAAACTTAAGATTGGTCGCGTTCCAAGTACGAGGGATCGCCCCACCTTCTAATGTCTTGAGCCTGTATGCTCCACTCCCAAGGGCCTCTGTCACTCTAAAAGAACCAGTCCACTTGGGGGACAACTTGTTCTCTAGCTGGTACAAGAGGGCCTTTCGCATCACCAGGTCGGCAACCTGAAACTGTCGAGGTCTTATCTTGGAGTTGTATTTGTACTCCACCCTTCTCTTCAAGGCCTCAGCCTTGATCCTTGCTTCCTCCCTTACTTTTTCCATCAGATCCAGGTTCACCTTCCTCTCTTCATTCGACTTTTCGACCACAAAGATCTGGAAACGTGGCGAGTTCTCCTAGATTTCTACTGGAATCATTGCGTCTGAACTGTACACCAAGCTAAAGGTGTTTCTCTGGTTGTGGACTGGGGAGTAGTGTGGTAACCCCCCACAATTCTAGGAACTTCTTCTGCCCAGGTCCCTTTGTCTTTATCTAGCCTTTTCTTCAGACCTCTGAGTAGAACTCGGTTTGCAGACTCGACCTGCCCGTTTTTCTGGGGGTGTTCGACCGATGTGAACACCTGTTTTACTCCCAGCTCCGTACATAGTTTGCCCAATTGTTGGCTCGCAAACTAGGTACCATTATTAGACATCAATCGTGTTGGGATTCCAAAACGACAAACTATGTTCTTCCACACAAAGTATTGGATCTTGTGGGTTGAGATCTGCGCTACTGGCTCAGCCTCTATCCACTTTGTGAAGTATTCTATGGCAACCACGAGGTACTTCATCAGTCGCACTGCTAAAGGGAAAGGCCCCAAAATGTTGATCCCCAAGTATGAAATGGCCATGGGTTATAGATCGACCTCAGCTCCTCTGGAGGTGCCTTGTGCCAGTCAGCTCCTCTGGAGATGCCTTGTGCCAGTCAGCTCCTCTAAAGGTGCCTTGTGTCAGTCAGCGGGTTGCTGGCACTACTTGCACTGTTATGCACACCCCGTACAATCTTCCCTCATGGTTGACCAGTAATATCTTGCACGAATGACCTTTGATGAGAGAGATCGGTCGTTGATGTGGCTACCGCATATCCCTTCATGCAGCTCTGCAATAATACGTGTGCATTGCTCACCACTTACACACACCAGGATGGGGTGGGTGAACTCATGCCTAAATAACTTTCCATCGATCAAGGTGTACTTGCTCAAATTTTTCTTGATTTTTCTGGCCTCTGTGAGCTCTAGCGGGATTATTTCATCAGCCAAATAGCGTTGGTAGGGTGTCATCCAAGTTTCTCCTGTTTTGACTTGGTAAACATGCGACGACCTTTCTCGAGCAACTGGGTACACGTTTATTTTGGGTGTTTTTAACGTTTTCTGCTTTAACGACCGGTGACTCCTCCTCGCCTCCTCCAATGTGCTAATCTGCTGGACTTTTGTCATATTGTTTGTGGTAGTTCGAGGTGTCCTCAGGGTCTCCTGAATAACTATTTTTTGTGTGCTCCCTTGCTCGAACTGGAGAGCTTTGCAAGCAAATCTGCTCGGACATTTTGTTCTTTGGGTACGTGGACTAACTCGAACACCTCAAACATCTCTCTCAGATAAGCACTCCAACGATCAGGGCCTCATACTTTGCCTGGTTGTTACTGGCCTTGAAGGCGAACCGCAGGGCCTGCTCAATTAGCAACCCATCTGGCCATTCCAAGATCACTTCAGCCCCACTATCTTATTGGTTGAAGGAACCATCTATAGAGAGTACCCATTTGAAACCTGCTTCTTCTTGGTGGATGACTTTCGAGGAGAGCTCTACCACGAAGTCAGCATAAACCTAGCCTTTAATGGGGCCTCTAGGCTCATACTGCACACCGAACTCTGATAGTTCTATCGTCCATCGCACCATCATGTCTGCCAATCTAGCTTCTGTAAGACCTTGCGAATTGGAAGGTCTATCATTACTATTATGGTAAAGCTCTGGAAGTAGTGGCGAAGTCTTTGCGCTGAGAACACTACTGCTAGAGCCGCTTTCTCTATGGCATGGTATCTCACCTCTGGTCCTTGCAACACTTTGCTAATAAAGTAGATTGGCTTCTGCACCTGGTCCTGCTCTTGCTGCAGAACCGAACTGATCGCCTTTTCTGTAATCACGAAGTATAGACGAAGTGGAGTACCTAGTTGTGGCTTGCACAACACTGGTGGGCTAGCCAGATACTCCTTTTGTTTTAGTAACGCCTTTTCGCACTCTCTGGTCCATACGAACCTGTTGTTTCTCTTCAGGCACTGGAAATAAAGATGCCTCTTATCTTCTCCTGCCGATACGAATCTGGACAGAGCGGCCATGCGCCCTGTCAACTGCTACACCTCCTTAACTGAGATCGGGCTCCTCATGGCTATTATCGTAGCACACTTCTCAGGATTCGCCTCTATCCCACGTTTAGTGAGTAGGAACCCCAAGAACTTGCCTACTTCTACCCCGAACACACACTTCTTTAGGTTCAGCTTCAACCTGTACTTGGCTATTGTGGTGAATAGCTCTTCAAGGTCTACTATATGTTGCTCCTTTTGCTGGGAGGTGACTACCATGTCATCCACATAGGCTTGGACATTCCGTCTTAGCATGGGCGCTAACACTCTGTCCATCAGCCTTTGGTACATCGCCCATGCATTTTTAAGCCCAAAGGGCATCACCTTATAACAATAACAAGACAACTCTGTCATGAACGCTTTCTTGCATTCGTCTCTCGGGTGCATCATGATCTGGTTGTAACCAGAAAAGGCATTCAGGAAACTGAGTAATCTACAACCAAACGCATTGTCCACCAAAGCGTCAATACTGGGCAACGGGTAGGAGTCCTTTGGACATGCCTTATTGAGGTCTGTGAAGTCGACACACATCCTCCATTTCCCATTGGCCTTCTTCACTAGCACCACGTTTGCCAACCATTCAGGGTACTGAATTTCCCTGATGTGACCAGCCCTCAGCAGTTTCTCTATCTCCTTGCGAACGACCTGACGCCTCTCTTCGTTGAACATTCGTCTCCTCTGGCGAAAAGGTTGGACCTGGGGGTCCATGGTGAGACAATGACACAGGAATTCAGGATCTATGTCAGGCATGTCAGAGGCGGACCATGCAAAAGCATCAAGGTGTCATGCTATCAAGGTTATCAAACTCGCGGGTGAACCCTTAAACCCGTTCGAGTTTACGAGTTGACTAGTGCCTGACGAGTGAACCCGTGAGTAAACTCGTTTTTTGGCAAACTCGGTGTAGACTCGGACAGACTCGTTGAACTCGGTGTAAACTCGCGAGTTCAAGGCCGAGTCAACGAGTTATGAAAAAATCCCAAAACGATTTAAATGTTCGTCGTCATGCTTCACTGTCACTGTTCCTCGCCTCGTCGCCTTGTTGTTGTCGTGCCTCACCGTGTCGCATCTCGCTGTCGTCGTGCCTCGCCGCGCCACGTTGTCGCCGCACTGTCACGTCTTCTTCATTTAGGGTTGAGAGTGAGGTGGGTTTGTGGGTTAATTGGGGGAAGGTTAGATTTAGGGTTGAGAGTGATTTTTTAGTTGGGTTGGGTCAGTAATTTTGAACCTGATTGGGCTGGGTTGGGTTGAAGTTTTTAACTTAATTGAGTTAGGTTATTTTTAGGTTGGGTTTGGGAATTTTTAACTTTATTTTATTGAGTTTAGGGTTGGGAATTATTTCTAGATTGAGTTGGGTTTGGGGATTTTTATGCTGATTGGATTTAGGTTTGAGAGTTATTTTTAAGCTAATTTGGGGATTTTTTTTATTCAAAGTGGCTGAAATAAAATTGGAATTAAGATTAAATTATTTTTTATTGATTTGATGTTTCAGCATAATAAAAAAATTGTAAAATAATATGAAATTGATATATAAATATTTTTTTATTAAATTTTTTATCTGAAGTAGACTCTTACGAGTCTACGAGTCGGGTTTACGAGTCGAGTTTATAGACCTCCCACGAGTCTGAGTAAACTCTCGAGTCTGATAACCTTGCATGCTATAGCTTAGGCAATCTGATTTTATATCTCTTGGCCTAAGGATTTTCCAAGCTTAAACATCTTCCCACTGATCTCCCTCTCCAACACATCTTTTGCAGGTTCGGGCCTTCTCTCCCGAGCGATCTCTGCACGGGTGACCCCTTCTTTCCTTGGAGGCTGAGTGGTAACATCGAACACTCCTCTCTTCGTGTTGAGGCTATTCTCGTAACTTCTTAGTCTCTTTTTATCATAATTGATGGTGATCACCATACCCTCAAGGGAAGGCAGTTTCATCTTCATGTGCCTCGTAAAGACCACCGCTCTAATCCTGTAAAGCAGGTCTGCCTAAAAGTATATTATTAGCTGATGAAGCGTTAACGACGAGGTACCTGATGTTTACAGTACGCGAGGTTGTGCCATCCGTGAAGGTCGTTCTCAGCTCTATGTGTCCACGCACCTCTACCTGGTCTCCAGCAAAATTGTACAAGCAACCGGTATAGGGCCTCAACTGGTCTAGAGACAACTGTGACTTGTTTAAGGTCGACCAGAACATCACATCGGTCAAACTTCCCTAGTCCACGAGGACGTGATGCACCCTCTTCCCTGTTGTTACTACCGAAATCACCACCAGATCGTTGATGTGTGGGACAACGTCCTAACGGTCGGCCTTGGTGAAGACGAGGTCGACATCGAGAGTATTATCTGTCTCTTGCACCTCTACTGCAATCACCCCTAGCGCGTACTTCTTCCGTTGGGAGGCGGTGCATCCTCCTCCTGAGAATCCTTCAGAGATGGTGTTGATTTCACCATGGATGGACACCTCGTGTCCCTGATCTACTCCTACGGCCACCAACGTCTGATCTTTTTGCGGCTCCTAAAGGTAGTCCTTCAAGAAGCCGCATTTTACTAGCTCATCCAATTGGTGCGCCAGGGCCAAGTAGTTGTGTATGGGGTGGCCATATGCTTGGTGAAATTCACACCAAGCGTTCTTGTTGGGCCTCATCTTTTTGTTTGTCTTGGGGGGCATCTTCAATCTTGCCGCTATGTTAAGGATAACGTTCAGCTCCTTGAGTTCTACACGAAAAACTATGCTTTGGGGGTGGGTCTTTCTGCGTGCACGCTCTAGTCTGGGGCTTCTCGTAGGATGTGGTTTCTTTCTCGCGCCCTTCTTCTCTGTGGTCGCCTCGTGCATCCTCATGGGCTGAGGTCGACCTACTGCTCGAGGTCGGACAGGACCGACGAGGCCACGTTTCTTTGTGACTCGATCGTTCGCAGCGATGTGCGCCAAAGCCCGACGCCTGATCTCATTGAACGTCTTTGGGTAGAACCTTAGCAGTAATTCACTGAAGGGTCCTGACAGCATTCCCTTGATGAAAGCGTGCACCGTCATGGCCTCATCTGTGGGTTTCAACCGCACTACTTAGACTCGAAACCTGTTCAAGAACTCCTTTAAGGACTCTCCCTGATACTGTTTAATGTCAAAGACATCATAAGAGATTCGAGTGGGGGTCCGTTAACGAGGTATTGTTCTCTGAACAGCGTCGCGAACTGGTTGAAGATAGTGATGTGTCCGTCAGGGAGGTTGACGAACCATTCCAACGTCGCGCTTGCCAACGTGCTAATCAACAGCTTGGAGTACACAACGTTAGATCCCCCTCTGAGCATCATCTGGGTGTGGAATGCCGTGAGGTGAGCCTCTGAATCCTCTACACCTATGAAGGTGACTTTCGGGCCTAAAGATGTGGTTGGCAACGCGATATCCATAATCGCCTGAGAGAACGACATGGGACATGCCCTGAGTGGTATGGGTGGGACACGCTCATCCACCGCGCGCTCCCCTGCTTGTTGCAAATCTCTGCGCAGTTCGTCATTGGTTTTGTGCAGTTCTTCGTTGTTCGCTTGTGATGCGGCTATTTCAACCCTAGATGACGCCACCGCCTCTTGGAGGGCGCGCATGGTCTCCATGAGTTGTTGCATGGTGACATTGTCCCCTCTAGGGGGCACGACACCTGAAGCCGCAGTAGATCCTTGCCTCGTACTCCTCATATCGTTGGTAAAACTCTCAACACGATTGCGAGTGAGACCTTGTTTTATCGGGCCCTACGGTGGACGCCAAATGTTCTCGCCAGTTGACTCGAACGGTAGCCTTTAGCCCTCCTATCTCCGCCTGAGAATCGAACTTCCGTGGTTGAAGAATCTCTCACCTGCAAAGACAAAAGGCGCCTTGACGGCCGTTTGCACTCCGACGCTTAAGTCAGTATAAGGGCAAAGAAACACTAAGTGTATAAAGTAATTTCAGTCTTAGAAACTGTTTACCTTGTTAGGGCTCTTAGCACCCTTTATATAGGTTGAAACTAGGGTTTACCTTTGTTCCTTTACCCATGTCTAGGGTTCCTTGGAGAATGTCTCTGCGCAGCTATAACGTAATCTTAGCGTAATCTGGCATATGGAACTTCCCTTAACTGGAGTGCAACGACTAACAGAATGGTCGCCTAGGTACCAACTTGTGCACCAAGTCTCTGGGGTCATATGTTTTGCGGATGCCCAAACTATTCACGTGTCATGCATGCGACTTCCTTCGAAAACCCTAAACCTAATGGGGCCTTAGTGCTTCCAGGAGCTATTTACTCATGTCTCGCCTGAATGCGCTATACACACCACTTGCATGGATCCCTCGTGACTTAAGCTTTCCTCATATCTGATGTTTTCAACTGATAACTGTGTAATTCTGGGACCCATCTTACGTGGCCCAATATAAATGTTATGACCGTCGACGTTCGATCTCTCCCTCTTTTGGCGAGGTCTGACGTCGATCTCCAATGTCGAGATCCATGGTACTGATGTCCGAAGACTGACCAACACCCTGATATGCGTATCTGGGACCCATCTTGCGTGGTCCATCTTTGCTATCAAGCACCGGTGTGCAATGTCTGAGGTTAGTCTCTAGAGTCGATGACCGAGGACTGATCGGTACAATATATATATATATATATATATATATATATATATATATATATATATATATATTATCAATAATTAAAGTGTATGTAAAAATTCTTGTATGGAGTCAAATTAAAAAGAAGTCTTAAAAATAAAATAATATTTTTAAATTTATAAAAATTAAATTAAGACTTCACAAAATAACGTGAAACTTAATTTCTTTTATTTTATTTTGATAAACAATTGATTGAGATAATTTTTTTCAAGATAGTAAATTATTATATTAAAAAACTTCTTTAGAGTATGCGGTTTTTTTTAAAAGGAATGCAGTGTGGTTGATAAAAACTAATAATATTAAAATTAGTATGACTAGGTTGGACAAAATATATTTAAAAATGATAAATTTTTAGCAAATTAAATTGGAATCAAAATCGTTTTGACCATTGTGTTGCGTCACTGCAAAACTACTATTCGGCATCCGAGAAATGCGGACTCTGATATCTTATTTACTTTTGGTCCAATGTATTTCAGATATAGTTTGTATTCCACTCGATCAAATGTTTTTTACGTACGATGTTCTGTGACACTACTGTGTTCTTTTTACATCCTTATTAAAATACATATTAGATTACGGAATGAAAAATTAATAAAATCAGTTCCATTAGGGATAAAAAATTCATCAGCCAATTACGGTCCTTATGTTTTGAAAAATTGAAGTGATTTATGTTTTGTTTGTTTGAAGTGGTAATGGAAAGTTGCTGGTGTGAAGAATGAAATTAGGAAGATTTAAGAAGAAATTGTAAAATTGTGTTTTTAGAGTCTCGAGAATCGCACCAGCAGCAGCTTTTGCTGCATGTCTGTGTGCGCAGAAGATCCTCGTATGCTCCTTCGTCATGTAACGTCGTCAGAGACAAATTTTAACGACGACACCACCTTTTTACTCTCCGCTTTTCCACTTCCCCTTTCCTTCTTCTTTCTCCACTGAGACAAGCAACCAAATTCTCACAACGCTAGGGCTAGACACATCGGTAGCTTGCACAACGCTTCCAATGAGCACATGGCCAAAGTCACGAAGGTCACTCACGTTGTGGTCTCTGGCAACTCCAGTGATCTGCGGGAGAGGGAGAACAAAGGCGAGAGAGAGAGAGAGAGAGTCCATGGTGGCTTATATATATTAAAAATAAAATTTTGTTGAAACTTAATGAACATTTATCTATATTTCTTTCCAACTATTACACTCAAGCCTTGACTTATTTTAGTACTACATGAGACGTACATCACAAGAGTTGTTGTTGAAACAAGATAATGAGTTTCAGAAATTGACACATGAGAGGTATACATCACTATCACGTTGAACTTAGAAGTGTATAAATTTACTGCTGGAAAAGCTTATTGTAGCGTTTGGAGTATTTAATCTTTGAATATTATTTTAATCGAATTGCAATTGTATCTCAATTAATATTTTCATATATAATTAAAGTGTGATTGATTAAAAGACAAAAATATGAGCATCCATGGAAGAATTTCACACTATTTTATCAGGGTAAGAGTAGAGTCTAAAAGTTGATATCCATGGAAGGCTTAACAGTGTTTATTGTAATATAGTTGTTGTTGCATGAAAATGTGTGAAAAAATTGTAAAGATAAAATAGGTGAAAAGGTATTCCCATAAAGGTTAGAGATTTTAGAAGACATAAGTGAGTTGTGAAAGAGAGTAGCCAATGAAGCATGTCAACATGTAGCACAGAGAGAACTCAGGGCTCCACTTGGTCGTCCATTCTAATCACTCACCTAAAGTGAAATGCCCTGGAAGGTGACAGGATTGTGGGCTCAGTATCTTGATATAGCAAGTGCACACATCGATGTGAGGTCCCCATAATCCTAATTCAAGTATATCCCCAACTTGATCACACATGACACACCCAGCAATTCATGGGTGGCATCATGAGGCCTGCATGTGTTTGCCATGGAAAAAGAAGCAACTGTTCAGAAACAACTGCAAAATCAGTTGCCTGTAGAGAGATAGTGAAGAAGACCAAGAGATAGAGGTGGAGGTTTCAACCAGAGAAGAAGAAGAATCCTCAGATTTGACATCATATCAGTATCTAGATGGAAAAGTTGGGGAGTGATAGTGTTTGGAGTGTAACCCATTTTGGTAATGCCCCTCCAACCACACACTGTCACTTTCTTCAATCTTTGGTTTTGGTACAATATATCCCACGATGGACATAAGGCACGTCCCACCACTACTTTTTTTTTGAATGGTCAATTCACCACTACTTAGTTTAACCCTTCATTGTTCTATCTTTTTAGTTTTTCCCAACGCTTTTTTTCTACCTCATCTTTTCATTTTTCTTCTCTTCTCCAACTCCTTTCTAGCCTGTTTACATGTTGTGTGAGAAGGAAACATGCATGCGGTAGTGGCCCATCTTTGTCTATTGTTGGGTTCTCTCACTAGCTGGTCCAGCAATATCAGGTACCTTTTAATTAACCAATCTGAGGTACCTTGGTCCACCAACATCTGTGAATAGGAGGATACAGACATAAGGAAAATTTAGAGTTTTTTTAATCCCTTTTGGGTTCTTAAGCCATGAGATGAGTTAAAAAAATAGGCCTACACTTCTACCTAAGAAGAACACGAAAAGGGGGGAATTTTAGTGGACCACATAACCAATGGATTGTTTGATCCACTGAAGACTCATGTGAAACAAAACTTGTCTTCAGAGGTAATTTAGACCACTGCTCCAACAGTAGCACTACCTAGATTATGAGCCCAATAATGTCTTTGAAGGAGGAAATCCCTATCTCGTCCAAAGCATCCACCGATCTGAATAAAGTAGTTTTCTTGGATCAATAATACTTTGATCTTAAAAGATGAGAAACTCTGGAAATTGTTTATTTATCAAGAGGCTGTGTATGATGGAACGGCTCAAATGTGTCCCTGTGATCGAACAAAGTAAAAGTGGACACCACCAATATGGCACAATTAGACTGTTCACTGACATTCAATACAATCCTTGCGCATCAATATAACACAGTTGGACAGGTTATTTGTCATTTGTCAAGAACCGTGTGCACAATGAAACGACTCAAAACATGTCTTGTAGGCCTAAAAATGTAAACAAGTGGCTGGGCTCACGTATGTAACACAGCTGTACTGTTCATCGTACATGCAGTGCAATTGATTGGTCCGCCAATTAGTATTTCTGAGAAAAAACAAACGACACGGCAGAGGTTAAATATGGCTCTTTGTTTTGGCCATTCCTTTTTTAATATACAATAATTTTAATCCATGTTATTCTGTTGAAACCATGTTAAAATCTAAATCGCCCAATTTTGCCTTCAAACTCAAGATGTTTCGTTAATGTCACAAAACAAAGGTCGCTGGTGCCTAATGTTTATTTGCCGATCACCAGCGCATGTCATAGAGTTGCATGCACCATTCATATGAGGAGTTTCACGAAATTATTTCAAACAGCTTAAATCATTTTTACGCTTGCGACAATGAACCATGGATCTTGATATCACGTATTCCAAATAGGCATCTAGTTTTGTACATGGCCCACAAATAGCACTAAAGCCAGAACAGTAAGCCCACCAATGCAACTACTGCCAACGGCCAGGCTAAACAGTTTGCCTTCAAATAGATTCATAGTATATATTCCTTTTCAATCGGTTTGTGTGATGCAAGGCACATACAAATATTACCCACAAATGTGCATATTAAGTCCTGAAATTTCCTGATCATTGTAATCTCATGATAGTCTTTATAATATTCTTTGTCCACTACCAGCAGATGCGTAATCTAGATACTACTCGAGCATAACCCAAGTGATAAGGACATGATGGAGAGATTCAGCACCCAAAACCAAAAGGATAAGGTAAAGATAAAGCATAGGTCATGGATCAATTTCTATTCCAAACTAAGAATGAGTGAGACTATCCAGTAGTGTCAACAAAAAAGCACAAGTCGTAGATTATTTTCTTTCTAAAAATGGATCTGATTCCGACTCTGCCTTAAGGACCCTTGAGGCAGGTACAGATGGAAAAACCAGAAACCACGAGGTCAGTAATTTCTGGAGAGAAGAACAGATAAAATTAGTCTCATTGATTTGATCATTTTAATCTAATTCAATGACATGTGCATGTGATATTTAACTATTTAACTACGAGATTTTTAAAAAAAAAGAGTAAATGCAGTACTAACTAAAACTGTCAAAGATCGATGACGTATAGACCTAAGAATCTTATTCGTGTTACTAGCTTGATTATCTTCTAGGATCATTTTATATTTTACTAAGCCTTCCAAGTTCCAATAGTATTATGATCAATTCCTTTCAAGTTGACAAACCATCAAAAGTATAAACAGGGATTACTTCTAAACATTGGTCAAAATTCTAGTAGAGCAAGATTAACTTTTAATAGATTACATCCCACTACTTAATCTTGAAAAATATAACTGGTTATGAACTCGGATAATTAAACAAAATGTAAATCAATTAGCATAAATACCAAATAAATATATTTTTCTTTGAGACACAATAAGCTCATGCAACGGAGCTGCATGAAAACCACATTTAATCATACTCTAATTCATCAGGAGTCACTGGCCTTTTAAGAGGGATAATGGACTTCTTTTCAACATCACGAGACAAAGCCTTCCTCATATCTAAAAACAAAGCATAAAATGATAATGGATAAATAGCAGCACGTGTTTTGTTAAAACAGAGTAGAAGCAAAATAAAAACCAAGAACTTAAAAGCATACCTAAACCATCTTCTTCCCCAGAATAGTAGCGTAGCACCCGTCGATAAACCACATAGCCAAGCTATGATGTCAATCAGGAAAGTAGTTAGTAACTCCAATTTTAGACTGAAGAAATCCTAATGTAAGAAATAAACCCTAATCCAACATACGGCAATCCCCTATCCAAAGATATAAACAAGACATTATATTTCTAAAGTATTGATATAATTAATTTACATTTCTCCTATAATCATATATACTCCACTTCAGCATGACTCAAACGTACGATCTCCAAGAGGTGAAAAGTGAAAACTCCAAGAGGCAAAACTAAACTTTCTTATAGAGATAGGATTACTTCGAAACTCAGCCTTAAGCCCCTACATTTTAATATAGATTTGGATGCCCAGGGCATACAAAATATTATCCCCAATTGCATATTTTTTGCGGTTGATATAATTTTGTTTTTTAATCTAATCTTGGACATTCAAAAGACTATCCCTAATTGCATGCTTTATGTTGATGATGTAGTTTTGATTGAGAAATCAAAAGGTTTTGGTTTAAGTAGGAGTAAGGCATACATGCATTGCAATTTTAGCAAGAATCAAATGACTTAGGAGTAAAGTTGCAAAAAAGTTGTCATATCACAGGTTTTAAAGTTTAACCCTGTCCTTGGTTACACATGACAGACGTAAATATCTGCCTCTCCAGAAGCTGTTTTATAGCTTCTTCGTTTTTTATCATTGAGGTGTGGTTTTCTACGTCTTTAGAACGTGTGTCCACAACAATATAGTATAAAATTATGATATACAACTACAACAAACATGATATTAATTATGTCCAAGATTAGACTTTTATATTTACCACTAGAATCTCATGGAAAATAATATCTCCTAGGTTTTATATTTAAGCGAGCCCTTTGCTTCATAATGAAAGGGGTTAAAATCAAAAGGTTAATCCCACAATACACCTTGAGCAACACTGGGTAAAAGGATTTTACAGTAACTCATTATATTGTCAAGATTTCAAAACTAGAGGAGAACTTTTGAAGATTTTTCAACCCAGGAATTGAACCTGAGTTTTTGAGGTTCAATATGCCATTTGATGCTATTTGTTAAGTCTTTATCCGACGTGAAACTAAACACACTCTCGAGGCTGCAATTAAGGCAGATTAAGGATGATATAATTAAGAC